>NW_020174487.1:0-3714 GCF_003031525.2 Neophocaena asiaeorientalis asiaeorientalis | reverse complement strand
TGTGTATTACTAAGGTTCTGGACTGTTGCTTATCAGTCAGGTTTTTAAAAAAAAAATTTAATAATTTAAAATTTATGAATGAGATAGAGCTTCATTTAAAAGTCATTTATGTTTTTGCATAAATTGTCTATTCATATATCTTCCCATCTCCTACTGTGTTATAGTCATTTAAATATAGATTTTAAAGAATATTCTCTATGTTAAGAAAGTTGTCATAAGACTGTCACATATACGTGTCTTTTAAAAAAGTTTAATATAACCTTTTTGACTTTGTTTATGGTCTTATTTGTTTGGCAGGCAGAATTTTAAAAATAGTATGTAGTAAATTTTCGAAAAACTTCTTTTATGGATTCTGAGTTATATTTCATGCTTCAAAATCTGTAGCACTCTAAAATGATAAAATTTTATCTCATATTTTCTTTAGTTTTTCTCAGATTAATTTTATCTTTAAATCTTTAAACTTGCGCGTGTGTGTGTGTATGTGTAGAGAGGTTGAGGTTTAAGGCTTTGTATTTTTCTTAATTTTTGTTTGTTAGTTTATTTTGAGGCAGCTTTCCAGGCTCAACATTTTGAATGACTCATTTTTCTGCCACTAGAAATTATGAAATTTTGAATTCAGGGAGGCTTAACTTCTGTGTGTGTAAACTTTTTACAATATTTTGGAGGGCAGTTTTTTTAAGCATATCATATGAATCAAATCACAAATAATAATTTGGGGTCTTCTGTTCCATTGGCCTGTAAGTCTGTTTTTATGCCAGTGCCATACTGTTATGATTACAAAAGCTTTGTATTATTATTATTATTTTTTTATTTGCGGTACACGGGCCTCTCACTGTTGTGGCATCTCCCGTTGCGGAGCACAGGCTCCGGACGCGCAGGCCCAGCGGCCATGGCTCACTGGCCCAGCCGCTCCGCGGCATGTGGGATCTTCCCGGACCGGGGCACGAACCCGTGTCCCCTGCATCAGCTGGTGGACTCTCAAACACTGTGCCACCAGGGAAGCCCTGTATTATATTTTGAAATCAGGAGGTGAAATGCCTCCCTCTTTGTTTTACTTGCTCAAGATTACTTTGGCTATTTGGGGTCCTTTGCGATTCCATATGAATTTTAGGATTGTAAAAAATGTCATTGGGATTTTGATACGCATTGCACCGAATCTGTAGATTTAATTAGGTCCAATTTGTTTATTTTTGTTTTTATTTTCATTACTCTAGGAGGTGGGTCATAAAAGATCTTGCTGTGATGTATGTCAAAGAGTATTTTTCCTATGTTTTCTTCTAAGAGATTCAATAAATAAACAATGCATTGAGTGAGATATTCTTTCTATGTCAGAGCTTCCTTGTAAATGAATTCTTGATCACTGTCAAACTATGTGTCCTGATTTTTGGCTAGGGAAATTGTGTCACTGACTCTGATAATTTTTTCAGGCTACATTTCCTCCCGATGAAGCCCTTATTTTTCTCTGAGGTATCCTTTCCCTTTGTTTACTCCTTCCTGACATGTCTGATTACTGGGGCACTTTAAGTGGAGGCAATGTTGTGAGGGTGGAAAGCCTAGATATTTCTGTACCTGTGATCAGCAATGTAGCAGACAGTAGGGCACTGGTCTCAGCAGCAATGTCAGTACCTTGCTGAAAAACTAGAAGGAAATCTCTTTGCTCTCCTACCTCCTTGTACTCCTCTTCGTTAGGACAGCTGGGACTCAGCCTACCTGTTACTTTCTTCTCAGCTATTCGGGGGCTAGAGGAAAGGCTTTCCCCAAACAACTAGTTTCTTTCTTAGATGTCCCTTGATCTGTACATGCCAAGCTTTCTCTACAACCTATTGTTTTCTGCTCTTCATCCTGGAGTTCCCTGCTACTGACCCCAGATTTATATATGAGCCTCAATGGGATTCCTCACTTAAGCTCTGTTGGCACAGCATGGCTGGCTTCCACAGAAGCTCCTTGGCTAAGCACAGGGGATCAGGGACATTTTAAATCTACCATCTTTCTAGAATTGCCTCATTCTTAGGTCAAAAAAACCTGTACAACTAAAATTCTAAAGGGCCATTCCTGGTGTGAGGAAGGTCAGAATCAATGATGAGGAATGGAAAATACCTTGATATAGTAATGTTTACACATTTCATTAACATACTTGTACAGAAGCTTAAATTTCTGTGAAGGCTGATCTATCAATATTTTCCCTTATTCTTTCTGACTCTCATGTTTAGAAAATTCATGACCATCCTAAGTTTATAGAAATATGCTTTCATTTTATTTAAAATATTAATAATCTCTATTTGGAATTTATTTCATAGCTGATGTAAAGGTATACATCCAAATTTATTTGCTGATCTCTAGATGACTCTCCATTCATGAAGACAGATTTTACTGAATATACCATCTTTTCCCTATTTTTTGATAACTAAATTTCCATAAATAATTTGTATGTTTGGACTTTCTATTATGTTCCGTCGATATCTCTATCTGGACCTTTCTGGTAACATGCTTCTTCCCTTAGTACAGCATTACACTTTGTCTTATTAACTGTGGAGGAAATCCCTCACTATTCTGTTTCAGAACCCAAGGCCTCCTGAAGCCCGAGATTATCTGCAGTATCAGATAGGGCCTCTAGAGGAAGATGCTACACAACTTGAACTCGATAGAAAGTCAGAAAGCAGCCAGCTCTTTGAGGAAGAGTTTTTACTTTGCATGCCAGTGTAAACTCACTCAGTGCTCTGTCAGGGTGTCCATGTGGCTGAACTGTTTCCAGGAAAAACCTGCAGAAAGGAGCTTCCTGTTTCCTCACAGCTCAGACATGAAGCCCACCCTCATCTCAGCGCTTGTGATGATATTCACACTCAGTGAGTAAAGTGTCTTTTTATTCTATCTTTCTCTGGTCTTCTGATTTAGAATCAGTTTAACGAACTATTCTCCTCTGTCTGCAAGACAATCCCTGATCCAGAATTGGTGTTACAGGAGGAACAAGAGCCCAGACAGTGACTCAGCCTGAGGACCACATCTCCGTCTTTGAAGGGTCCCCAGTGCAGGTGAAGTGCAACTACTCATATTCTGGGAGTCCTGAGCTCTTCTGGTATGTACACTACCCCAAACAACAGCTCCAGTTACTCCTGAGACACACCTCAAGAGAGAGTATCAGAGGTTTCACGGCTGACCTCAACAAGGGTGAGGCATCCTTCCATCTGAAAAAACTATCAGCTCAAGAGGAAGACTCAGCGGTGTATCACTGTGCTCTGAGGGACACAGTAACTGGTTTTACAAAGGAAGCAGAGCACAAACCCCTTAAGAGTTACTGAAAATATTTCTAAGTTCCCTATTTGGCCACAGTGGGGCATTCTCTCTCTAGAGACTGACACTGAGTTTATCTCTGAGATACAGTTGCCATCAGTTGTCAGTTAGCTATAGATTAATCTCAAAAATTTGTTCAAGGAAATTCTCCTCTGCCGTAGCATCCACCCCCACGTGTGCTCATCACCACGTACTGAAGGAGAGTTCCTGAAAAGGAGGATACTGTTTCCCGACATGTGGTTGCTGATCTTTCTACAGCTAATGCCTTTCCTCTCATGCACTTCATGGACCCATACTACCCAAATCAAGTGCAATCAGGAGAAACATCACAGCAACTTGAACAAGGAAAGTTTAATATAAAGAATTATTAACTAATAGTAGGGAATTATTTACTAATGAGTAAAAAGAACTCTAAAGAACATAAGA
>NW_020174486.1:4953-6178 GCF_003031525.2 Neophocaena asiaeorientalis asiaeorientalis | reverse complement strand
GTTAGGATTAGGAGACGGTTTAGTGTAAGGCTTCGGGTAAGTCTTCGGGTAAGGGTTAGGGATAGGGTTAAGTTTAGGCTTAGGGGACGGGGACGGTTTAGTGGACAGTTTAGAGTACGACGACGTTTTAGGGTGAGCGTACGTGTTAGGGTACGGGTTAGTGTTGGCGTACGGGTTAGGATTAGGGGACGGGTTAGGGTAAGGCTTCGGGTAAGTGTTAGGGTTAGGGTTAGGGTTAGGGTTAGGGTACTGGACAGTTTAGGGTAAAACAATGGTTTAGGGTGAGCGTACGTGTTAGGGTACGGGTTAGTGTTAACGTACGGGTTAGGATTAGGAGACGGTTTAGTGTAAGGCTTCGGGTAAGTCTTCGGGTAAGGGTTAGGGATAGGGTTAAGTTTAGGCTTAGGGGACGGGGACGGTTTAGTGGACAGTTTAGAGTACGACGACGTTTTAGGGTGAGCGTACGTGTTAGGGTACGGGTTAGTGTTGGCGTACGGGTTAGGATTAGGGGACGGGTTAGGGTAAGGCTTCGGGTAAGTGTTAGGGTTAGGGTTAGGGTTAGGGTTAGGGGACGGGGACCGTTTAGGGGACAGGTTAGGGAATGACAACGGTTTAGGGTGAGCATACATGTTAGGGTACGGGATAGGATTAGGGGACGGGTTAGGGTAAGGCTTCGGTAAGGGTTAGGGTTAGGTTTAGGGTTAGTGTTAGGGTTAGGGTTATTGTTAGGTTTAGGGGAAGGGGACGGATTAGGGGACAGGTTAGGGTACGATAACGGTTTAGGGTGAGCATACGTGTTAGGGTACGGGTTAGTGTTAGCGTATGGGTTAGGATTAGGGGACGGGTTAGGGTAAGGCTTCGGTTAAGGTGTACGGTTAAGGTTAGTGTTAGGGTTAGGGTTAGGGCCGGGGACGGTTTAGGGGACAGGTTAGGGTACGCAACGGTTTAGGGTGAGCGTACCAGTAAGGGCATGGGTTAGTGTTAGCGTACGCGTTAGGATTAAGGGACGGGTTAGGGTAAGGCTTCGGTTAAGGTGTACGGTTAAGGTTAGTGTTAGGGTTAGGGTTAGGGCCGGGGACGGTTTAGGGGACAGGTTAGGGTACGACAACGGTTTAGGGTGATCGTACGTGTTAGGCTACGCATTAGTGTTAGCGTATGGTTTAGGATTCGGGGACGGGTTAGGGTAAGGCTTCGGGTAAGGGTTAGGGTTAGTGTTAGGGTTAGG
>NW_020174486.1:0-3692 GCF_003031525.2 Neophocaena asiaeorientalis asiaeorientalis | reverse complement strand
AGGGTTAGGGGAAGGGGACGGTTTAGGGGACAGGTTAGGGTACGACAACGGTTTAGGGTGAGCGTACGTGTTAGGGTACGGGTTAGTGTTAGCGTACGGTTTAGGATTTAGGGACGGGTTAGGGTAAGGCTTATGGTAAGGGTTAAGGTTAGGGTTAGCGTTAGGGTTAGGGTTAGGGGACGGGGAAGGTTTAGGGGACAGGTTAGCATACGAAAAAGGATTAGGGTGAGAGTTAGTGTTAGGGTCTCAGTTAGTGTTAGCGTACGGGTTAGGATTTAGGGACGGGTTAGGGTAAGGCTTATGGTAAGGGTTAAGGTTAGGGTTAGCGTTAGGGGTAGGGTTAGGGGACGGGGACGGTTTAGGGGACAGGATAGGGTACGTCAACGGGTTAGGGTGAGCGTACGTGTTAGGGTACGGGTTAGTGTTAGCGTACGGGTTAGGATTGGGGACGGGTAAGGGTAAGGCTTCGGGTAAGTGTTAGGGTTAGGGTTAGGGTTAGGGTTAGGGGACGGGGAAGGTTTAGGGGACAGGTTAGCATACGAAAAAGGTTTAGGGTGAGAGTTAGTGTTAGGGTATCAGTTAGTGTTAGCGTACGGGTTAGGATTAGGGGACAGGTTAGGGTTATGCTTCGGGTAAGCTTTAGCGTTAGGGTTAGGGTTAGGGTTAGGGTACGGGGATGGTGTAGGGGACATTTTAGGGTACGAAAACATTTAGGGTGAACGTACGTGTTAGGTTATGGGTTAGTGTTAGCGTACGGTTTAGGATTAGGGGACGGTTTAGGGGACAGGTTAGGGTACGACAACGGTTTCAGGTGAGCGTACATGTTAGGGTACGGTTTAGTGTTAGCGTACGTGTTAGGATTATGGGACGGGTTAGGGTAAGGCTTCGGGTAAGGGTTAGTGTTAGCGGTAGGGTTAGGGTCAGGGGACGGGGAAGGTTTAGGAGACAGGTTAGGGTACGAGAACAATTTAGGGTGAGCATACGTGTTAGGGTACGGACTAGTGTTAGCATACGGGTTAGGATTTGGGGACGGTTTAGGGTAAGGCTTCGGGTAAGTGTTAGGGTTGTTAGGATTAGGGGACGGGTTAGTGTAAGGCTTCGGGTAAGTGTTAGGGTTAGGGTTAGGGTTAGTGTTAGGGTTAGGCGACGGGGACGGTGTAGGGGACAGGCTAGGGTACGACAACGTTTTAGGGTTAGCGTACTTGTTACGGTATGGTTTAGTGTTAGTGTACGGATTAGGATTAGGGGACGGGTTAGTGTAAGGCTACGGGTAAGGGGTAGCGTTAGGGGTAGGGTTAGGGTTAGGGGACGGGAACGGGGACGGGGCTGGTTTACGGAACAGGCTAGGGTACTACAACGGGTTAGAGTGAGCATACGTGTTAGGGAACAGGTTAGTGTTAGCGTACGGGGTAGGATTAAGCGACGGGTTAGTGTAAGGCTACGGGTAAGGGGTAGCGTTAGGGGTAGGGTTAGGGTTAGGGGACGGGAACGGGGACGGGGCTGGTTTACGGAACAGGCTAGGGTACTACAACGGGTTAGAGTGAGCATACGTGTTAGGGAACAGGTTAGTGTTAGCGTACGGGGTAGGATTAAGCGACGGGTTAGTGTAAGGCTACGGGTAAGGGGTAGCGTTAGGGGTAGGGTTAGGGTTAGGGGACGGGAACGGGGACGGGGCTGGTTTACGGAACAGGCTAGGGTACTACAACGGGTTAGAGTGAGCATACGTGTTAGGGAACAGGTTAGTGTTAGCGTACGGGGTAGGATTAAGCGACGGGTTAGTGTAAGGCTACGGGTAAGGGGTAGCGTTAGGGGTAGGGTTAGGGTTAGGGGACGGGAACGGGGACGGGGCTGGTTTACGGAACAGGCTAGGGTACTACAACGGGTTAGAGTGAGCATACGTGTTAGGGAACAGGTTAGTGTTAGCGTACGGGGTAGGATTAAGCGACGGGTTAGTGTAAGGCTACGGGTAAGGGGTAGCGTTAGGGGTAGGGTTAGGGTTAGGGGACGGGAACGGGGACGGGGCTGGTTTACGGAACAGGCTAGGGTACTACAACGGGTTAGAGTGAGCATACGTGTTAGGGAACAGGTTAGTGTTAGCGTACGGGGTAGGATTAAGCGACGGGTTAGTGTAAGGCTACGGGTAAGGGGTAGCGTTAGGGGTAGGGTTAGGGTTAGGGGACGGGAACGGGGACGGGGCTGGTTTACGGAACAGGCTAGGGTACTACAACGGGTTAGAGTGAGCATACGTGTTAGGGAACAGGTTAGTGTTAGCGTACGGGGTAGGATTAAGCGACGGGTTAGTGTAAGGCTACGGGTAAGGGGTAGCGTTAGGGGTAGGGTTAGGGTTAGGGGACGGGAACGGGGACGGGGCTGGTTTACGGAACAGGCTAGGGTACTACAACGGGTTAGAGTGAGCATACGTGTTAGGGAACAGGTTAGTGTTAGCGTACGGGGTAGGATTAAGCGACGGGTTAGTGTAAGGCTACGGGTAAGGGGTAGCGTTAGGGGTAGGGTTAGGGTTAGGGGACGGGAACGGGGACGGGGCTGGTTTACGGAACAGGCTAGGGTACTACAACGGGTTAGAGTGAGCATACGTGTTAGGGAACAGGTTAGTGTTAGCGTACGGGGTAGGATTAAGCGACGGGTTAGGGTAAAGCTTCGGGAAAGGGTTAGCGTTAGGGTTAGGGTTAGGGGACGGGAACGGGGACGGGGATGGTTTACGGAACAGGTTAGGGTACTACAACGGTTTAGAGTGAGCATACTTGTTAGGGAACAGGTTAGTGTTAGCGTACGGGTTAGGATTAAGCGACGGGTTAGTGTAAGGCTTCGGTTAAGGGTTAGGGTTAGGGTTAGGGTTAGGTTTAGGGGACGGGGCGGTTTAAGGGACAGGTTAGGTTACGACAACAGTTTAGGGTGAGCGTACGTGTTAGTCTAAGTGTTAGTGTTATCGTACAGATTAGGATTAGGGGACGGATTAGGGTAAGCCTTCGGGTAAGGGTTAGGTTTAGGGGTAGGGTTAGGGGATGGGGACGGTTTAGGGGACAGGTTAGGGTACGACAACGGTTTAGTGTGAGCGTACGTGTTAGGGTACGGGTTAGTGTTAGCGTACGGGTTAGGATTAGGGGACGGGCTAGGGTAAGGTTTAGGGTAAGGTTTAGGTTTAGGTTTATGGATAGGGTTAGGGGACCGGGACGTTTTACGGGACAGGTTAGGGTACGACAACGGTTTAAGGTGGGCGTATGTGATAGGGTACAGGTTAGTGTTAGCGTACGGGTTAGGATTAGGGGACGGGTTAGGGTAAGGCTTCGGGTAAGGGTTAGGGTTAGGGTTAGGGTTAGGGTTAGGTTTAGGGGACGAGGACGATTTAGGGGACAGGTTAGTGTACGACAACGGTTTAGGGTGAGCGTACATGTTAGGGTACGCATTAGTGTTAGCGTACGGGTTAGGATTAGGGGACGGGTTAGGGTAAAGCTTCGGGTTAGTGTTAGGGTTAGGGTTAGGGTTAGGGGACGGGGACGGTTTAGGGGACAGGTTAGGGTACGACAACGGTTTAGGGTGAGCGTACGTGTTAGGGTACAGGTTAGTGTTAGCGTACGGGTTAGGATTAGGGGACGGGTTAGTGTAAGACTTCGGGTAAGGCTTAGGGTTGGGTAGGATTAGGGTTAGGGTTACGGGACGGGGACAGTTTAGGG
>NW_020174485.1:702016-715764 GCF_003031525.2 Neophocaena asiaeorientalis asiaeorientalis | reverse complement strand
GTGCCAGGCATTGGTATTTGTTGAAGCTGAGTTGCAAAAATGGAAATCCACTATATTAATCTCTTTATTTTTGTATATGTTTGAAATTTACTATAATAAAATGAAATAAATTTATACTTCATTTCCAGGACAAGATGGTGTTAACATCTTAGCAAAGGGTTTTACCAGCATAAGATTTTAAAAATCACAGATAAGTTTATAAACATTTGAACAATACCAGCATACTAATGAACTGTACACTTAAAAATGGTTAAGATGGTAAATCTTATGATGTGTGTTTTTTACCACAATACCAAAAAAGCATATTGTTAGCTACAGCAGGAAACCTTTAAAAACACAGTCTTCTTTATAATTTTCTCCTTCAGTGACTGTTATGGTCACTCACACAAATCTAACTTAATCTCTGGGATTTTTTGGAAATAAAATTTCAAATTACTGACTGTCACAAAACATGAAGAAAGCATCTTTGCAGTCCCCAACTACCAACGAAAATCCACTATTTTAAGAAACCGATACTGGTTAACACATATTAAAGCAAAAAGTAATTAGATCAAATTAAAGGTGATCCAGGATTTGGTTCCATAGTTCTATGGTTTAGAAAAATAAATTTTGCAATTTGAACATAGTGTATAGGTCAAATATACCACCTGGCAAATTTCCAACTTCTGAAGGAAACTTCCTGAAATAAATTCATGTCATTATAATTATGGAATTTGTATATAATATTTATCATCCAGTTTTCCCAAGTTTAATTAATGGGTGGTATAAGGTATAAGAGCATACCACACAAATTTTCACAGACTTAAATACAAATAATTTGGAGTCATTCCACAGTACTTTCTAAATCTAAAATATTAATAAAGCTAATAAATACAGTATTGTATAACAATACAGTAATAATAAACTTAACAATAATTTTAGTGAGGGAACTGTAGATAACTGATTTAAAATATAGATTTTGGAATGGAGGATCAAGATGTTACAGTAGGAGGACGTGGAGCTCATCTCGCACCCACAAACACATCAAAAATACATCAACATGCAGAACAATTCTCATGGAAATCTAACTGGAAACTGGAAAAAACTCCTATACAAATAAAGCTGTAAGAAAGATCTCCATATAAGCCAGTAGATGGGGAATAAGAGGCACTGGTCAGAACTTGAACACCTGAAAGGACTCTGTAAGGAGAAGAATATCCACACATGTGGACCCTTGCCCTTGGGAGTGAGTAGGCCTAGCCACAACCTGGGTATCCTAGTCCTGAGGTCTTGCATGGAGGAGATGGGCGCCCTTTCCTGCTGGAAAATACACTGAGACAGATAGAAGGGCTAGAGAAACCTAGGCTCTGCTTTTGAGGAGAGCACACATGCTGGCTTTCTGACAATCAGGGCAAAGAAAGCCTTGCACTGGTGGCAGATGCCTTGCTGCACTTCCCAATCTGAAGGGGCAAACACCACAGCCCTGCTTCACTTCACACCACATCCTGGCATGAAATATGGGCAGAGATTTGGTCTAGCTGTGCAGAAACAGACTGGGGCACCTGAGGTGTGAGCCAGATGGAGCCACAGAAAACACTGTCAGCTTACTTATGGAGAAGCAGATGTAGCTGTGGTGGACATTGTCAGCATGCAAGGAGGGTGGCACTACAGGGGGCTGCAGCAGCCAAGCACCAAATCTTGGGCAGACAAGCCCTGAGAGAAGACTCCATCTGGTTACCCAGAGACAGCCCAGAGGGCCTGTGGTGTGGTCTGGGTGAGGCCATTGTCAGCATGCCCAGGAGTACACAGTTGTTTGTTTCTCAACAAAAACAACCTGGCTTCACCCACTTCACAACACAGCTTAGCACTAGATCTGGAGCAAACATGTCCTAGGAGAAGTCTGCAACAGAGGC
Source organism: Neophocaena asiaeorientalis asiaeorientalis (assembly GCF_003031525.2). Taxonomy (NCBI): domain Eukaryota; kingdom Metazoa; phylum Chordata; class Mammalia; order Artiodactyla; family Phocoenidae; genus Neophocaena; species Neophocaena asiaeorientalis. The sequence continues at coordinate 713,872 of NW_020174485.1, read as the reverse complement.
AGTCCGAATCTCAGGTGGCAGCACAGTCCTCTCAATTCCCACAGTGACAATAACCCAACACCCAGACCTAGCCTACTCCACACCAAGCCTTGAACCAGATCCAGGTTGATCACAACAGAGAAAGGGACACGAACTTGGCCTGCTTCTGAGTGGAATGGCAAATAGGTCCTCTGTGATCACATGGGCCTCACTTGCTTTAGCAATCACCTCCTTTGGGGCAGGGCATGCATCAAAGACAATGATCGAACCTGACCCTGAGGGCTTTTACTCCAATAACTAGGGAGAAGATCCAACATCTGGCAAGGCAGTGACAGCCATGGAGCAGAGAGGTAGCCCCACTTCACATCCAGGACAGGCTTTAGATACTACAACACCAACCACACCTCCCTATCAAGGGGATAACAGCTAGCACACCCTGAGGAAAGACATGGATGATGTCCAAACTGAAATTGGGCCTAGCACCAAAAACACTGGAAACACAGTCTGCACAGGGATGTCCCCACATAAAAACACCACTTCAAGACCACAGTAGATAACTGTTTCTCCTAAATTCATAGAGACAGGGAAAGTTAAGTAAAATGAAAAGGCAGGGGAACTACTCACAAATAAAAGAAGCAGAGAAGTAATCTGAAAGAACAAATAATGAAACAGAGCTCACTCATCTACAAGATCATGAGCTCAAAAAAGGAGGTAATAAAAATGCTAAAGGAATAAAGACAATCAATAGATTGTAATCACTATAACAAGGAACTAGAAACTATAAAGATGAAACAATAAAAAAAATTAAATTGTCTAGATTAAAACCAATCCAGAAACAATGAATAGCAGACTAAGTGACACGGAGGATCGAATAAGTGATCTGGAAGGCAGAATAATGGAAATCGCCCAATCAAAACAGCAGGCAAAATGACAATTTAAAAAAAAAGAACATATAAGATCTATGAGATAATATAAAGCATGCCAACCTATCCATAACAGGGGTTCCAGAAAGAAAAGAGAGAAAGAAGGGGATTAAGAATGTATTTTAAGAAATTATGGCTGGAAGACTTCCCAAACTATGGAAAGAAACAGATGTCCAGGTGCAAGAAGCAAAGAGGGTTCCAAACACATCATAATTAAAATGTAAAATGTTAAGATAAAGAAAGGATTCTAAAGGCATCAAGAGAAAAACAGAGTCAGTTACAAGGGAACCTCCATTAAGACTATCTGCTGATTTCTCTGCAGAAACTTTGCAGGTCAGAAGGGAGCAGCATGAATGATTCAAAGTCCTGAAAGGGAAAAAACCTGGAACTGAGGATATGCTACTAAGCATGATTATTATCTAAAATAGAAAAAAGATAAAGAATTCCTCAACAAGCAAAAACTAAGGAATTCAGCAAAACTAAACCAATCCTAAAAAATATTGCAGGATCTTCTCTAAATAGAAAGGAAGCAAGAATCTATAGGTAGGGAAAATCACAGTAGGCAAATATATAAAAGGATTGAAGATCACTTAAATAAGCCAGTACACAGATTAAAAAATAATCCCCCCAAATTGAAAAACAATTATAACGAAAGCTAACAGTAAAAGGATAAGCATTGAAGGTGTAAAATAGGACATTTGAATTCACCAAATGTGGGGGTGGGGAGTATAAAAATGTAAATCTTTTGCAATGTGTTTGAACTTGAATGACTATTTAAAGCAAGTAGATATAGTTACGGGTCAACATACTTGAACTGCATGGTAACCACAAATCAAAAATACACAATATATTCACAAAAACCAAAAAGAAAGGAACTCAAGCATACAAAAAAAGGAAATCATCAAACTACAAAAGGAAAACCAAAAAGAAAAAAATGAACAAAGAACTACAAAAACAATTAGAAGACAAGGATTAAAATGGCAAAAATTAAAAAAATACATAAGAATAAAAAATGGCAAAAATTACATACCTATCAATAATTACTCTAAATGTCAGTGGACAAAATGCTCCAATCAAAAGATATAGAGTGGCAGACTGGATAAAACAAGAACATAAAATATGCTGCCCAAAAGAGACTCAATTCAGGGTGAAAGACACACACAGACTGAAAGTAAAGGGATGGAAAAAGATATTTCATGCAAATATAAACAACAAAAAAAGCAGGGGTAGCAGTACTCATACCAGACAAAATACACTTTAAAACAAAGTCCATTATGAAAGACAAAGGAAGAGCATTTTATAATGATAAAAGGATCAATACAAGAAGAGGATATTACACTTGTTAACATATACACACCCAATATAGTAGTACTTAAATATATAAAACAAATACTAACAGATATAAATGGAGAAAGGTACCGTAATACAATAATAGTAGGAGACTTTAACATCCCACTGACATCACTGGACAGATCATCCAGATGGAAAATTGATAAAGCAAAAGAGATTCTAAATGACACAATAGAACAGTTGGACATAAATGATATCTACAGTACACTACATTTAAAAAATTGAATACACTTTATTTTCAAGTGTGCATGGAACATTCTGTAGAAGAGACAACATACTAGGTCAAATATCAACAAATCAACAAATATAAGAAAGAAATTATTTCAAGCATCTTTTCTGAACACACTGGTATGAAACTAGAAATCAACTACAGAAAGAAATATGGGAAAAGAATGAACACATGGAGACTGAACAAAATACTACTAAAAAAATGGGGTCAACGATGAAATTCAAGAAACATCAGAGGCTGGGAGCTGAGGCTCGGGCTTCGGTCAGAGTGCAGGGAGAGGACTGGGAAGGAAAAAACCCTTGACAGCAGGAACACAGCCTGCAGGGGGTTAGTGCACCACAGCTGGCCGAGAGGCAGTCCGGGGAAAAGTCTGGACCTGCTGAAGAGGCAATAGACATTTTCTTCCCTCTTTGTTTCCTGGTGCAGGAGGAGAGGGGATTAAGAACGCTGCTTAAAGGAGCTCCAGAGACGGGCGCGAGCCGCGGCTAAAAGCATGGACCCCAGAAACAGGCATGAGATGCTAAGACTGCTGCTGCTGTCACCAAGAAGCCTGTGTGTGAGCACAGGTCACTATCCACACCCCTCTTCTGGGGAACCTGTGCAGCCTGCCACTGCCAGGGTCCCGGGATCCAGGGACAACTCGCCCGGGAGAACACACGGCGCACCTCAGACTGGCGCAACATCATGCTGGCCTCTGCCACTGCAGGCTCGCCCCACACTCCATTCCCCTCACTGCCTCCAGCCTGAGTGAGCCAGAGCCCCCGGACCAACGGCTCCTTTAAACCCATCCAGTATGAGCGAAAAACAGATGCCCTCCGGCGACCTACAAGCAGAGGCGGGGCCAAATCCAAAGCTGAGCCCCTGGGAGCTGTGAGAACAAAGAAGAGAAAGAGAAATCTCTCCCAGCAGCCTCAGAAGCAGCGGATTAAAGTTCCACAATCAACTAGATGTACACTGCATCTGTGGAATACATGAATAGACAATGAATCATCCCAAATTAGGAGGTGGACTTTGAGAACAAGATTTATGCTATTTTCCCCTTTTCCTCTTTTTGTGAGTGTGTATGTGTATGCTTCTGTGTGAGATTTTGTCTGTATAGCTTTGCTTCCACCATTTGTCCTAGGGTTCTATCTGTCCATTTGTTTTAGTTTTTTAAATTTATTTTCTAAATAATTACTTTTTATTTTAATAAGTTTATTTTATTTTACTTTATCTTCGTTCTTTCTTTCCTACCTTCCCTTCTTTAGACAACGAATCATCCCAATAATTTTAATAACTATTATATTTTATCTTACTTTATTTTATTTTACCTTATCTTATTTCTTTATTTTTTTCCTTCCCTCCCTCCTTCCTTCCTTCCTCCCTCAGGCTCTTGGTGATATAAGCAAAATGAGAAGACAGAAAAACACACAGCAGATGGAGCAAGATAAAAATACACCAGACCTAACAAACGAAGAGAAAATAGGCAGTTTACCTGAAAAAGAATTCAGAATAATAATAGTAAAGTTGATACAAAATCTTGGAAATAAAATAGACAAAATGCAGGAATATTTAACAGGAACCTTGAAAAACTAAAGATAAAACAAACAACGATGAACAACACAATAAATGAAATAAATAATACTCTAGATGGGAACAATAGCAGAAGAACTGAGGCAGAAGAACGGATAAGTGTCCTGGAAGATGAAATAATGGAAACACCTACTGAAGCGCAGAATAAAGAAAAAAGAATGAAAAGAAATGAGGACAGTCTCAGAGACCTCTTGGACAACATTAAATGCACCAACATTCGAATTATAGGGGTTCTAGAAGAAGAAGAGAAAAAGAAAGGGACTGAGAAAATATTTGAAGAGATTATAGTTGAAAATTTCCTTAATATGGGAAAGGAAATAGTTAATCAAGTCCAGGAAGCACAGAGAGTCCCATACAGGGTAAATCCAAGGAGAAATATGCCAAGACACATATTAATCGAACTGTCAAAAATTATATACAAAGAAAACATATTAAAAACAGCAAGGGAAAAACAATAACACACAAGGGAATCCCCATAAGGTTATCAGCTGAACTTTCAGCAGAAACTCTGCAAGCCAGAAGGGACAGGCAGGACATATTTAAAGTGATGAAGGAGAAAAACCTGTAACCAAGATTACTCTACCCAGGAAGGATCTCATTCAGATGTGATGGAGAAATTAAAACCTTTACAGACAAGCAAAAGCTGAGAGAGTTCTGCACCACCAAACCAGCACTACAACAAATGGTAAAGGAACTTGTCTAGGAAGGAAACACAAGAGAAGGAAAAGACCTAAAATAATGAACCAAAAATAATTAAGAAAATGGGAATAGGAACATACATATCGATAATTACCTTAAATGTAAATGGACTAAATGCTCCCACCAAAAGACACAGATTGGCTGAATGGATACAAAAGCAAGACCCATATATTTGCTGTCTACAAGAGACCCTCTTCAGACCTAGAGAAACATACAGACTGAATGTAAGGGGATGGAAAAAGATATTTCATACAAATGGAAACAAAAGAAAGGAGTAGCAATTCTCATATCAGACAAAATAGACTTAAATATAAAGACTATTAGAAGAGACAAAGAAGGACACTACATAATGATCAAGGGATCGATCCAAGAAAGTATAACTGAGGAAATGAAAAAATACCTAGAAACAAATGACAATGGAGACACGACGACCCAAAATCTATGGGATGCAGCAAAAGCAGTTCTAAGAGGGAAGATTATAGCAATACAGTCCTTCCTTAAGAAACAGGAAACATCTCGAGTAAACAACCTAACCTTGCAGCTAAAGCAATTACAGAAAGAAGAACCAAAAAAACCCAAAATTAGCAGAGGGGAAGAAATCATAAAAATCTGATCAGAAATAAATGAAAAAGAAATGAAGGAAACGTTAGCAATGATCAGTAAAACTAAAAGCTGGTTCTTTGAGAAGATAAACAAAATTGATAAACCATTAGCCAGACACATCAAGAAAAAAAGGGAGAAATCTCAAATCAATAGATTTAGAAATGAAAAAGGACAAGTAACAACTGACACTGCAGAAATACATACGATCATGAGAGATTACCAGAAGCAACTTTATGCCAATAAAATGGACAACCTGGAAGAAATGGACAAATTCTTAGAAATGCACAATGTGCCAAGACGGAATCAGGAAGAAATAGAAAATATGAACAGACCAATCAAAAGCACTGAAATTGAAACTGTTATTAAAAATCTTCCAACAAACAAAAGCCCAGGACCAGATGGCTTCACAGGGGAATTCTACCAAACAATTAGAGAAGAGCTAACACCTATCCTTCTGAACCTCTTCCAAAATATACCAGAGGGAGGAACACTCCCAAAATCATTCTACGAGGCCACAATCACCCTGTTTCCAAAACCAGAAAAGGATGTCACAAAGAAAGAATACTACAGGCCAATATCATTGATGAACATAGATGCAAAAATCCTCAACAAAATACTAGCAAACAGAATCCAGCAGGACATTCAATGGATCATACACCATGATGAAGTGGGGTTTATTCCACGAATGCGAGGATTCTTCAATGTATGCAAATCCATCAACCTGACACACCATATTAACAAATTGAAGGAGACAAACCATATGATCATCTCAATAGATGCAGAGATTTTCAAGATAATTAAACACCCATTTATGATAAAAACCCTGCTGAAAGTAGGCATAGAGGGAAATTTCCTCAACGTAATAAAGGTCATATATGACAAACCCACAGCCAACATCATCCTCAAAGGTGAAAAACTGAAAGTATTTCCACTAAGATCTGGAAGAAGAAAAAGTTGCCCACTCTCACCACTCTTACTCAACATAGTTATGCAAAGTTTAGACACAGCAACCAGAGAAGACAAGGAAATAAAATAAATCCAAATTGGAAAAGAAGTAAAGCTGTCACTGTTTGCAGATGACATGAGACTACATGTAGAGAATCCTAAAGATGCGACTAGAAAACTACTAGAGCTAACCAATGAATATGGTAAAGTAGCACGATACAAAATTAATGCACAGAAATCTCTGGCATTCCTATACACTCATGATGAAAAATCTGAAAGTGAGATCAAGAAAACACTCCCATTTACCATTTCAACAAAAAGAATAAAATATCTAGGAATAAACCTACCTAAGGAGACAAAAGACCTGTATGCAGAAAATTATAAGACACTGATGAAAGAAATTAAAGATGATACAAATAGATGGAGAGATATACCATGTTCTTGGGTTGGAAGAATCAACATGGTGAAAATGACTCTGCTACCCAAAGCAATCTATGGATTCAATGCAATCCTTACCAAACTACCACTGGCATTTTTCACAGAACTAGAACAAAAAATTTCACAATTTGTATGGTAACACAACAGACCCTGAATAGCCAAAGCAATCTTGAGAACATACAACGGAGCTGGAGGAATCAGGCTCCCTGACTTCAGACTATACTACAAAGCTACAGTAATCAAGACAGTATGGTACTGGTACCGAAACAGAAAGATAGGTCAATGGAACAAGATAGAAAGCCCAGAGATAAACCCACGCACATATGGTCACCTTATCTTTGATAAAGGAGGCAGGAATGTACAGTGGAGAAAGGACAGCCTCTTCAATAAGTGGTGCTGGGGAAACTCAAAAGGTACATGTAAAAGTATGAGATTAGATCACTCCCTAACACCATACACAAAAATTATCTCAAAATGGATTAAAGACCTAAACATAAGGCCAGAAACTATCAAACTCTTAGAGGAAAATATAGGCAGGACACTCTATGAAATAAATCACAGCGAGATCCTTTTTGTCCCATCCCCTAGAAAAATGGAAATAAAAACAAAAATAAACAAATGGGACCTAATGAAACTTCAAAGCTTTTGCACAGCAAAGGAAACCATAACCAAGACCAAAAGACAACCCTCAGAATGGGAGAAAATATTTGCAAATTAAGCAACTGAGAAAGGATTAATCTCCAAAATTCATAAGCAGCTCATGCAGCTTGATAAGAAGAAAACAAACAACCCAATCCAAAAATAGGCAGAAGACCTAAATAGACATTTCCCCAAAGAAGATATGCAGAGTACCAACAAACACATGAAAGAATGCTCAACATCACTAATCATTAGAGAAATGAAAATCAAAACTACAATGAGATATCATCTCACACCAGTCAGAATGGCCATTAACAAAAAATCTAGAAGTCATAATTGCTGGAGAAGGTGTGGACAAAACGGAACACTTTTGCATTGTTAGTGGAGATATAAATTGATACAGCCACTGTGGAGAACAGTATGGAGGTTTCTTTAAAAAATACAAATAGAACTACCATATGATCCAGCAATCCCACTAGTGGGCATATACCCTGAGAAAACCATAACTCAGAAAGAGTCATGTACTGAAATATTCATTGCAGCTCTATTTACAATAGCCCAGAAATGGAAACAACCTAAATGTCCATCATCGTATGAATGGATAAAGAAGATGTGGCACATATACACAATGGAATATTACTCAGCCTTAAAAAGATTATATATATAACTGATTCATTTTGTTGTAAAGCAGAAACTAACACACCATTGTAAAGCAATTATACTCCAATAACGATGTCAAAAAAAAGTTGGGAATATTTATAACCCTGCTTTAGGAAGATAAGTCACATTTTTTGGTAAATAATGAGAAAAAAATATATAGCTCCTGATTTGATCATTCCAGATTAAGGATTCATCACCTTTTTGCCCCTATTGACCATTTAATGTATGTACTTTTATTTTTGAACCAGCAAATTAACTTGCAGTATGTGTTTGTATATAATCAGATATTGTATAGTGATGATGTCTATTCTCTATTAAATATATCATTTCCATAAAAAAAGAAACATCAGAAAATACCTGAAGACAAAAGAAATGAAAACACAGCCTTACAAAATCTATGAGATGCACCAAAAGTATTTCTAAGTCAGAATTACATAGTGATACAGACCTTCCTCAAGAAACAAGAAAATTCTCAAGTAAACAACCTAACCTACCAAGTAAAATCATTAGCAAATGAAGAAAATACAAAACCCAAAGTCAGCAGAAAGAAGTAAATAATAAATATCAGTGAAGAAATAAAATGGGGATCAGTTAAAAAAATAGATAAGATCAATAAAACCGAGTTGGTTTTTGAAAATATAAAAAAAAAAAATCAACAAATCTCTAGCCAGGCTCACCAAGAAGAGAGAGAACCCAAAAACAAAATTAGAAATTAAAGAGGAGAAATAACAACCAATACCTGAGAAATACAAAAAATCATAAGAGAATATTATGAACAGTTATATGCCAAAAAATTGGAAAACCTACAAGAAATGGACAACCTACAAGAAATGGACAAGTTTCTAGAAACATAAAACCTGCCAAAACTGAGTCAAAAAGAAACAGATAATTTGGACAGATCAATCACTAGAAGTATACTGAAATCCATAATTTAAAAAGCTCCCTGCAAACAAGTCCAGGACCTGACAACTTCAGTGGGGAATTCAAAGAATACAAGAAAGAAATTATACTTACCCTTCTCAAACTATTGCAAAAATTTGAAGCAAAGGAACCACACCCAAATTCATTCTATGAGGCCACCATCTTCCTTATTCCAAAACCAGACAAAGACACTAAAACAAAGAAAATTGCAGGCCAATATCTTTGAAGAATATAGATGAAAAAGCCTCAACAAAATATTACCAAACCAAATCCAACAATACATGAAGGGATCATATACCACAACAAGTTGAAATAATTCCAGGGTCACAAGGATAGTTCAACATACACAACTCAATCAATGTGATACATACACCACATTAACAAAAGGAAAGAAAGGAAAAAAAACACATGATCATCACAATAGACACAGAAAAAGCATTTGATAAAATATGAAATCCATTCATGATAAAAACTCTCAAAAAAGTGTGTATAGAGGGAACATATCTCAACATAATAAAAGCCATTTATGACAATCCCACAGCCAACATAATACTCAATGGTGAAAAGCTGAAAGCCTTGCCACTAAATTGTGGAACAAGACAAGGATGCCCACTTTCATCACTTCTATTCAAAATAGTATTGGAAGTCTTAGCCACAGCAGTCACATGAAAAAAGAAATAAAATATATCAAAATTGGAAGGGAAGAGGTAAAACTCACTATTTGCAGAGGGTATGATAATCTATTTAGAGAACCCTAGAGTCTCCACACAAAAACTATTATAATTAATAAGTGAATTCAGCAAGGTACCAGGATACAAGATTAACATACAAAAACCTGTTGCGCTTCTTTACACTAATAATGAAATATGAGAAAGGGAATTTTTTAAAAATCTTGTCAAAAATTGTGTATAAAATAAAATACCTAGGAATAAACTTAACCAAGGGGTTGAAAGACCTACAGACTGAAAACTATAAAACATTAATAAAGGAAGTTGAAGATGACTCAAATAAATGGAAAGGCATCCCATGTTCTTGGATTCGAAAAATTATTATTGTTGAAATGGCCATACTACCTAAAGCAATCTACAGATTTAATGAAATCCCTATCAAAATATGCATATGGGAAAAATATTTTCCCATAACTAAAACAAATAATCCTAAAATTTATACAGTAGCACAAAAGGTCCCAAATTGTCAAATAAGTCCTGAGGAAAAAGAACAAAGCTAGTGGCAAAACCCTCCAGATTTCAGATTATACTACAAAGCTACAGTAATCAAAATAGTGTGGTATTGACACAAAAACAGACATATAGATCGATGGAACAGAATAGAGACCCCAGAAGTAAACTCATACACCAATGGTCAATTAATCTACAACAAAGGAGGCAAGAATATATAATGGATAAAAGATAGTCTCCTTCAACAAGTGGTGCTGGGAACACTGCACAGCTACATGTAAATCAATGAAATTAGAACACTCCTTCACACCATATACAAAAATAAACTCAAAATGGTTTAAAGACCTAAATTTAAGGCATGACACCATAAAACTCCTAAAAAAGAACATAAACAAAACATTCTTTGATATAAATACTGTCTTAGATCAGTCTCCTAAGGCAAAAGAAATAAAAGTAAAAATGTAAAATTGGGACCTAGTGAAACTTAAAAGCTTTTGCATATCAAAGGATATCATCCAGAAAAATAAAAGACAACCTACAGAATGATAGAAAATATTTGCAAATGATGTGACTAAAAAAGGGTCAATATCCAAAACATATAATCAGCTCATAAAACTCAATTAAAAACAATCAACCTAATCAAAACATGTGCAGAAACACTGAATAGACATTTTTCCAAAGAAGCCATACAGATGTCCCAAAAGCATGTGAAAAGATGTTCAACATTGTTAATTATTAGAGAAATGCAATTCAAAACTACAATGAGGTATCACCTCACACTTGTCAGAATGGTTATCATCCAAAAGTCCTCAAAAAATAAATGTTGAAGAGAGTATGGAGAAAAGGGAACCCTCTCACACTGTTGGTGGATATGTAAATTGGTGCAGCCACTATGGAAAAAAGTATGAAGTTTACTTTAAAAACTAAAAAAAGAGCTACTATGTGATCCAGCAATCCCACTCCTAGGTATATATCCAGAAAAGATGAAAACTCTAATTTGAAAAGATACAAGCACCAACATGTTCATAGCAGAACTATTTACAATAGCCAAGATATGGAAATAATCCAAGTGCCCATCAACAGACAATTGGCTTAAAAAGATGTGATATATATATAGATATAAATATAGTAAGATATATATATAGTAAGTCTGCTAAATATGAACCTTCAAGTTGCAAACTTTCAAAGATGTGAATGTGCATGCCAGCCCCTGCATTCCAGCTGTTGTACTGTACTGCTGTACTTTTCAAGGTACTGTACTATAAGTTTAAAAATGTTTTCTATATTTTTTGTGTTTGCTTTTTATGTATGTGTTGTGTGAAAAGTATGATAAACCTATTACAGTACAGTACTATACAACCAATTGTGTTAGTTGGGTACCTAGTTTAACTTTGTTGGACTTACGAACAAATTGGACTTACAAACACACTCTCTGAACAGAACTCATTTGTATGTCTTAAAAAGATGTGATATATATATAGATATAAATATAGTAAGATATATATATAGTAAGTCTGCTAAATATGAACCTTCAAGTTGCAAACTTTCAAAGATGTGAATGTGCATGCCAGCCCCTGCATTCCAGCTGTTGTACTGTACTGCTGTACTTTTCAAGGTACTGTACTATAAGTTTAAAAATGTTTTCTTTATTTTTTGTGTTTGCTTTTTATGTATGTGTTGTGTGAAAAGTATGATAAACCTATTACAGTACAGTACTATA
>NW_020174485.1:698840-701919 GCF_003031525.2 Neophocaena asiaeorientalis asiaeorientalis | reverse complement strand
ATATATATATACACACACACACACACATATATATATATATATAATGGAATATTACTCAGCCATAAAAAACAAAATATTGCCATTTGCAGCACATGGATGGACCTAGAGAATATTATACTGAGGAAGTAAGTCAGACAAAGAAAGACAAATCCTATATGATATCACTTATATGTAGAATCTAAAAATAATACAGATGAATCTATATGCAAAAGAAAAACAGACTCACAGACATAGAAAACAAACATATGGTTACCAAACGGAAGAGGGAGGGAGAGAGGGACAAATTAGAAATATGGAATTAACAAATACAAACTACTATACATAAAATAGGTAAATTAGCAACAAGGTTTTACTGTATAGCACAGGGAATTATGTACAATATCTTATAGTAAGCTATAATGGAATATAGTCTGCAAAAAGAAAAAAATCCCTATGCTATACACCTGATACTAATAATACAATATTTTAATCAACTATATTTCAATAATAACAACAAAATAAAAAGCATGGTCTCCTTAACAGATGCAGAAAATGCATTTAACAAAATTCAACATCCATTCATGATAAAAAACTCTTACAAAATCAGTATAGAGGGCCTTCCCTGGTGGCGCAGTGGTCGAGAGTCCGCCTGCCGATGCAGGGGACGCGGGTTTGTGCCCCAGTCCGGGAGGATCCCATATGCCGCGGAGCGGCTGGGCCCGTGAGCCATGGCCGCTGAGCCTGCGCGTCCGGAGCCTGTGCTCCGCAACGGGAGAGGCCACAGCAGTGAGAGGCCCGCGTAACGCAAAAAAAAAAAAAAAAAAAAAAAAATCAGTATAGAAGGATCTTACCTCAACACAATAAAGGCCATATATGAAAAGCACACAGCAAACATCTAAATCAATGGGGAAAAACTGAAAGCTTTCCCTTTAAGATCTTGTACAGGTCAAAATGCCCACTCTAGTCACTTATTTTCAACATAGTACTGGAGGACCTAGCCAGAACAGTTAGCCAAGAAAAATAAATAAAGGTATACAAAATCAGAAAGAACACAAATTATCTGTTTGAAAAATGACATGATCATATATGTAGAAAATTGTGAAGACTCCACCACAAATTGTTACAACTAATAAAGGAATTCAGTAAAGCTGAAGGATACAAAATCAATGTGCAAAATTCATTGTTTTTCCAAACACAAACAACTATCTGAAATAAAATTATGGAAATAATTCCATGTAAAATTTCAAAAAATAAAATAAAATACTTAGGAATAAACTTAACTATAGACCTGAAATACTTGTACAATGAAAATTATAAAACACTATTGAAAGAAATTAAAGAAGCCACAAAGAAATGGAAAGACATCCCATATTCACGGATAGAAGACTTTATTTTGTTACAATATAGGTGTAATCTCTATCAAAAAATCAATTGCATTTTTTTTCTTGTGGTACATGGGCCTCTCACTGTTGTGGCCTCTCCTGTTGTGGAGCACACGCTCTGGACACACAGGCTCAGCAGCCATGGTTCATGGGCACAGCCACTCCACGGCATGTGGGATCTTCCCGGACCAGGGCACGAACTTGTGTTCCCTGCATTGGCAGGCAGACTCTCAACCACTGCACCACCAGGGAAGCCCCAATTGCATTCTTGACAGAAAAAATATTTAAAACTATCCTAAAACTTATTTGGAACCCCAAAGACTCCAATAAGCCAATGCAATCTGGAGACAGACAAGCAATCTTAGAGGCATCACATTTCTTAATTTTAAAATATATTACAAAATTAGAGTGAACAAAACAGTATGATGATGGCATAAAAACAGACTTAAACCAATGGAATGGAATTAAGATTCCAGAAGTAAACCCCTGCATACACCGTCAACTAATGTTTTACAAGAGAATCAAGAATAGTCACAGGGAAAGAATAGTCTCGCCAATAAATTTTGTTAGAAAAACTGGATAATCACATGCAAAAGAATGGAACTAGACTCCTACCTTACACCTTTCAAAAATTTAATGATGTAGAATAAAGACAAACTTGAGACCTGAAATCATAAAACTCCTAGAAGAAAACAGGGGGAAAGCTCCTTGACACTGGAATTGGCAGTGAGTTTTTGGATATGACACCAAAAATACAAGCAACAAAAGTTCAAATAAATAAGTGGGACTACATAAAACTAAAAAAGATTCCACACAGCAATAGAAATAATCAACAAAATGAAAGGGCAACTTGTGAAATGGGAGTTACTATTTATATGATGAGGGTTAATATCCAAAATGTATAAGGAGCTCAAAAAATTCAACAGCAATAAAACAAACAGATTTTAAAATGGGCAATGGAGCTTAACACACATTTCTCAAAAGAAGACATACAAATGGCCAATCAGTACCTGAAAAAATGTAATAATCATCAAGAAATGCAAATCAATATCATAATGAAACATTATCACACATGTTAAGATAGCTATTGCCCAAAAGATTAAAAAAAAGAAAAGTGTAGGGCAGGATGTGGAGAAAAGGGAACTATTATAGAATATTGGTGGGTATATAAACTGGTACAGCCTTATGGTCCTGCAACCCCACTTCTGGGTATATATCAATGGTGAAATCAGAATCTAAAAAGGATACCTGCACTCTCATGTTCTATTCAGCATTATTCACAAGAGCCAGGATACATATTGAAACAACGTAAATGCCATCAATGGATAAAGAAAATTATATATATGCATATACATACATATATGCAATTTATGTATATAATTTATATTAAATCATATATTTTTATATTAAAAAAGAAAATCCTGACATTTGGCAGAACATATATGAACGTGGGGGACATTATGCTTAGTGAAATAAACCAATAAAGAAAGAAAAATAGTGCATGATCTCACTTCTATGTGTGTAATCTAAAAACCTTGAATTCAAAGAAGCGGAGACAAGAATAATGGTATCAGGGATGGGGCAGTGAAGAATCCAACGATCATCAAAGGGTATAAAGTTTCACTTATGCAAGATATTTAGAGATGTAATGTACAACACGTAACTATAGTTAATAATACTTTATTGAATAGTTGAAATTTGTTAAGTGGGTCGATTTT
>NW_020174485.1:676290-698739 GCF_003031525.2 Neophocaena asiaeorientalis asiaeorientalis | reverse complement strand
ACTGAATATGTTAATGTTAAGATTATTTCACAATGTTTATGTATATCAAATCATCCCATCACACACTTTCAATATATGTGATTCTTTATTGTGAAATATACCTCAAAAATGTTACTTTACTTTCAAATTTGTAAGTACCCATTAAAAAGTGATCTTTTTTTACTATGTTAATTAATCAATATATTTTTAAGCAAAATATATAATAAAGAGAAAAAAGAACATATTTTGTGGACTCACACAGTTTCATTTCAAAATGTACCACACAGCTACAGCAAACAAGACACCATTTAAAATAGACAACTGATGGGAACATACTGTATAGCACAGGGAACTCTACCTAATGCACTGTGGTAACCTGAATGGGGGGAAGTCCAAAATGGAGGGGATATCTGTATGTGTATGGCTGATTCATTCTGTTGTGTAGTGGAGGTTAACACAACATTGTAAAGCAACCATACTCCAATAAAACTAAAGGACAGCATTAAATTGACATAAGAATGGATGTAGAGATCAATGAACTATATCAATAATTGGGGGTCCATAAATAAAACTTTACATTTATGGTGATTTTTGATAATGATACCATGAAATTCAATGGGAAAAGGATATCCTTCAATAAATGGTGCTGGGAAAATGAATAAGCACTTGCAAAAGGGTGAAATTGAATGCTACATCACATTATATACAAAAATTATTTCAAAATGAAAGATAGACCTAAATGTAAGAGTTAAAACTAAACTTTATTCAAAGAAAAAAGAGAAGTAATTCTTAATGACCCTGGGTCAGGCCCTAGTTTCTTAGATATGACACCAAAAACATAACTGACAAAAGAAAGAATAGATAAATTGGATCTCATAAAAATTTAAAACTTTTGTGCTTCAAAGAACACCATCAAGAAAGTGAGAAAATATTTTCAAATCATATACCTAACAAAGATCTTGTATCCAGAGGGCATTATGGAACTCTTACAACTTTACAATGAAAACACAAATAAGCCAATTAAAAATGGCCAAATTCAGGCCAGGAATAAAGATGCAGACATAGAGAGTGGACTTGAGGACATGGGGAGGGGGAAGGGTAAGCTGGCACAAGTGAGAGAGTGACAGGGACATATATACACAACCAAATGTAAAATAGATAGCTAGTGGGAAGCAGCCACATAGAACAGAGAGATCTGCTGGGTGCTTTGTGTCCACCTAGAGGGGTGGGATAGGGAGGGTGGGAAGGAGACGCAACAGGGAGAAGATATGTGGATATATGCATATGTATAGCTGATTCACTTTGTTACAAAACAGAAACTAACACACCATTGTAAAGCAATTATACTCCAATAAAGATGTTAAATAATTAATTAAAATGGCCAAATTATTTGAATAGACGTTTCTCCAAAGAACATAAACAAATAGTGATAAGCATATATACAAAAAGTGAAAAGAAGCTTAACATCATTAGTTATTAAGGAAGTGCAAATCAAAATGACAATGGGATACCAATTCACACACATTAGAAAGCCTATAATTATAAAAATGGATGAAAACAATTGTTGGCAAAAATGTGCCAAAATTGAAACACTTATATATTGCTGGTATAAATGTAAAATGATGCAGCTGATTTGGAACACAGTCTGGCAGTTCCTTAAAATGTTAAACCTAGAAATTCCATATGACCCAACAAGTCCTCTCATAGATATATACTCAAAACAACTGAAAACATATGCCCAGACAGACCCTCGCACTTGAATGTTCATAAAAGCTTTTATAAAAATATTCAAGTATGAATGTAAACAAAGTGTTTATAAATTGATGAATAGATTTTAAAAATGCAATGTATGGAATAAAGTATTTATATATGTTACAAGATTAATCATAAAAACATTATCTAAGTGAAAGTAGCCAGACACAAAAGGCCACATGTTGTATGATTCTATTTATATCATATATCTAGAATACACAAATCCATAGAGACATAAAATAGAGTAGTGGTTGCCAGGGGCTTTGGAAAGGGCAGTACAGGGATGTACAACTCTGTAGATATTGTAATAAATACTAAATTATGTACTTTGGTGAATTTTATGGAATGGGAATTACATTTCAATAAAGATGTTTTTAGAAAACCTATGAAAATTAAATATATTTGCTTTGGTATATGTTAACCTGGAGCCAAAACTTCTTGAACATATATCAAAATATTATTCTAACATACTTTTAGTGTGTTAACATACATTTTAGCAGAAATTATGCAAAATAATTTGAAACTCTTAATCCTGAAACATTTTTAAAAGCGAATTGCTTTATACACAATTTCAATAATTGTACTCAGAGATAAACAAAATAATTATTTAGAGTGGATATTTGAAAACTTTTAAATTTAAATCCTCTTTGGCATTTCATTGAATGTAAATGCATTAATTCTATCATTCTATAGTTATTCTCATTCCAAAATGCTACTTTGCTAGAGTATAATAGTAAAAATTATTGCACATATATGATTTCATTTACAATATGCATATATGTATATGTGAGTTTATGTATATATGTGTGTGTTTGTATATATAAAAAATTGGGTTATTTTTCTACAGAAAAAGCACAAATATGCTTATATATATGGACATATGCTCTATCACATGATTACATTCTATATGAGAGAACAGCCAAAATATGCAGTTTTTACAATTAAATGCTCTATTTTATATGTTTATCTTGTTTTAATATACAAACTATTACTAGCAGTGCCAAGCTTCTAGCTGAGTATCAGTAAATATCTGGGGATTAAATAAAATATATGTTTATAATATAATATAAAAATATATTTAGTTTTTCCTTTATTTTATTTTATTTTATAAGTATAGTTGATTTACAAAGTCCTGTTAGTTTCATGTGTATATCACAGTGCTTCAGTTTTATATATATATATATGTATATATATATATATATATATATACACACACACACACACACACACACATATATGTATATTCTTTTCCAGACATTTTTCCATTATAGGTTATTAGAAAATATTGAGTATAGTTCCCTATGCTGTACAGTAGGTCCTCGTCAGTTATCTATTTTACATATATTAGTGTGTACCTGCTAATGCTAACCTTATAATTTATCTCTCCCCTGCTTTTCCCCTTTGGCAACCATAAGTTTGCTTTCTATGTCTGTGGATCTATTTCTGTTTGGTAAATTTATTTTATTTGAGATTTCACATATAAGTGATATCATATGATATGTGTCTTTGTCTGGCTTACTTCACTTAGGATGATAATCTCTAGGTACATCCATGTTGCTGCAAATGACATTATTTCATTCTTTTTTATGGCTGAGTAATATTCCATTGTATATATCTACATCTTCTTTATCCATTCATCTGTCAATGAACATTTAGGTTGCTTTCACGTCTTGATTACTGTAAATAGTCCTGCAATGAACACTGGGCTGCCTGTATTTTTTCAAATTAGTTTTCCTATTTTCTGGATATATGCCCAGGAGTGGGATTGCTGGATCATATGGTAACTCTATTTTTAGTTTTTTTAAGGAACCTCCATACTGTTCTCCATAGTAGCTGTACCAATTTAAATTCCCACAACCTTTTCCTCCACACCCTCTCCAACATTTATTATTTGTACGCATTTTGATGATGGCCATTCTGACCAGAGTGAGATGACACATCATGGTAGATTTGATTTGCATTTCTCTAATAGTTAGTGAAGTTGAGCTATTTTTCATGTTCCTGTTGGCCATCTGTATGTCTTTTTTTTTTTTTTTTTGCCACTCTCTGCAGCTGTGGGTTCTTAGTTCCCTGACCAGGGACTGAACCTGGGCCCTCAGTAGTGAAAGTACTGACTCCTAACCATTGGACTTCCAGGGAATTCCCCTGCATGTCTTCTTTGGAGAAATGTTTACTTAGGTCTTCTCTAATAGCCAAAGCAACCTTGAGAAAGAAAAACGGAGCTGGAGGAATCAGGCTCCCTGGCTTCAGACTCTACTACAAAGCTATAGTCATCAAAACAGTATGGTACTGGCACAAAAACAAACACATAGATCAGTGGAACAGGACAGAAATAAACCCATGCACCAATGGTCAATTAATCTTTGCCAAAGAGGCAATATATAATGGAGGAAATACAGTCTCTTCAATAAATGGTTCCTGGAAAAATGGACAGCTACATGTAAATCAATGAAATTAGAACATTCTCTAACACCATACACAAAAATAAACTCAAAATGGATTAAAGACTTAAATGTAAAACTGAATAATATAAAATTCATAAAGGAAAATATAGGCAGAACACTCTTTTCTATAATTTGCAACAATATCTTGTTAGTCCATCTCTTAGAATAATGGAAATAAAAACAAAAATAAACAAATGGGATCTAATTAAACCTAAAATTTTTTGCACAGCAAAAGAAACATTGAGAAACAATATTGATGCAAGCAAAAAATCATCTAAGAGAAAGTGCTTTGTTTTATAAAACAAATATTGTGTTATTGCTTACCTAAAAAACCATAGTCCTATAATATTATTCTTCAACAGTTTATAGCAAACATTATCAGTGGGCCACAATGACTACAAAACTTAAAACAGTTCAAAAACTTATTTCATAGATATTCGGAATATGTATTAAATGAGTGTTGGAGATATTTACATCTTATAATATCTCACTCAAATTCAACATTAAGAATATTTAAATTTCAACATAGATCAGAACAAGATCAACACATAACTAATAAAACAAAGAACGATTAAAAATTACTTTCTCTCATTTTTCTTTTAGTCCCTATTATTAGAAAGCAGATAGTAAATGCTGCTTCTCATATATATTCTCCATCCATTCTTTTGAACAAAGAATATGCCACCAAATCAACTGTATTAACTGAACTGGATTTATACATTTATGCTTGAACCAAAATGTTAAAGAAAAATTTTTAAAAATCATAGCCTAAGTTTAATATAGTAAAGATATTCCATCAAGATCATAAACACTGTAATTATTGGCTATGCTTATCAGTCTCACAGATGTAAGAAAATACTGGAGGCTATGTAAAAAATTCAAGATGCTAGACCTCCATCAACAGGTAAATGGATAAAGAAGATGTGGCACATATATACAATGGAATATTACTCAGTCATAAAAAGAAACGAAATTGAGTTATTTGTAGTGAGGTGGATGGACCTAGAGTCTGTCATACAGAGTGAAGTAAGTCAGAAGGAGAAATACAAATACTGTATGCTAACACACATATATGGAATCTAAAATAAAATGGTTATGATGAACCTAGGGGTAGGACAGGAATAAAGAAGCAGATGTAGAAAATGGACTTGAGAACATGGGGTGGGGAAAGGGTAAGCTGGAACAAAGTGAGAGAGTAGCATTGACATATATACAATACCAAATGTAAAATAGATAGCTAGTGGGAAGCAGCTACTTAGCACAAGGAGATCAGCTTGGTGCTTTGTGACCACCTAAAAGGGTATGATAGGGAGGGTGGGAGGGAGGCCCAAGAGGGAAGGGATATGGGGATATATGTATACATATAGCTGATTCACTTCGTTATACAGCAGAAACTAACACATTTTAAAGCAATTATACTCCAATAAATATGTAAAAAAAAAGATGCTAGACCTCATCTAAAATCACCAGCTTCATTTCTCTTTTCTCCCCCATTTCTAGGATTAATCTATGTACCTAAACATTTGAATACACACGCACACACACAAATGTTTTACTTGTAAAAGGCCTATCAAAAATAAAGTAATTCAAAATCTGAAAGTAAGAACTTACCAAAAGAAAATTAGAAAGTAAGCTCATATCCAGATCATTGGAATTCATGGCAAAAGGCACACAGTAAACTTGTAGTACTTTTTTTAACAATGCAGGATGCAATCCACAAAGAATAAATATAATGAAAAATTTTATTACAAAAATATGGTTTTGAAACATATACAGCAATTATTGCAGGAAATATAAACATATGTCCAACAGTGGTAGAAATCTTCAACCTTCATCTTTCAATCATTTAAAGATAAGTGAAAACAAAACATAAATTAGAATATTGTATATATAAATGCTATAAGTAATAACATTGATTATAAATTGAAAGAGATACTTATAACCTAAAAGGAAATAATCCATATTGTAAGTTGTGTTCTTAGGAAGCCAACTCTGAGGGACAATTTAGTGTGAAGAATGATAATGTTGATCTTTGGTTTCAACACCTGCAGGAGGAAGGGGAAGAACATGCGGCTGGGCAGAAGTCTAACTGTAATTCAGTCCCAATGACAGCTTAACACAACCCAACTAGTACTATCTAGAGCTAAAACTACCCTTTAGCACAGAAATCTGTAAACTGTTAAATTAAAGGGAGAGATAGTAAATACTTTCAGCTTCATGAACAGGTGCAACAACAGCTGCTCTACTCTGCCATTGTAATGTGAACAAGGCCACAGCAACACATAAGCAAATGAGCATGGCTATGATCTAATAAAATATTATTTTAAATCTTTTGGGACTAGAGATTAGTGGTGTAATTAGTAAGACACAGAAATCACCTCGCCCCAGGAACACATCAAAAATACATCTACATGTAGAGCAATTCTCACTGAAAACTGGAGACTGGCAAAAAGAACCACAAGGTTGTAAGAAAGAACCCCACAGAATCTGGTAGGAAAGGGAAAGAAGCAATCAGGTCAGGATCTGTGCCCCTAGGAGGGGACTCAAAGGAAAAGGGAGATTACGTGAGCATTGATCATCCCTGGGGAGTGAGTAGTTTGAGCCACACACTAGGAGCTGGGGGTCCAACAGAAGGAATATGACCTTCCTTGGCTGGCAGGATGGCCATTGGGACTAACAGGAACACTGTGGGAAGCTTGGACTCTCCTCATGAGGAGCTCATTCATGCCTGCTTGCTCCCAAAACAAGGCAGAGGGGGTGGATTGAATATTGCATGAGTGGCTGGTCAATTTTGTGTGACCATCCCAGCGTACACAATACCTAGTGCCAAGTGAAAGCCTAGCCCTCCTTGGAGGCTCGATTGTATGACACAGAGGCAGCTCAGAACTGAAGTGGCATCTGAGCAGGGCAGGGGCAGCCATTACTGGCACTTACACAGGCAGAGCAGTAGAAGCAATCAGGATCTCTGACCCTAGCTGGACCAACACATGCCAAGTGCCCACACCAGCCTGCCTTACTCCAGCACTGATCCTCTTTGGGGTGAGGGTGCCTATGCTGGGAGTGGGGAGAAAACACACTCAAGGAGAAAAGACCCAGCTCAAAACTGACTCACAGGGCTTCTACTCCAGCAACTTGAGATCCACCTCTGCCCTTGATAGGGTGGTGACAGCCAACAAGCAGAGGGGAAGCCGCGGCTAACACTGGCTCTGACTCTAGCTCCTCCATCTCCAGCCTTTCCTCCTACGAAGGTAATAACTGATAGAAAACCCTGAGGAAAGACGTGATTTGTGTTCATGTTAAATTCAGGTACCTGCTAAAGACAATGGACACATGAAGACTCTATAGGGACTCTCCCATATAATGACGCCCATTCAAAACTGGAATAGCTAACTGTTTCACCAAATTTCATACAGACAGAGAAGGGTAAGCAAAATGAAAAGACAGAGGAATTTGTCTCAATTGAAACAGCAAGAGAAAACCACTCAAAATTCACCTAATGAAACAGATATAAACAATTTTCTAGAAAAAGAATTCAAGCATTAGTAATATGAATGTTAACCAAATTAGGAACAAGAATAGATGGACCCAGTGAGAATCTTAATAAGGAACTAGAAAATATAAAAAAGTATGAGTCAGAACTGAAGAACACAATAACTGAAAGGAAAAAAAAAAAAAACGCTAGGAGGGATTAAGAGCTGACAAGGTGATACAGAAGGCATAAGTGATCTGGAAGATAAAATAATGGAAATCATCCAATCAGAACTACAAAAAAAATTGAAAAAATGAGAACAGTTTAAGGAAACTCTGGGACATTAATCATATCAACATTTACATTATAGGAGTCCCAGAAGGAGAAGACAGAGAGAAAGGGAATGAAAATATATTTGATAAAAGTATGGCTGAAAAATTCCCAAACCCAAAGAAAGAAACAGATATCCAGGAACAGGAAACACAAGGGGTCTCAAACAAGATGAATCCAATTAGACCCACACAAAGACATATTATAATTAAAATGGCAACATTAAAAATAAAGAGAGAAAATGAGTGTCAAGATACATTCAAAGTGATGAAAGTGAAAAACCTGCAACCTAGGATACTCTACAGAGCAAGTTTATGTTTTAGAATAGAAAGAGAGATAAAGAAATTTTCAGACAAGCAAAAACTAAAAGAATTCATAAAATCTAAATCTACCCTAAAAGAAATGTTGAAGGGTCTTCTCTAATTGGAAAATAAGTGAGAATATATAGAAAAGGGAAATCCCCATTAGGAACAGCAAATATGTAGTAAAGGCTGAGGATTGGCAAATAAAATAAACTAGAAAAAATATGAATAGAAAAATATTATAAAATCAAATATAACTACAAAGTTCATTAAAGGAATAAACATGAAGATGCAAAATATGACATCAAAATCACAAAATGTGGAGAGTAAAAAAATGTACATCTGTTAGAATGTATTTGAAATTACAGGACTACCTGTATAAAATAAGTATATATACTTGTAGGTCAACATATATGAACCCCATGGTAGCCACAAATGAAAATTCTACAATAGATATATACATACATACAAACTAGAGAGAATGGAACACAAGCATACAATTAAGAGAATCAACAAACTAAAGAAGAAACAAAAAGAAGAAAAAATACAGAGAGCTACAAAAACAACTGGAAATCAAATGATAAATTGAAAGTAAGTATATACTGGTCAATAATTACTTTAAATGGCAATGGACTAAATGATCCAATACAAAGACATATGATGGTCGATTGGATAAAAAACAAGACACATGTATAAGGTGCTTCAAAGAGGCTCACTTCAGATCTGAAAACAAACAGGGAAAGTGAAGGGATGTAACAAGGTATTCTATGCAAATTGAAATGATAAGAATATGGGAGTAGCAATACTCATATTAGACAAAACAGACTTTAAAACAAAATCTATAACAAAAGACAAAGAAGAGCATTAAATAACGACAAAGGAACCAACAAAAGAAAAAGATATTACACGCATTAACATATATGCACCCAATATGGGAGAATCTAAATATGTAAAGTATATATTAAGACACATAAAGGCAGAAATTAACAATAATACAATAATATTAGGGGACATTAACAACCCACTTACATCAATGAACAGATCATCCAGATGGAAAATCAATAAGGAAGCAGTGGCCTTAAATGACACAATAGACCAGTTGGACCTAATGGATATGTACAGGACATTCACTCCCCAAACAGCAGAATACACATTCTTTTCAAGTGCAGACGGAATATTCTAAAACATAGATAATATGCTAGGGCACAAAACAAGCCTCAAGAAATTTAAGAAGTTAGAAATTGTACGAAGCATTATTTTCAACCAAAATAGTATGAAATGAGAAATCAATTACAGGTAGAAAAATGGGAAAAGCACGAACACCTGGAGACTAAACAACGTGCTACTAGAAAGCATTGGGTCAATGAAGAAATCAAAGAGGATATCAGAAAATACCTCAAGACAAATGAAAATGGAAACACAGCACCCCTAAATCTAGGGATGCAACAAAACCTGTTCTAAAAGGGACGTTTATGTAATACAGGCCTTCCTCAAGACCCAGCAATCTCACTTCTAGGCATATACCTGGAGATAACCATAATTCAAAAAGATACATGCACTACAATGTTCACTGCAGCACTATTTACAATAGCCAGGACATGGAAACAACCTAAATGCCCATTAACACAAGAATGGATAAAGATGATATGGTACATATATACAGTGGAATATTACTCAGCCATAAAACAGAATGAAATAATGTCATCTGCAGCAACATGGATGGACCTAGAGATTGTCATACTGAGTGAAGTAAGTCAGACACAGAAAGACAAATATTATATGATACCATTTATATGTATAATCTAAGAAAAAGGGTACAAATGAACTTATTTTCAAAACAGAAGTAGAGTCACAAATGTAGAAAACAAACTTATGCTTACCAGGGTATAAGGTGGGGGGAGGGATAAATTGGGAGATTAGTGTTGACATATACACACTACTATATATAAAATAGATAACTAATAAGAACCTACTGTATAGCACATGGAACTCTACTAAATACTCTGTAATGGCCTATATGGAAAAGAATCTTAAAAAAGAGTGGATATATGTATATGCATATGTACAGCTGATTCACTTTGCTGTACACCTGAAACTAACAAAACATTGTAAATCAACTATACTCCAAAAAATTTTTTTTAATTTTTATAAAAAGTTAAAAACAGGAATTAGAAAAAGGATAATGAAAGCCCAAAGTCAGCAGAAGGAAGGAAATAATAAAGACACAGGAAATAAATGAAATAAAGATCAAAAACAGTAGAAAATATCAATGAAAACAAGAGATTGCTCTTTAAACAAAGAAACAAAATTGGTAAACTGTTAGCCAGGCTCACCAATAAGAAAAGAAAGAGGACCCAAGTAAACAAAATAAGAAAACAAAGAGGAGAAATAACAAATACTACAGAGATACAAGAAATCATAAGAGAATACTGTGAAGAGGTACATGCCAACAAAGTAGGGAACCTAGCAAAATTGACAAATGTACAGAAACAAACTGCCAATACTGAATCAGAAAATAATAGACAAACTGAGGAGACCAACCACTGGCAGTGGAATTGAAACTGTAATTTAAAAAAACAAAACAAAGCTCCCAGAAAACAAAAGTCTGGCTTCACAGAGGAATTCTACCAAACTTATTAAAAACGCTAATACCCTATCCTTCTCTAACTGTTCCAAAAAATCGAAGAGGATGGAACACACTCAAATTCATTCTACAAGGCCAAAACTCCTGATTCCAATACCAGACAAAGACACTCTAAAAAATTACAGGCAAATATCTTTAATGAACACAGATGCAAAAATCCTAAACAAAATATTAGCAAACTTAACTCAACAATATATAAAAATGATCTTATGCCATGATGAAGTGAGATTTATCCCAGGGATGCAAGGATAGTTCAATATTCACAAGTCAATCAATGTATACACCTCATTAACAAACTGAGGAATAAAGATCACATGATCATCACAATAAATTTAGAAAAATCCTTTGACAAAATTCAGCATCCACTCATGATAAAAATTCTCATTATGGTTGACACAGACACAGACACAAAATAAAGGCCATTTATGACAAACACACAGCTAATATCATATGCAATGGTGAGAAACATTTCCTGTAAAATCAGGAAAAGACAAGGATGCCCACTCTTGCCACTTCTATTTCATATAGCATTGGAATGCTTACCTTCAGCAATCAGACAAGAAAAAGAAGCAAAAGGAATCTAAACTGGAAAAGAAGAAGTAAAACTGTCACTAATTGCAGACAACATGATACTATATATATAAAACCCTAAAGTCACCACCAAAAACCTATCAGAACTAATGAATAAATTCAGTAAAGTAGGACACTAGGTTAATATACAGAAATCTGTTGCTTTTCTATACTACAATAATGAACTATCAGAAAGATAAAGCAAGATAATCCCATTTAAAATTGTACCAAAAATGATAAAATACCTAGGAATAAACTTAATAAGAAAGTGAAAGACCTATAGGATGAAAACTGTAAAATATTAATGAAGGAATTAAAAAGGATAAAATGAAATGGAAATTTATCCCATATTCTTGAATTGGAAGAGTTAATACTTAAATGGCCATACCACCCAAAGCAATAATGAAATCTCTATCAAAATACCCATGACATTTTTCACAGAACTAGAACAAATAATCTTAAAATTTATATGGACCTACATAAGATGTAGAATTGCCAGAAAAATCTTGAGAAAAAGGAACAAAGCTGGAAGTATCACCCTCCCAGACTACACTACAAAGCTACAGTAATCCAAATAGAATGCTACTGGCACAGAAAAGACACATGGATCAAGGGAAGAGAATAGTTAGCCCAGAAATAAATTGATACACCTATGGTTAATTAATCTACAACAAAGGAGGCAGGAGTATATAGTGGAAAAGAAAAACAACAGTGTCTTTAATGAATGGTGCTGAGAAAACTGAACAGCTACATGTAAAAAAATGAGGTCACAACATTTACCCACATCCTATATAAAATAAAAATGGATTAAATATCTAAATTTAAAATCTGAAACCATAAAACCCCTAGAAGTGAACACAGAACCCTCTTTGAAATAAATTGTAGCAATATTTTCTTCAGTAGGTCTCCCAACTCAAAAGAAATAAAAGCAAAAATAAACAAGTTGGACCTAATTAAACTTAAAACCTTTTTATAGAACAAAGGAAACCATCAACAAAAAGCACTTGCAAGTGATATGACCAATAATGCATGAATATCCAAAATATAAAAAGCACACACAGCTCAATCTCAAAAATAACAAACAACTCAATTAAAAAATGGGCAGAAGGCCTGAAGAGAAATCTTACTAAAGAAGATATAAAGATTGCCTACAGGCACATGAAAAGATACTCAAAATCAATAATCACCAGAGAAATACAAATCAAAAGAAAAAAATAGCAACTCACACTGGTCAGAATGGTTATTGTCAAAAAGACCACAAAAAATGTTGGCAATGATGTGGAAAAAAGGGAACCTTTGTACAATGTTGGTGGGAGAGTATTCTTGTGGCCACTGTGGAAAACTGTATGTTCCTCAAATATCTAAAGATAGAACTACCATTTGATTCAGAAATTCCACTCCCAGATATATATTTGAAGAAAACGAAAACACTAAATTGAAAAGATAAATGTACTCAATGTTCATGGCTGCATTATTTACAATAGCCAATATATGGAAGCAACCTAAGTGTCCATCAACAGATGAATGGATAAAGAAGAAGTGCTCTACACACACACACACACACACACACACACACACACACACACACACAAACACACAGAGGAATATTATTCAGCCATGAAAAATAATAAAAAATTTGCCATTTACAACAATGTAAATGGACCTAGAGAGTATTATGTTTAGTAAAATAAGTCAGAGAAAGGTGATTTTATCACTTATATGTGGAATCTAAAATATAAAACAAACACATATATAACAAAATAGAAAAATTCTCCCAAAAAATGGGGAACAAACTAGTGCTTTCCACTGAGGAGAGGGAAGGCTGGAGGGGCAAGATACTGGTATGGGATTAAGAGAAACACACTACTATGTGTAAAATAGTTGAGCAAAAAGCAAGTGTTGTAAAGCACAGAAAAATATATCCATTATATTGTAATAATTTCAGTGGAGTATATATATAAAAACAATGAATCACCAAGTTGTACACCTGAAAGTAATATAATATTGTAAATCAACTATACTTAAGTTTAGAAAACAACAGGTGGGACTAGAAGGCTGGACATTTACACGCTTGCTTAAATCAGTCATAGGCTTTGAGTCAACCTCAGAATAGGACATGTCCTTGTTCTTTCAGCTGAGGCTGAGAGCGGTCTTCCTGCTGTACACCAAGAATCTGGGGTAAAATTCCATCATTCCTCAAGGTGCATAGGGTGGCTTATCACAGCATCCTCCATAGGACACATTATTGAAGCCTTACTAAAACAAATAAAACCTATCAAACAGAGAACTATACTAACCAAAGCAATCTACAGATTCAATGCAATCCCTATCAAACTACCAAGGGCATTTTTCACAGAACTAGAACAAAAATTTTTACAATTTGTATGGAAACACAAAAGAACCCAAATAGCCAAAGCAATCTTGAGAAAGAAAAAACGGAGATGGACGAATCAGGCTCCCTGATCAGACTATACTACAAAGCTACAGTAATCAAGACATTATGGTACTGGCACAAAAGCAGAAATATAGAACAGGGTAGAAAGCCCAGAGATAAACCCACGTACATATGGTCACCTTATTTTTGATAAAGGAGACAAGAGTATACAATGGAGATAAGACAGCCTCTTCAGTAGTGGTGCTGGGAAAACTGGACAGCTACATGTAAAAGAATGAAATTAGAACACTCCCTAACACCATACACAAAAATAAACTCAAAATGGATTAAAGACCTCAATGTAAGGCCAAAAAGTATCAAACTCTTAGAGGAAAACATAGGCAGAACACTCTATGACATAATCACAGCAAGATCCTTTTCAACCCACCTCCCAGAAAAATGGAAATAAAAACAAAACTAAACAAATAGGACATAATGAAACTTAAAAGCTTTTCATAGCAAAGGAAACCATAAACAAGAGGAAAAGACAGCCCAAAGAATGGGAGAAAATATTTGCAAATGAAGCAACTGACGAAAGATTGACCTCCAAAATATGCAAGCAGCACATGCAGCTCAATATCAAGAAAGCAAACAAACCAATTCAAAAATCATCAGACATAAATAGACATTTCTCCAAAGAAGATATACAAATTACCAACAAACACATGAAAGAATACTCAACATCACTAATCATTAGAGAAATGCAAATCAAAACCACAATGAATTATCACCTCACACCAGTCAGAATGTCCACCATCAAAAAATCTACAAACAATAAATGTTGGAGAGGGTGTGGAGAAAAGGGAACCCTCTTGTACTGTTGGTGGGAATATGAATTGATACAGCCACTATGGAGAACAGTATGGAGGTTCCTTAGAAAACTAAAAATAGAACTACCATATGACCCAGCAATCCCGCTACTGGGCATATACCCTGAGAAAACTGTAATTCAAAAAGAGTCATGTACCACAGTGTTCACTGCAGCACTATTTACAATAGCCAGGACATGGAAACAACCTAAATGTCCATCAACAGATGAATGGATGAAGAAAATGTGGCACATATATACAATGGAATTTTACTCAGCCATAAAAAGAAACGAAATTGAGTTATTTGTAGTGAGGTGGATGGACCTACAATCTGTCATACAGAGTAAAGTAAGTCAGAAATAGAAAAACAAATACCATATGCTAACACAAATATATGAAACCTAAAAAGAAGAAATATGGTTCTGATGAACCTAGAGGCAGGACAGGAATAAAGATGCAGACACAGAGAAGAGACATGAGGATAAGTGGAGGGGGGAATGGGAAGCTTGGACGAAGTGAGAGAGTAGCATTGACATATATACACTACCAAATGTAAAACAGATAGCTAGTGGGAAGCAGCCACATAGCACAGGAAGATCAGCTTGCTGCTTTGTGACCACACAGAGGGGTGGGATAGGGAGAGTGTGAGAGAGATGCAAGAGGGAGGGGATATGGGGATATATGTATACATATAGCTGATTCACTTTGTTATAGGGCAGAAACCAACAACATTGTAAAGCAATTATACTCCAATAAAGATGTTAAAAAAAACTATTAAACAACTTTGAATTAAAAATAAAAAGCAACTAAAAGTAATGAGTTATAGCTTGGGAAGTCAAATATATGTTTTTAAAATTCCATTCCCTTTCCAAACTCTTGGCAGAATTTTTTGATTATGGAATCCTATCCCACTACATGGAGATTATAGCTTCAAACATTCATAAACATAATAATTTGCTTAGCCATTATCATATCCGTTCATAAAATTATGAGAAATGAAACCTATTTTCCACCTCTGATATAGATATTGAAAATAAGCTGAGAACCCTATACAAAAAGCAATACTTAGAAAATCATTAACATTAAAGAATTTTGATGTTTAAAGTGAATTAAAATGAATTAAGATCCAACAAAATTTAAGAAAATAACAATAGATAAACCTAAGGAATGAAAAAGGGCTAGTAATTAATTTTAAAATATAAATTAATTAAATTGAAAACACATTTGAAGTGATAACTAAAGCAAAGTGTTGATATTTGGTGAAAAATGCAATACACCAGATGAATGGCAGAAAATACTACTTCTCACAAATAATTATGAAAGCAGGATATTAACACAGAAAGAGGAACTTACAAAAATATGTAATTCTATGCAAATGAAAAAGTCAAATGAAAAGTCTTACAGAAATTATAAATTAATGAATTTCGATTAAAACAGGATAGAAAACCAAAATAATTCAAGAAGCATGAAAGAAAAGGAGAAATTTGTCGAAAAACTGTTCAAAAAAATGTGCCTGGTGCAAATGCTCTCATGTGAAAATTACTTAAACTCTTAAGTAAACTAATATCCTGTTAAACTATTTAAACACTTCTGTCCATTTATAGGGCTTTATACGATTTTCACGGTTATTTCATAAATTCAGTACAACATTAGCACCAGAAAGTAATAAAGATATTGGGGGGGATAACAGATAAAAACTATAAACTAATTTCATTTATGAGTATCAATGCAAATTTTCAAAATAAAATATTAGTAAATAATATTCAATAGAGCTTAAAAGTAGCAACTCTCTGGATAAACAAAGTTTATTCTTGGAAAATAAGGATAATTGAAATTATTTTAAAGTTCATGAATACAGTAGTTATTGCTGCATGTTATTAGCAAAATGGCAGAGTAGGCAGCTCTAACCTCTGGCTCACCAACAAAAACATTGAAAATAAGAAGCAGAAGCTGTGAGAAACAAATTTGTCAGAGCTCTAGGACGTGGTTAAAGACTTGGAGCAAACAAAGTAGTTGAAAAAAGGTGCTCAAACAAAAACATGAACATGAATGTTCACAGATAGCTGCCGTATTGAGAGGCCCATGCACCGCAATGAAGAGTGGCCCCTGCTCGCCACAACTAGAGAAAGCCCGCACACAGCAGCAAGGACCCAACGCAGCCAAAAATAAATAAATAAAATAAATAAATTTATTAAAAAAAATAAAAATAAAAGCACTAGAGTCAGAAAATCAGCTTCACTGAGATAGGAGTGTGAAGTAGAAAACAGGCTGAAATATCTGATTCTAGTCTGTGAAATAACAAAATAATATTGGTTGAATTTATCATTGTGTTGAAAAAAATACATCAGAATAAACCTACCTAAGGAGGTAAAAGACCTAAACTCTGAAAATTATGACATTGATGAAAGAGATTGAAGACAATATAAACAGATGGAAAGACATTCTGTGTTCTTGGATTATAAGAATTAATATTGTTAAAATGTCCATTCTACCCAAAGCAATCTACAGATATAATGCTATGCCTATCAACTACCCATGAAATTTTTCAAAGAATTAGACAAGGAATCCTAAACTTTATATGAAATCACAATAAAAGGTTGAATTGCCAAAGGAATCTTGGGAATAAAATAAAAGCTCGAGGTATCATGCTCCCTGATGAGACTATAATACAAAGCTATAGTAATCAAAATAGCATGGTACTGCCAGAAAAACAGATACATGGCTCAATGAAACAGAATAGAGTCCAGAATTAAACCCATGTACCTATTGTCTTTAATCTATGACAAAAGAGGCAAGAATACACAATGTAGAAAAAGCAGTCTCTTCAATATGTGGTGTTGGGAAAACTGGACAGCTACATGAAACACAATGAAATTAGAACATTTTTCTCACACCACATGAAAAAATAAACTCAAAATAGATTAAGACCTATATGTAAGACTTGGAACCATAAAACTCTTAGGAGGGAACATAGGCTGAATGCTCTTTGACAAAAATCGTAGCAATATTTTTTTTGATCTGTCTTCTAAGGCAAAAGCAACAAAAGTAACAATGTACTAATGGAACCTACTTAAACTTAAAACCTTTTGCACAGAAAAGGAAACAATTGACAAAAGAAAAAGACACTCTTCTGAATGGGAGAGAATATTTGCAAATAACATGACCTGTAAGAGGTTAACATGCAAAATATATAACAGCTCATAAAATTTACTATCAAAAACCAAACAACCTGATTAAAAATGGGCAGAAAGCCTGAAGTGGAAGAAGATATACTATATATATCCGGAAAAGATATGCATAGTCAACAAGCACAAAAAAAATGCTCAATATCACTATATCTCTGAGAAATACAAATCAAAACTACACTGTTGAGATATCAGCTCACACCTGTCAAAATGGTTATTATCAAAAAGTCTACAAACAACAAATGTTGGTGAAGATGTGGATAAAATGGAACCCTATTACACTGTTACTGGGCATGTAAATTGGTGCAGCCACTATGGAGAACATTATGAAGGGTACTTAAAAACTAAAAATAGAACTACCATATTATCCAGCAGTTTCATTACTGGGTATATATGCAGAAAAAACAAAAGCACTAACTCAAAAAGTTTCATGCTCCACAATATTCACAGCAGCATTATTTACAGTACCCAAGACATGGAAGCAACCCCCCTGCCCATCAATAGATAACTGAATTAATAAGGTATGGTATATATACAAGTAATGGAATGTTACTCAGACATAACAAAGAAAGAAATTCTGCCATTTGCAGCAACACGGATGGACCTATGAGATATTATTCTTAGTGAAATAAATCAGAGAAGAAAAATACTGCATGATATAGCTTATATGTGAAATCTAAAATATAATACAAATGAATATATATATACAAAACAAAATTTCCACTCCTGAGTATATATCCAAAAAATCCCCACTAATTTGAAAAAATGCATGCACCCCAATTTTCATAGCAATATTGTTTACAACAGCCAAGATATGGTAGCAACCTAAGTGTCCATCAAGAAATGAATCACACATGCACAGTGGAATATTAGCCATAAAAACATGGAAATTCTGCCATTTACAACAATGTTGATGGACCAAGAGGATATTATGCTACTGAAATAAGTTAGAGAGAAATACTCTATCTTACCACTTACATACAGAATATAAAAATAAAACGTATGAATGTATATAGCAAAACAAAACAGACTAACACATATAAAGAACAAGCTAATGGTTACCAGCAGGGAGATGGAAGGGTATGGAGCAATATAGAAGTAGGGAATTAAGAGATACAAGCTGGGACTTCCCTGGTGGTCTAATTGTTAAGACTCCATGGTCCCAATGCAGGGGGCATGGGTTTGATCCTTGGTCCAGGAAATAAGATCCCACATGCCACAAGCATGGCTGAAAAAAAAAAAGAGATAGAGAGAGAGATACCAGCTACTATGTATAAAATAAATAAGCATCAAGGATATATTGTAAAGTGCAGGGAAATATAGCCATTATTTTGTAATAACTTTAAATAGGGTATAATCTATAAAAATGTTGTATCACTTTGTTGTACACCTGAAACAAATATAATATTGAAAATCAATTATATTAAAAAAAAGAAAAAGTAAAAACTGAAAAATTAACAGAAGTGGCTACATTAGTATCAGATATACTAGATTTCAAAGGAAAGAAAATAACCAGAGACCAAAAGGGAGATGATATAAAGATAAAGGGGTCAATCCACCAAGAAGACAAAATAATCATATATGTGTATGTTCTCATCAATAGAATATTTTGTCACTGAAAAATAAGTGACAAAAATTTACAAAACGTAAGGAAAAATGAACAATCTACAATTACAGTGGATAATTCAACATTGCTAAACTAACTTAACACTTGATAGAAAGACATAGAAAACAAGGAAAACTATAGAAGAACTCAACAACATCATCAGACAATGCAATTTTACTATTTGTTTAGCATTCAAACTCCAGCAGAATATAGATTCTTTGCAAATATCCAGGAAACTAGATCATCAATATGGTCTATATCACGTACGCTTGAGCAAATTCCCAAATTTTAAATGAACTGAAATATACAAAGTGTATCTTCCAAAGGCTATGGCATCAAATTGGAAGTTAAATACCGAAAAATAATAGGAATATCAACTTACACTTAAACACTAAACAACACACTTCTAAATAATGCACGGGTCAATCATTAAATCACAAGGGAACTAAAAAGTGTACTGAACTAAATAAAAATGAAAATACAACATACCAAAATTTGTGTGACAGTTAAAGCAGTGATAAGAGGGATATTTAGAGTACTAAATATATGCATAAGAAAAGAGAAACAATTTCAAACCAATAATGTGAATTCCCACCTCAAGAAACTAGAAAAAAATACCATACAAAACAAGTATGAAGAAGGAAAAAAAAGATAAGAACAGAAAATTAATGAAATTTTAAAAGGAATGAATCAATAAAAGAAAAAACTGTTTCTTTGAAAAAAATCAATAAAATAGACAAATCTCCAGCAAGATTGACAAAAATTAAAACAAATAACAAATATCAGGAAAGAAAAGCAGTTATCACTACACATATTACAGACAATAGAGAAATAAAATTATAAGAAACTACGCAGATAAATTTAACAACTTATGTGTAATGGTACAATTTGTAGAAAAAATACAAACTACCACTAGCCATCTAATATGAAATACATAATTTTAATATCCCGTAACTATATGGAACTTGACTTTGTAATTTAAAAACTCTCTAAAAAGAAATTTTCACATCCATATGGTTTCAGAGAATTCTACCAAATATATAAAAATTAATTATGATAAATTCTAAGCCATCTCCTTCAGAAAAAAAGGAAGAAAGAATAGTTCCCATTCTATTTTTGAAGCTAGTACTGTCTAATAACAAAACTGAGCAAAGAAAATATTTTAAAAGATTATTACACACAAATATCCCGTATGAAATTAGACACAAAAATATTGGAAACTAAACTGCAAAAATATATAAAAACAATTATACACCAGGACAAAATGTGGTCTATTCAGGAGTACAAATATTTTTAAAGTAATCAATGTAATAAACCA
This sequence comes from Neophocaena asiaeorientalis asiaeorientalis, assembly GCF_003031525.2. Classification (NCBI taxonomy): domain Eukaryota; kingdom Metazoa; phylum Chordata; class Mammalia; order Artiodactyla; family Phocoenidae; genus Neophocaena; species Neophocaena asiaeorientalis. The sequence goes on along the minus strand of NW_020174485.1, from coordinate 677,897 downwards.
TATTAACAGAGCAAACCCTAAATATCACATAATCATATCAATCAATGTAGATAAATCATCTGACAAATGTCAACTGAGTTTTAGGATAAACTCACAGAAAAATAGGAATAGAGATGAACTATTGATAAGTTGATAGACAGCACATACAAAAAACCTACACTAGTATTATACTTAATAGGGAAATGCTAGCTACTTAGTGCTGGAAGTTCTAGCTACTATAATAAAATAACTAAAGTAAACAATGTAATACAGATCAATAAAAAAAGAAAACCATCACAATTCATAGATAACAAAATTGTCTACACAGAAAATCCAAAAGTGTCTACGAGGAAAAATGTCTCCTCGAGCAAATAAATGAATTCAAAAGATTGCAGAATAAAGATAATAAAGAAAAATTCTATTTCTATATGCTAATAATGGGGAGTGATACTAAACATACAATGCAATTTATGATTGTTCAATAGAATGAAATACTTAGGTATAAATCTAACAAAACATGTGCAGGACTTGTATGCTAAAAACGAAAACATGGTGATGAGAAAAATCAAACAATATCTACATAAATTGAAAGACACAGTGTTTATGGATTGAAAGATCAACATAATAAAAATATGAATACAGATTTAATGCAATTCCTATCAAAATCCCAGCAAGAGCTTTGTAGTTATAGACATTATTTTCAAAGTTATTAGAAAGACCAGGTAAATGAAATAGGTAAACTAATTTTTGAAAAAAGAGAAAAAATTACAAGGTATTTTTCCTTAATATTAATTTACTGTGAGTGATGTCACTATAAAAGGGTAGTGATACACTCTTTGTCTCTCCCCTTCAGTCTACAACCAATAAAACATCCATAACTCAACAAAGTTGTCTCTGCCCAACACATCAGGACACTGGAGAATTCCACACAGCTGTACATCTAAAGGTTTGTGAACTAGAACACATAGAGGAGGCAGAACCAGAGGAAGAGCAAAATGCGTGTCTGTGATCCCAGACCCCTGGACATGGTGGCTGAGCCTGAAGCCCCAGGAAACCCAGTAGCATCTGGAGAGAGAGCACACATGACTCTAACCTCACAGCCAGAGCAGTGCCAACAGCCACAGGGAATCAGTCAGCAGCAACAGGGCCTGCAAGTCCATCCCTCCAGTCACAAAAGTGTCCACAATACTGCTTAACCTTGCCTTCAGGAGTAGCACCCACAAATTTGACAACCCCAAACACAGCAGACGTACCCACAAACCCAGATCCCACCCACCCTTCCCCTCCCCTCATGGCAGCAGAACCTATGACTCAGGAGGCTCCAAATGTTTTGAAGGTGCCCACCATCCCAGTGCCCCCAGCAGTGATATCAGCAAAACCAGCAGTAGCAAAGCACCAACAATGCTGAATTCACAAGCACTGACAATGAGGGCACCACCAGGCAACATTTCTGACAGAGTTGGGGGAGGGTGGAAAGTGCCAATTTGCAAATATAACCAAAAGCAGCTCAGCTAAGAGAAACCAAAAACTTGTGCTATAGTGCAACATACCAGAAAACAAACAAAAAGACCTCTAATTTCTAACCTGTTGAATCATTACAATAAAGTCAAAAAAAAAAAAAAAAAAAA
>NW_020174485.1:651270-676214 GCF_003031525.2 Neophocaena asiaeorientalis asiaeorientalis | reverse complement strand
AACCTTTACCTAAAAAAAAAAGGTGCTAACTACTTCCAATGACCTGACATAGGAACACATCATCAAGCACTATTGAGAAACACAGTATAACAAAAAGACATGACGATTCTCCAGTTACTTTATTGTGATCTAACTGATAGAGAATTCAAAATAACTGTCATGAAGAAATTCAGTGAACTTCAATATTCTGAAAGGCAGTTCAATGAGATCAGGAATAAAATTAATGAACAAAAGGAACACTTTAACAAAGATATTAAAACTCTTAAAAAAAAAGAAACAAATTCTGGAGCTGACAAACAAAAAATGAAGAATGCATTAGAAAAAAATGGAAATAGAGCAAACCAAATTGAAAAGAAAATTAGCAAACTCAAAGATAGAAATCTAGAACAGGTAGAAGAGGACAGAGAATTTAGACATGAAAATATAAAGAAATTCTACAAGAAATATCTCCCTCTATTAGGAAGAGCAACATTACAATAATGGGCAGCCCAAAAGTAGAAGAGAGGCAGAAGGGAACAGAGAGTATAATTTAAAAAATATTTGTTGAGAACTTCTCAAACCTGAAGAAGAAACTGGATATAAAATTCCATGAAGCTAAGATGACACCATATTACCTTAACAAAAAAAGACCCTTTTCCAAGACACATATTGAAACTGTCAAAAGTCAGTGGCAAAGAAAAATTTTAAAGGCAGCCAGGGGAAAAAATGATAATGTACAAAAGAACCCCACTAGGTTATGAGAAGGTTTCTCAGCAGAAACTCTACAGGCCTGGAAAAGTGGAAGGGCATACTCAAAATATTAAAAGATAAAAACTCGGCCAAGAGTACCTATCCAGCAAAGTTATCACTCAGATATGGAGAAATGAGGCTTTCCAAAGACAAACAAAAGCTGAGGGAATTCATTGACACAAAACCTTCCTTACAAGAAATGTTGAAAGGAGCTCTTCTATCTGAAATGAAAAGGAAGAAGTACACAAAACCCTGTATAAGGTTATAAATGGACAGAGAAAATCAGAAAATTGCAACTCTATATCAGAATAGGTTATTAAATACTTAATAATATCACAACGGTTAAAGGGAAAGAAGTTGTAAAAATAACTTGAGATCCTTCAGTTTTTGAACAAATTCACAATATCAAAAAGGACAATTTGAGACACCAAAAGCATAAAAGTGGAAGAGGAAAAGGACAGAACCCATATAGGAAAATGAAGTTAAGATACTGTCAGCAAAAAAAAGGGCAATTTTGTCTACGAGACATTTTATAGAAACAAAACATAAAGCTAAAGCAGGGACAAAAAAACATAAAAAAAGAGGAAATGTGAAAAACACCACAAAGAGGAAATGAGAAAAACACCACAAAACTACTAAACCAAAATGGCAGACAAAACACAAGGAAAAGAAACAATGGAGAAACAAGGAAACAATAGTTAAAATGGCAGTACTGAGTCCTTATTTATCAATAATCACCTTAAATGTAAATGGTTTAAATTAACCAATCAAAAAACACAGAGTGGCTAGACCCAACTATACTTTGCCTCCAGGAGGCACATCTCAGTTCTAAAAACAAACAAAGACTCAAAGTGAAGGGATGAAAGCTGATACTCACAGCAAACGGCAATCAAAAGGAAGTGGGTATAGCCATACTCATATCAGACAATACAGATTTCCAGCCCAAAAACGGTAACAAGAAATAAAGTGGACATTATATAACAATAAAGAGGATAATTCACCAAGAAGACATAAGAGTTATTAATATATATGAACCTCACATAAGAGCATCAAAGTATAAAGAGCAATTATTAACAGACCCAAAGGGAGAAAGTGACTGCCACACAATAATAGTAGAGGACATTAACACTACACTTACATCAATAGATACAACATCTAGACAGAAAGTAAACAAGGAAACAGTGGCCTTAAAGGAAACATTAGAGTAGAGGGACTAGACGGATTTGTACAGAACATTCCACCCAATGCAATAGAATAATATTCTTCTCAAGTGAAAATGGAACATTCTCAAGTGTAGGCCATATGTTGGGACACGAAAAACAAGATTAACATCATATTAAGCAGCTTTTCTGATCACAACAGTATGATACTAGAAAACAACTAAAAGAAGAAAGCTGGAAAAATCACAAATATGTAGAGACTGAACAACATGTTACTGAATAATATTGAGTCAACACGGAAATCAAAGAAGAAATTAAATACTACTCAAAAAAAAAAAAAAAAAAAAAAAAAAACAGCATACCAAAATCTATGGGATGCAGCAAAAACAGTACTAAGGAAAGTTGCAAACCTACAACCAGAAACAAGAAAAATCCCAAATAAACAATCTCACTTTACACCTAAAGTAAGTAGAAAAAGAAGAAAAAATGAAGCCCAAAGTCAGTAGAATGAAGGAAATAATAAAGATCAGAATAGAAATAAATGAAATAGAGGTGAAAAAGACCCATACTTTAAATCTACAAGACATTATTGAGAGAAATTGAAGAAGGTACAAAGAAAGATATCCCATGCTTAAGGATTGGAAGACTTAACATTGTCAAGATGTCTATATTACCCAAAGTAATCTACAGATTCAGTGCAATCCCTATCAAAATCCCACTGATATTTTTCACAGAAATACAACAAAAAGTCTTAAAACTTAGGCAGAATCACAAAAGACTCTGAATAGGCAAAGCAATCTTCAGAAAAAAAGAACAAAGCTGGAGGTATCACACTCTCTGATTTCAAATGATATTACAAAACTATAGCAATCAAAACTGCATGGTATTGGCAGAACAACAGACACAGAGATCAATGGAACAGAATTGAGAGGATAGAAATAAAACCACCCATATATGGACAATGCATTTATGCCTAAGGAGCAAAAAACATACAATAGAGAAAGGATAGTCTCTTAAATACTGGTGTTGGGAAAATTGGACTGCCACATGCAGAAGTGTGAAACTAGGTAATTATCTCACACCACACACAAAAATCAAGTAAGAATCAACTCAAAATGGGTTAAAGATTTCAATGTAAAACCTGACACTATAAAACTAGAAGAAAACATAGGCAGTATGCTCTTTGCCTTCAGATTTAGCAATATATTTCTAGATATGTTTCCACAGTCAGGGGAAACAAAAGCAAAAATAAACAAATGGGACTCCATCAACCTGAACAGCTTCTGCCCAGCAGAGGCAACCATCAATGAAATGTAAAGATAGCTATAGAATGGGAGAAGATATTTGAAAATTATATATCTCATAACGGTGTGATCTCCAAAATCTATGAAGTCATACAACTCAACAACAACAAACAAACCTCAATTAAAATATGAACAGAGGGTGAGACCTTCAAAATGGTGGAGGAGTAAGACATAGAGATCACCTTCCTCCCCAGAAATACATCAAAACTACATCTGCATGCATAACAACTACTACAGAACACCTACTGAATGCTGGCAGAAGACCTCATACTTCCCAAAAGACAAGAAAATCCCCACATACCTGGGTAGGGCAAAAGAAAAAAGAAAAAACAGAGACAAAAGAGTAGGAATGGGACCTGCATCTCTGGGAGGGAACCGTGAAAGAGGAAAAGTTTCCACACACTAAGAGGCCCCTTCACAGGCAGAGACAGGGGTTGGCGGGGGAAAAGCTTTGGAGCCATGGAGGAGAGTGCAGTAACAGGGGTGCAGAGGGCAAAGTGGAGAGATTCCCGCACAGAGGATCAGTGCTGACCAGACACTTACCAACCTGAAAGACTTGTCTGCTCACCTACTGGGGCAGGAGGGTCCTGGGAGCTGAGGCTCGGGGTTCAGAGGTCAGATCCCAGGGAGAGGATTGTGGGTAGCTGCATGAAGACAGTCTGAAGGGACTAGTGTGACACAGCTAGCCAGGAGAAAGTCCAGGAAAATGTCTGGACCTGCTGAAGAGGAAAGAGATCATTGTTTTGGGGTGCTTGAGGAGAGGGGATTCCATGTCCGTGTGCCCACAGAAGGCAGAGCACCACCTAAGCAAGCTCCAGAGACAGGCACAAGCCACAACTAACAGCTCAGACCCCAGAGATGGGCATGAAAAGCTAACGCTGCTGTTGCTGCCACCAAGAATCCTGTGTTCAAGAGCAGATCACTATCCATACACCCTCCTTGGAAGCCTGTGCAGCCCACCACTGCCAGGGTCCTGTGATCCAGGGACAAATTCCCCAGGAGAACACACGGCATGCCTCAGGCTGTTGCAACATCATGCTGGCCTCTGCTGCTACAGGCTTGCCACGAATTCCAATTATGACTATAGTACCCCTCACTTCCCCCCAGCCTGAGCAAGCAAGAGTGCCATATTCAGTCGTGGCTTTAACCCCCTCCTGTCTGGGCAGGTAACAGATTGCTGAAGGAGACATACATGCAGAGGTGGGGCCAAAACCAAAGCTGAACCCCAGGAGCTGTGCAAAGAAAGAAGACAAAGGGAAATTTCTCCCTGCAGCCTTAGGAGCAGTGGATTAAACCCCACAATCAACTTCATGTACCCTGCATACAACTAATAATCCCGAATTTGAGGTGGTGGACTATGGGAGCAACTGTAGACTTAGGGTTTGTTGTCTGCAACTGATTTGTTTCTGATTTTTATGTTCATTTAGTTTAGAATTTAGCGCTTGCTATCACTGGTGGATTTGTTTATTGGTTTGGTTGCTCTCTTCTTTTTTATTACTATTTTTTTATTTTAATATTTTTTTCATGTTTTCTTTTTTTCTGCCTTTTCTTCTGAGCCATGTAGCTGACAGGGACTTGGTGCTCCAACCTGGTTCAGGCCTGAGTCTCTGAAGTGGGTGAGCTGAGTTCAGGACGTTGGAACACTAAAGACTTCCGGGCCCCACAAAGTACCAATCAGCAAGAGCTGTCCCACACATCTCCCCTCAATGATAAGACCCAGTTTCACCCAACAGCCAGCAAGCTCTACTGCCGGACACCCCATGTCAAACAAATAGCAAGAGAGGAACACAACCCCACCCATTAGCAGAGAAGCTGCCTAGAATCATACTAAGTTCACAGACACCCCAAAACACTGCCGGACTTGGCCCTGCCCACCAGAATGATATGATCCAGCCCCACCCACTAAAACAAAGGCACTAGTCCTCTCCACCATGAATCCTACACGAGCCACCGAACCAACATTACCCACTGGGGGCAGACACCCAAAACAATGGGAAGTGCGAATACGTAGCCTGTGAAAAGGAGAACCCAAACAAAATAAGTTAAAAAAATTATAAGACAAAAAAATATGCAGTAGATGAAGAAGCAAGGTAAAAACCCACCAGAGCAAACAAATGAAGAGGAAACAGGCAGTCTACTTGAAAAAGAATTCGGAGTAATGTTAGTAAAGATGATACAAAACCTTGGGAAAAGAATGGAGAAAATACAAGAAATGTTTAACAAGGACCTAGAAGAATTAAAGAGCAAACAAATGATAAATAACACAATAAAGGAAAATTAAAATTCTCTAGAAGGAATCAATAGTGGAATAACTGAGAGAGAAGAACTGATAACTGACTTGGAAGATAAAATACTGGAAATAACTACAGCAGGGCAGAATAAAGAAAAAAAATAAAAAGAACTGAAGACAGTCTCAGAGACCTGTGGGGCAACATTAAATGCAACAACATTTCAATAATACGGGTCCCAGAATAAGAAAGGGTCTGATAAAATATTTGAAGAGATTACAGGTGAAAATTTCCCTAACATGGGAAAGGAAATAAACTGGTCGAGAAAGCACAGAGAATCCCATAAAGGATAAATCCAAGGAGAAACATGCCAGGACACATATTAATCAAACTATCAAAAATTAAATATGAAGAAAAAATATTAAAAGCAGCAAGAGAAAAGCAACAAATAACATACAAGGGAATCTCCATAAGGTTAACAGCTGATCTTTCAGCAGAAACTCTGCAAGCCAGAAGGGACTGGCAGGACATATTTAAAGTGATGAAACGGGAAAACCTACAACCAAGATTACTCTACACAGCAAGGATCTCATTCAGATTTGACAGACAAATTAAAACCTTTACAGATAAGAAAAGTTAAGAGAATTCAGCACCACTGAACCAGCTTTACAACAAATGCTAAAGGAACTTCTCTAGGCAGGAAACACAAGAGAAGGTAAACACCTAAAATAATAAACCTAAAATAATTAATAAAATGGTAATAGGAACACATATATGTATAACAAACTTAAATGTAAATGGATTAAAGGCTCCAACAAAAAGACACAGACTGCCTGAATGGAAACAAAAACAAGACCCATATATATGCTGTCTAAAAGAGACCCACTTCAGACCTAGGGACACATACAGACTGAAAGTAGGGGATGGAAAAAGATATTCCATGCAAATGGAAATCAAAAGAAAGCTGGAGTAGTAATTCTCATTTAAGACAAAATAGACTATAAAATAAAGACTATTACAAGAGACAAAGAAGGACACTACATAATGATCAAGGGATCAATCCAAGAAGAAGGTATAACAATTGTAAATATACATGCATCCCATATAGGAGCACCTCAATACCCAAGGCGAATGTTAACAGCCATGAAAGGGGAAAATGACAGGAACACAAAATATAGTAGGGAACTTTAACACCCAATTTCACCAATGGACAGATCATCCAAAATGAAAATAAGTAAGGAAACACAAGCTTGAAATGACACATTAAACAAGATGGATTTAATTGATATTTATAGGACATTCCATTCAAAAAAATCAGAATACACTTTCTTCTCAAGTGCTCATGGAACATTCCCCAGGATAGATCATATCTTGGGATACAAATCAAGCCTTGGTAAATTTAAGAAAATTGAAATCATATCAAGTATCTTTTCTGACAACAACACTATGAGACAAGATATCAATTACAGGAAAAAACATGTAAAAATACAAACACATGGAGGCTAACCAGTATGCCACGACACAACCAAGAGATCACTGAAGAAAGCAAAGAAGAAATCAAAAAAATCCCTAGAAACAAATGACAGTAAAAACATGACAACCCAAAACCTATGGGATTCAGCAATAACAGTTCTATCAGAGAAGTTTAGAGCAATAGAATCCTACCTCAAGAAACAAGAAAAATTTCAAATAAGCAACCTAAACTTACCCCTGAAGCATTTAGAGATAGAAGAACAAAAAACCCCGAAGGTTAGCAGAAGGAAAGAAATAATAAAAATCAAATTAGAAATAAATGAAAAAATCTGAAGTAAACAATATTAAATATCAATAAAACTAATAGCTGGCTCTTTGAGAAGATAAACAAAATTGACAAAGAATTATCCAGACTCAACAAGAAAAAAAGGAGAAGACTCAAATCAACAGAATTAGCAACGGAAAAGGAGAAGTAATAAATGACACTGCAGAAATACAAAGGATCATGAGAGATTACTACAAGTAACTCTATGCCAATGAAATGGACAACCTGGAAGAAATGGACAAATTCTTAGAAAAGCACAACCTTCTGAGACTGAACCAGGAAGAAATAGAAAATATAAACAGACCAATCACAAGCACTGAAATTGAAACTGTGATTAAAAATTTTCCAGCAAATAAAAGCCCAGGACCAGATGGCTTCACAGGTGAATTCTATCAAACATTTAGAGATTATCTAACACCTATCTTTCTCAAACTCTTCCAAAATATACCACAGGGGGGAACACTCCCAAACTCAATCTAGAAGACCACCATCACCCTGATACCAAAACCAGAAAAGATGTCACGAATAAAGAAAACTACAGGCCAATATCACTGATGCACATAGACGCAAAAAATTTCAACAAAATACTAGCAAACAGAATCCAGAAGCACATTAAAAGGATCATACACTATCATCAAGTGAGGTTTATCCCAGGAATGCAACGATTCTTCAATATACGCAAATCAATCAATGTGATACACCATATTAACAGACTGAAGGAGAAAAACCATATGATCTTCTCAACAGATGCAGAAAAATCTTTTGAAAAAATTCAACACCCATTTATGATTAAAAACTCTCCAGAAAGTAGGCATAGAGGGAACCTACCTCAACTTAATAAAGGTCATATATAACAACACACAGCCAACATTGTTCTCAATGCTGAACAATGGAAACCATTTCCTCTAAGATCAGGAACAAGGCAAGGTTGCCCACTCTCCCCACTATTATTCAACATAATTTTGGAAGTTTTAGCTACAGTGATCAGAGAAGAAAAGGAAATAAAAGGAATTTAAATAGGAAAAGAAGAATTAACACTGTCACTGTTTGCAGATGATGTGATATTCTATATAGAGAATCCTAAAGATGCTACCAGAAAACTATTATGGCTAATCAATGAATTTGGTAAAGTAGCAGCATTAATTAATGAACAGAAATCTCTTGCATTTCTATACACTAACAATGAAAAATCTGAAAGAGAAATTCAGGAAACAATCCCATTTACCACTGCAACAAAAAAAATATAAAATACCTAGGAATGAACCTACCTAAGGAGACAAAAGACCTCTATGCAGGAAACTAAAAGACACTGTTGAAAGAAATTAAAGACAACACAATAAGATGGAGAGGTATACCATGTCCTTTGATTAGAATAATCAACATTGTGAAAATGACTACATGACCAAAAGCAATCTACAAATTCAATGCAACCCCTATCAAACTACCAATGGCATTTTTCACAGAACTAGAACAAAAAATTTCACAGTTTGTATGGAAACACAAAAGACCCCAAAGAGCGAATGCAATCATGAGAAAGAAATACAGAGCTGGAAAAATCAGGCTCTCTGGCTTCAAACTATACTACAAAGCTACAGTAATCAAGAGAGTATGGTACTGGCATACAAATAGAAATATAGATCTATTGAGCAGGGTAGAAATCTCAGAGAGAAACCCATGCACATATGGTCACCTTGTTTTTGATAAAGGAGGCAAGAATATACAACGGAGAAAAGACAGTCTCTTCAATAAGTGGTCCTGGGAAAACTGGACAGCTATATGTAAAAGAATGAAATTAGAAAACTTCCTAACACCATACACAAAAATATACTCAAAATGGATTAAAGACCTAAAGGTAAGGCCAGACACTATAAACCTCTTAGAGGAAGACATAAGAAGAACACTCTTTGACATAAATCATAGCAAGATCGTTTTGAGCCATCTCCTACAGAAATGGAAAGAAAAACAAAAATAAACAAATGGGACCTAATGAAACTTAAAAGCTTTTGCACAGCAAAGGAAACCACAAACAAGATGAAGAAGCAACCCTCAGAATGGTAGAATATATCTGAAAACAAAGCAACTGACAAAGGATTAATCTCCAAAATATGCAAGCAGCTCAATATCTAAAAAACAAACAACCCAATCCAAAAATCTTCAGAAGACCTAAGTAGACACTTCTCCAAAGAAGATATACAGATTGCCAACAAACACATGAAAAGATGCTCTAATTTACCATCACTAATCCCTAATCCTTCGATAAATGCAAATCAAAACAATTAGTTATCACTTCACACCAGTCAGAATGGCCATCATCAAGAAATCTAGAAACAATAAATGCTGGAGAGGGTGTGGAGAAAAGGGAACCCTCTTGCAGTGTTGGTGGGAATATAAATTGATACAGACACTATGGAGAACAGTATGGAGTTTCCTTAAAAAACTAAAAATAGAACTACCATATATGACCCATCAATTCCACTACTGGGCATATACCCTGAGAAACCCATAATTCAAAAAGGGTCATGTACCACAATATTCATTGCAGCACTATTTACAATAGCCAGGACATGGAAGCAACCTAAGTGTCCATTGACAAATGACTGGATAAAGAAGATGTGGCACATATATAGAATGGAATATTATTCAGCCATAAAGAGAAGCGAAATTGAGTTATCTGTAGTGAGGTGGATGGATCTAGAGTCTGTCATACAGAGTGAAGTAAGTCAGAAAGAGAAAAACAAATACTGTATGCTAACACATATATTTGGAATTTAAAGAAAAAGTGGTTTTGGTGAACCTATGGGCAGGACAGTAATAAAGACGCAGACATAGAGAATTGTCTTGAGGATACGAGGATGGTGAAGTGTAAGCTGAGATGAAATGAGAAAGCAGCATTTATATATGTACACTACCAAATGTAAAATAGATAGCTAGTGGGAAGCAGCTGCATAGCACAGGAAGATCAGCTGGGTGTTTTGTGACCACCTAGAGGGGTAGGATAGGGAGGATGGGAGGAAGATGCAAGAAGGAGGGGATATAGGGATATATGTATACATATAGCTGCTTCACTTTCACTTTGTTATACAGCAGAAACTAGCACAACATTGTAAAGCAATTATACTCCAAAAAAGATGTTTAAAAAAAAGAGAGAGAAAGAAAGAAAGGAAGGAGGAAGGAAGGAAGGAAGAAGGAAAGAAAGAAGGACATTCCTGGTGGCGCAGAAGTTAAGAATCCACCTGCCAGGCTTCCCTGGTGGTGCAGTGGTTGAGAGTCCGCCTGCCGATGCAGCGGACACGCGTTCGTGCCCAGGTCCGGGAAGATCCCACATGCCATGGAGTGGCTGCGCCCATGAGCCATGGCCACTGAGCCTGTGTGTCCGGAGCCTGTGCTCCACAACAGGAGTGCCAATGCAGGGGACACGGGTTCGATCTCTGGTCTGGGAAGATCCCACATGCCACAGAGCAACAAAACCCGTGCACCACAACTACTGAGCCTATGCTCTAGAGTGCACGAGCCGCAAGTGCTGAGCCCGCGTGCTGCAAGTACTGAAGCCCATGCACCTAACACCTGTGCTCTGCAACAAGAAAAGCCAGTGCAATGAGAACCCTGATCACTGCAACAAAGAGTAGCCCCCACTCGCCCCAACTAGAGAAAGCCTGCAGGCAGCAATGAAGACCCAACACAGCCCAAATCAATCAATCAATCAATCAATATATGAACAAAACAGTTGTGTAGACATTTTCTCAAAGAAGACATACATATGGCCAACAGGCACTTGAAAATTTCAACATCACTAATTATTAAGGAAATGCAAATCAAAACCAATGAGTTATCACCTCATGCTGTGTGAACGGCTGTTATCAAAAAGGCAAGAAACAACAAGCATTGGAGAAGCTGTGGAGCAAAGGTAACCCTCATACACTTTTGATGGAAATGAAAATTGTTTCAGCAATTATGAAAAACAGTGTAGAGAATCCAAGCAAATGTAACCCTCATCCACTGTTGATGGAAATGTAAATTGGTTCAGCGATTATGAAAAACAGTGTGGAGAATCCTCAAAAATTTAAGAGTAGAAGTACCATATGGTCCAGGTATTCCACTTCTCTTTATTTATCCAAAGAATACAAGAACACTAGTTCAATATGATATATGCACGCCTGTGTTCATCACATTATTTTTAATAGTCAAGATATGGAAACAACCTAAGTGTTCATCCATAGGTGAATGTATAAAGAAGATATGGTATATATTTATAATGGAATACTACTCAGTCATTAAAGAAGATGAAGTCTTGCCATTTGTGAAGACATGGATGGACTTTGAGGTTATTATGCTAAGTGAAATAAGTCAGATGGAGAAAGACAAATACCATATGATTTCACAAATGTGGAATTAAAAAACTCTTAAAGTAAAACATAATAAATGAACAAACCAAACAAAAAGAAACATACAGATACAGAGAACAAATTGGCTGCCAGAGAGTAATGGATAGAAAAGGTCAAAATGGGTAAAGGGGATCAACAGTATGGTGACAGATTAAAACTAACACTTTGGTGGTAAGCACACAGAAGTTGAAATATAATGTTGTACGCATAAAACGTATAATATTATAAACCAATGTTAATGCAGTTTTAAAAAGTTTACTACATTGCAACAATAATCAAGACTGTGGTATTGTTGGAGGGATATACGCATAAATCAATGGATTAGAAGAGAGACATCAGAAAAAGACCCCAAAAATATGCCCAATTGATTAGCTTATAAATGTTTTCATTTCAGGATATATTTAATTTATATAAAAGTTGCAAATATAGTAGACAGTTCCCATAACCTCCACATCAATTTTCCATATTATTACAGCACATTTGTTACACTTAATGAACTAAAATTGATACAGTGTTATTAAGTGAAATAGACACTTTACTCAGATTTCCTCAGTTTTTCCCCAATATCATTTTTCTCTTCCAAGATCCTACACTGAATATCACATTACTTCTAGTTATCATGTCTCCTTAGGCTCCTCTTTGTTTTGACAGTTTCTCAGACTTATAATGTTTCTGGTGACTTTAATAGTTTCAAGAAGTATTAGTCAGGCATATTGTAGGATGTTGCAGAATAACTCTCTATGTGTCTAATGATTTTTTTTCTTATGACTAGAGTGGGATAATATGTTTTAGTGAGGAAGACCAAAGAAGTTGAATTCCATTTTCATTACATCACATCAAAGGTACATACTATTAACATGGTGTCACTGTTGATATTGACCTTTATTACGAAGCTAATTAGTGTTTCTCAGATTTCTCCACGATGTATTTCCTCTTTTTTCTCCTGTTCCATACTCCACCCTTTGGATGAAAGTTATTATGTGCAGCCCATACTCCTCCTCCTTGATGTGCCTGAAAGTAATGGATTGCTCAAAACTTTGACGGCAGTATGTCAAAGGGGCACAGGAGCCAATTGAAAAAGCTCTGAATGGCCAAAGCTGGAACAATTTGAACAAATAAATGAATAATGCAGTATTGGACTATTACACAAAACATGAAATAGTTATCCATGAATCCAAACTGATATTAATAACTGACTAAAAACAAATGAAGGAGATGAATCTCCCTTAAAAAAGAATTCCAAATAATTTATGTACTACTTAACCCTCAAGAAGTGGGAGTATAACTCTCTACTCTGTAAGTGAAGGCTATATATAGTGATTTTTCTTCCTAAAGAAAAACAGTAACTTCACAGTGGACAGACCTGACAAACACTATTCATCCCAAATGATCAAAGTCAACATCAATAATGGTAAGTCATGTTGATAGTATGTACCCTTGATATTATTTAATAAGTATTCTGTTTTCTTTCTCCAAACAAATGCACTCCCTCGGTCTATTTATGACAAAATCATCAGGTAAATCACAACTGAGAGAAATTCTATGAAAGGCCCGACCAGTACTCCTGAAAACTGCCAAGTTTATCAAAAACAGGGAAAGTCTGAAAACTGTCACAGCCAAGAGGAGCTTAAGGAGACATGGCTGCTAAATGTAATGTGGTATTCTAGATGGGATCCTCGAAGAGAGAAGATATTAGGGAAAAAGTGAGGAAATCTGAAGAAAGTAGAGTTTAGTTAATAATAATATATCAGCATTGGTTCTTTAAGTGGGGCAAATGTATCATATGAATGTAAGATGCTAATAATAGGGAAAACTGGGTGCAAGGTATACAGGGACACTTTGTACCATCTTTGTAATACTTCTGTAAATCTAAAACTGTTCTAAAATTTAAAGTTTATATAAAAATTGTAAAAAATGAATTATTGGTAAAAACAAATGAAATAAATAATTAAACCATTCCAAGTTAACCATTGTTATCATTTAGGGATATTTCCTTTCATTTTCTTCTTATAGGTTTTCCACCTACAGATATACACATAATGTTTTATAAAAATGGAATCAAACTGTATGCAGGGTCCTGTATAAACTGAAAAATTTACACAGAAGAAGATAATATAAATATATACATATTATTTGGGTCCTTATTTAGCATTATAATTATCAAGAACAAATGCCTATCATTAAACACATTCTTATTATTTAAATAAATTAAAGATAAAAATATTCCAAAGACCATATATATCAGTTATCACCTGATACAAAAATTGGAACAGAATAGACAGTCAAAAAATATTAAGTAAATTAAATGGAATCTTCTATCTTCCCAGAAGCTCACATTGTTTCCTGGACCATATAAGACATGCTATTTACTTAAAAATAGATTTAAAGACAACTTTGAAAGATACTTTAACATTAACTTGGAAACCAAACCCAGTGTTTTTTTTTTTTGAGTTTTAGTTTTTATACTTGTTTAAATCTGGTAAATATGTGTCATAATCTCTTTTGAGTAAAGTTTGAAAAATAAAGACGTGTAAAGAAGTAAAAAAATCACAATTACCCCACTCAGTCATTTCTTAATATTCTGGCACACTTCTTTGCTAACTTTTTCTAAATATTTTTTAAAGAAAAGTTTATTTTAAGGATAAAAAAAATCCAATAACTTCCCTGTTTATGATGTCATCAGAGCCCTTTCATTTTCATTGTTTTTTTTTTTTTTTTTTGGATAATAGGGTCCTTGCAGAGGGAGAAGACAATGCTAAGGTTTGAGAAATTGAGTCAGTGGAGGGGGTGGGAAAGGGTGGGAATGGCAAGAGAGAGGGGTTTGGAGCAGAGTGACCATCCCTGTTTTGCCTAGGACTGAGAGAATTCCTGGAATGCAAGTCTAAAACCAGGAAAGCCTAAACAAACTGGTGAAGCTGGTCATCCTAGCAGGGAAAGGGGATTCTTACATTAGATTTTATATTTTATGGACCTTCCATAAGTGTCACAGAAGACATTCTATGGATTCAAATATACTACCATAAACGGAAAGCTGACTCGTTTATGATTACTCACCTGATTATCCAGGCAGTGGTCTCATCAAGGAAGCTTGGGGTCATGGTCCACCACAGAATTGCCTTTCTAAGTTGGAGTAGAAGTCATCACCATTTTTAGATCCTCCAAAACTGCATCTTTCCAGCTATTGGATATCCTTCATCTGTATGAAGAGTTCTCACTAAGAAAAAAAGGTCTAAAATTTAATTCCTTTCTCCCTATTCATTCTTCTGACTGCCTCTCCCTTTCTCTCCTCCAGTAATAATTTGGTAATTATCCTTACCAACAGCACATACTCTAGCACTCTCATCAGAACTTGTCTTCTCTCACGCCTCACTTCCCTAGCCTACTTCCTCATCAAAAGACCACAAATTTAAACAAAATTAGAAATATTTGTTGGACACAAAAATGCATCCTGTATACTGGGATGACAGTGTAATGAAGCAAGAATTCAAAGCTAGTTTCTACTGCTTTATCAGACCAGTTCATGGACTGGAAATTAATGCACAGTGATCACTCACCCATCATTCTTTTTATTCTATGGCCATATGATAAAATTTAAAATGCTGACTCATCACTGTTTTAATTTACTTGCAGGTGACGGGGTGGTTTCATGATACGCCCACTTAAGAATCACACACACAAGATATTTGTATGAATCCACACATCACCGAAGGTCTGAGAAGCAGAGTGGAGTGGGATTAAGTCACAACAAGACATGGGAAACAACTTAACACTGAACATTTACAACCTAAATGCTGTCCAACAATTCTACCAGCAGCAATTTTTCACTTGTCCACTTCTGTAGGCTCCATTCTTGCACCTTCTTCCATGGCCCCATTCATCGCTTCTAGATGTTTTGCGTCCCCTCTTTCTAGGCACCTTTCCCTTAGGCATCACCCACCACACATACAACATGTACTCACATCACTACTGCCCCACATCTATCTTAAGTTAGGCTCTGCACCTTCTTCTACACAGACTGATTAATGGGTGCTGCTAAACAGTGGACCACACTTTAGAAGCACAAAAGAACCAGCAGAGGCCTTAAATGTTTAATATCATGATTCTCCTTTTCCCCAGTATTCTCTTAGGGAGGAAGAGATCAATAAACACACTTACTTCCACACTGGTATGAGTTATGACACTCACTATAGAAGACAAAGCAACCATAGTATATTCCTTTTAAAATGTTTTCCTCTCTCTATTACAAAACCACATATATACTCAAATTTCCTACAATGAAGAGATATTAGTTTCATACCTTAAGAACTAAAACATGTTATTTCAAAAAAAAAGTTTTTGAAAAGATATTTCTGCACAAGCCAAACTTATGAACTGCATCAAATTAACTGATCTGAAATACACACACATATATGCAATTGCAATCATGACACAGGGATGGCCATGGTATCCTGTTGCAGAGTAATATGTTATTACACAATCTTGTTTTTGCATAAGTAAAAAATGACAGAAACAAAAGACATACACACACATACATGTAGGTATGTCCATGAAATTTATAGCCAAAATTCATAGGTTTGGAACTTTTGTAACATAACTTTCCTCCCAAAATATTGTATTGTAAGATCCCCTGTCTGAGAGGGTTTTAATTATGAATATATATTCATATAAATTAATGTATACTTAGGAGCTTGGGTATGTTGCAAAATTATTATTTGGCAAATACCTTTTGCAACACATTGCATTAGTGTTCCACATTATTTTCTACCCCTCCCTGTGAAAGGATTATACTTTCCTACTCTATTGATACCAAGTTTGATATTTACATATTCCATGTCTAAGCTCTTAGAGACATCGTTGCATGGTTCTATCATTCCTCCTCATTGTATAATAAGAGCAGCTGGTATCGGATAAGGGCTGCTCCTCCAACCTAGATTCTAGAATGAAAATGATATAGAGAAGAACACCAAAGCCAACAAGTAACACTTTTTTGTTATTGTAAGTTATTGAATTTTGGGGGCTGTTTCTTCTCAAAGTATAAACTAGCAAAAACTAATAGATCATGGTAACTCTTATTTTAGAATATATCTTGGAATTATATATTACATTCACATTGACACCTGAAAGAAATTCAAACTGTTTAAGCTGAAGTTTGAAATAGTTACAAATTCTGTTGATGTGGGGCAGGTGGTTGGGGAGCTGGCAGAAAGAGTGACTTTGCAGCCATTTTGCAGCTTCAGACCACTAGGAAAAGACCTACCAACCTAAACTCTTGAAGTCTATGCCTGTGAGCTATATTGGAGTCATCAACCTAAGGTAATCAGAATGTAGGAAATCCAAATTTCACTGTGAACTCTTTTAAAAAATATTCTGTGGGTCATACATAACTTGTAAAGCATCATAATACCCTCTAACTGGAGTGAAATTGCTCTGTATTCCAAGTTAATGAGAGGAACATTAAATTGGAATGTTTATTAACATTCCAATTTAATGTTTATTAACATCCCTTGGCAAATCTTGTTTAGGGAAATAAGTAATTAATAGTATTAGGCTAAGTAATAGTAATGTGTTGCTGCATTAATAGTATACTTACATAATAGGAAGCCATTATGAACAGGCTTAACATCTGTGAGGACTGGAAATAATGTGCTGGCTATAAGAACTTCACAATTTGTAAAGGGTGGCCTTTGTCAAAATACAGAGTGTTTTAAAATATACTCATTTCATTCTTAAAGGTTTCATGTTACAAACCTATGACAAGATGTTAAAAGGACAAATCTTATGTAGGAGAAAAACTTAGTGAATAGATTTGCATACTCTGAAAAAAACTCATGCTTGAGTTTTTCAAAATTATATTTTAATTACAAAAGTAATACATAGTATAAAAATCAATACCAAATGCATATGTAAAAAAATGAAAGTCTCATTTCACCTCCCCCAATGTGAATCTCTCAGAGGCAACCATTTTTAAAAGTTTGGAATCTATCTATCTACGCGCGCGCACACACACACACACAACACACACACGCACACAAATATATACACATCTATAAATAACATAAGTTTTTTCCCACTTAAACTATACATTTTATTCAATTATTTGCTTTCTTTGCTAATCATTATAACAGAGACATCTTTCCATGTCAGTACATCAAGCTCCTCCCTCACTGTTTCTCAAAGTTGCATAGTATTACAGTGTGAATACCTCCATAAAGTATTTGACCATTACCTGTTTGTGAGTGCTTAAGCTATTACAAATATTTTTTTTCTTTTACCAACCATGCTGCAATGTATATTCTCATACATTATCAATTTAGAATATCACAAAAAAATCCACAATCCAGAAGTAATGCTATTAAACCCTAAACAAGATCCGATAATTTGGTCTCCTTGCTCAAATGGGAGAAAAATGCATGAAGATGCCTACATGACCACTCTTAGGTAGCACTCTCAGGATCGTGATGGTGATGAGGTAATAATGATAACTCATATTTAGTGAGTACTCATGTGCCACACACTTTACACTTTTAAACTTATTTACTTGTCACAAAAACCCTATAAGGTAGACACCACAATAACTCATTAATTCTAAGATTCATATCTTTTAATGTTCTAACACCTCTGAAATCAAGATGTGCATCATTTTATTTGGAAGTGTTTTTCTGCTATAGTGGCATAAATTGTAATAGTGTAGCTTACTATTGATTGGATTTGATAATACACAGTATCGTTATTATTTCATAGATGAGGAAACTGAGGCTCCGAGGACTAAAGTACCCTATCCAGCATCAGGCAGCTAGTAATTGGCAGAGGTGCGATTCTTACCCAGACAATCTGACTTGAATCTGTGCTTTTAAATGCTCTTCCTGAAGTGCAGGAAAGTGGAACAAATGTTGAACAACAATCCACCCCCCCCCAGCACACACACACACCAAAATTTAACACTGGTTATAATTATCCAGTAGATTTAGAGATGATTTTTATTTACTAACACTCTTCCATAATTTTCTACATTGAATTAGTTTTTTTTTTAACTTATGGAAAATCCCGTTCACTCATACAAAAGTAGAGAGAATAATAATAATGAACTCCCCCATGTTCCCATCACCCAACTTCAGTAATTATCAATCCATCTATCCCCTAATCCATTAGTCAATACCAATTATTTTCAGGCAAATCCCAGATATCATATTATTCCATATGTAAATATATCTGAATTAATCCCTAAAGACAAAGATTCTTTTAAAACATAACCATGATCCTATTTTCACATAGAGAAATAACAATAATTTCTTAATATCATAAAATATTCAGTGTCCAGATATCCCTAATTGCTACTACAAATAAAGCTTAATGAACACATTGTATGTATGTGTGTGAGTATGTTTACATTTCTATTAGTAATTGTGTTGGATAAGTTCCTCAGATAGTATTTCTAGGCCATAGAGTAACAGGTTTTCAGATTTGTTACATAAACCAAATTGCCTAACACAAAACTGTTTTGCTAACTTACATCATTAACAACACTGTTATTTAGTGTCAGTTTTCCTAAACCCTGCACAACACTGGGGATAAACTATCTTTTCCCATTCTTGTCAATCTTAATATGCTATCCTGCTTTATTCATGTGTGTTTATTATTGAAGGCAATTGACTTTTTCAAAAGATTACTGCTCCTGTGTGTAAATAGTGTCTTCTGATTCTTTGCCCATTTTTCCATATTTTTAACAGCTCTTTGCACCTGTCAGGAAAGCTAACAGAGAACTGGCTCAGGAGCCAAACTGCTTACATTAGAATTCAGTTTCTGGAGCAACGAAAAAGTGTAAACAGGAAAAGAAAGAACAAGAATAAGGAGGAAATAGAGAGTGAGAGAGGACCAGCAAAACAGGACCCGCGCGTCTCAGGATCCTCCCACTTCACTGGCCCTGTTCCTTGCTTCCCCCATCCCCATCTCTAGCGGCAAGCTGGTCAGTTCAACGTCCCCCTGGACAAAAGAAGAATCATAAGGAACTGTGTCCAATCTCATCTTCCCTTACTGACTCCCACCAGGTGTTCAAATCTAACTTACCGGACAGTAGCTGTCATAAGGCTGCCTGCCACGCTCCACTTCGCCTAGGTCTGTGCCCTTGGCCACAGGATCTAAGCTTTCTGGTAGGCTCCAGCTCGCCCAGGCTGCCCAGCCAGTGCCCTTATTGGTGCCAGGGTCATCCGCTTGCTCCCACAGCATTCACTGGAAGCGCAGACCCCAGCTCAGGTCAGAATCCCTACACCGAGTTTGTGTCCAGAGGTTCCCACGTGACTTGTTTCCCAGGCAATGGTTCCTTCCTCCCGGATGTAACCCACCCCAAGGAATGCGGAGAGTGCTTCCCAGAGGTACAGCTCAAATAGCTATGACTAGCGAAATGCAGAATAGCCTGCTGGAAGTGTTGTCTATTTCTATGGCATTAAACTGGGAATTATAAAGAAAGGAATGAAAGGAATTGGAGACTTTCACCAAGAACTATGCATAGCTCTGTATTGTTAGGATTATTAGGATGAGTGTGTGTTATTTTGTAATTAAATCAACAAAGGGAAAACAAATTGTAATGAATAAATAAAAATGGATTATGTATACAGGAAAATCCAATGATGACAGCACCCTATGTAGTTTTAGAAATATGTAATATTTTATAAGAGGGGTAATAGCAATGTGAAAATGTCTGTTCAGAATTCAAGCAGGAAGAATCTTCACAAAAGGGATTTTGAAAAGCCCTCTTTTACTGTCAGAGGGCCTAGGAGAATCTGATATTCTGAGCACTTCTGTCAGAAAGACAGAGCTGCTACATGTTGAATGTAGTTAACCAAGACAAAGAACCTCTTGTGATCAGTAATAATGTCAAGTCCCTAAAGAAGAAACAGAGAAAGCCATGAAGATAAAAAATTAGGAGACTCAGACTTTGCAGAAATATTAAGCACAGGGACTCTGAAGCCATGTTACCTTGGTCAGAATTCAGATCTTCTCTTTACTAAGTTATGGGACATTTGGCAAGTTGCTTTACCTGTGCCTCAGTTTCTTCATCTGTTAATGGCTTGTCATAAAAATTAAATTAAACAAGTTAACATTTAAACAATGTCTGGCTAGTGGGAAGTCCTATGTTTGTTAAATAAATAAGTAAAATGTGGAACACAGCGAGCCAAAATGTGCCAGAACAGACCTATTAACCACACTTAGTA
Source organism: Neophocaena asiaeorientalis asiaeorientalis (assembly GCF_003031525.2). Classification (NCBI taxonomy): domain Eukaryota; kingdom Metazoa; phylum Chordata; class Mammalia; order Artiodactyla; family Phocoenidae; genus Neophocaena; species Neophocaena asiaeorientalis. The sequence continues at coordinate 655,404 of NW_020174485.1, read as the reverse complement.
ATAGGAGCCACATGAGTAAACTGTTTACTGAGTTCATGGTTATGGAGTCAACAAAGCTTTTTGGCATTCACATAAAATTTAGAGATGACCAACTGCACTAGCACCAGATGGGCCTCACATGTGTATCAGAATCAAATTTTGGTACTGAGGATGGGTTAAACCAAGTAAACATCTCCACTTATACAACTATGTTCTTATGAGATACATTTATGTCTTGTTCTGTTAGAGCCTTGGGCAAACACAAAATGTCCAGCCACCTATCATTCCTAAGTAGGGAGGGAATACAAGAAGACCCTTAGATATGATGCAAATGTAGCATGTCTGGCACATGGCAAGATCACAAATATTTTTAAAAATCAGATCTTTTGTAAAAGTGTTAGGGATTTTTTTTATTGGAGTAAAATTGCTTTACAATGTTGTGTTAGTTCTGCTGTACGAGGAAGTAAATTAGCTATATATATACTTATATCCCCTCCCTCTTGGACCTCCCTCCCACTTCCCCAACCCACCCATCTAGGTCATCACAGAGCACCTGATATAGCTCATATTTCCCTTCTCAGAAGTTTATGGCGCTCTATAAACAAGTAAGAGATGTGCCATGAACATTCCTTCTTAGATGGTTCAATGGTCTAAACTTTTTCAAACACAGCACATTCCGTTTCCAGCTCCCTACTCACCCTGCTTTGGGACACAGTGACACTCATTTTAGTCAAAGTAAATTAAAAAGAAAGTGCTCTCCTAAGATAAAAAGGCTCCAGTCATTGGCTCAAAAGGAGTAGGGTCTAAGTTTGTTAATCAGATAGTAGGAGACAGGGATGGGAATACCATTAAGAAAATTAGCCCTTGAGGTCTTCACTGTGCAATATAGTGACCGCTGGCCAGAGGAGACTCTTTAGCATTTGAAATGTAACTAGTTCAATTTGAGATGGGATGTTAGTATAAAATGCACTCCAGATTTCTTAGGCTAATTACAAAAACGTAAACTATTTCACTCATAACTTGCTTTTTAATATTGATTACGTTGATTAATATTTAATATTGATTAATTTTGATTATGTTACAATGATAGTAATTTGGAAATAGTAGATTAACTAAAAATATTATTTAAATTAATTTTACTTATATTTCTTGCACTTTTTAAATATAATTGTTAGAAAATTTTAAATTGTAAACGTGGTTCACTTTATATTTTTGTTGGGCAGCACGGCTTTAAGACGTAAGTTTATTTAAATATGGATGTTATAGACTAAATCTACAATTGCAAAAGTAGGGAGTGCACATGCCAAGAGATATGCAAGATGATCCAATGGTCTGTGGAAAAATGTATTAGAACATCGATTCTTATTTATTTCTCATCTCATCTTTTTAAATCTTTATTTGTATATGTTTTATAATGTAATACTGTGAGTACAGAAATACACGTTTTATATATATAAGTATGTATATGTGTATATACATATATGTATATATGAAACAATTTTTAAATATTTACACTTTTTCTGGTGACAAAGGTGAAAGAACTTTTCTCAACCGTGCAAGCTCCTTTCTGACTTAGGGTTTTTTCACTTGCTATTTCCTCTGCCTGAAATATCTGTCTCTAGATCTTTGAAAAATTGACTCCATTTTGATGTTTGTGTCTTGATTCATATGTCACCCAGTATGGGCTTCTCTCTAATCTTCAAACCCTATACAATCATTGCAGTCAGTATCATTTTCCTTCATCACCCTGTTCTATTTTCTTTTTAACAGTTCTCTCTGAAATATTCTTGTTTACTTGTTTATTTAAATATAAACTAGAAATCATCCAGAACATTACTCTTTTGTTCCACTGAGCTCCATTTTAGAAGAAAAAGCACAGGAAGTGGAGCCAGACAGATCCAGAGTATGAAGTTCAGACTAAGAGAATAGAGAACCATGAATTTGTCATTTAGTGTAATCAACCGAGAGTGAAATTCAACCAGGTCCCTGAAGGGGCTCTCTATTGCAGCACAGCAGTGCCTTTATCACCAGTTCTAGGCTTCCAAAGGACACTGCTGATGCTAATTTAGCTGCAAAGGGAGGTGTCCTGTATGGCTGGCATAAACTTGTCAGGGTTTGTAACGGAACTTTTGTACATCATTTTTTGTGTGAAAAATAAAATAAAAAACATCCCAAGTATCAAAAGTCAGAATGAACTCTGGATCTAGGCTGCCTAGTTATGGATTCTAGCTCTGCCATTTATTAGTTATGTTATTAGCTCAAGTTATTTGACATTTCTGAGCCTCAATTTTTTCGTCTTTAAAATAGGGATTGTACCTTTCTCATAGTTTTTTTTGTGTGTGAAGAGTTAATATGTGTAATAAACATAATAATGCCTGGCATGTAGGTAATATATGAATACAAATTAAAAATAAGAGACAAAAAAGATTGGGAAACCAACACATAACCAACACATAAACCAACATATAACTACATCCCTGGCCTAAAGTGAATCAAATGCATGAACACTGCCAGAGACCTCATCAAGGTGTTTAAGGTAGGGAAATGTTGTGAAATGATTGTATTGTAAACCTGACAGGATTGTAATGTTCTTAGAAAATAAGGGCAGACTCCTCAGAGATCTGAAGCAAGGATGCTCACACATACACACACAGAAAGTGAAATCCAACCAGACTAAGATGAAGAAATGCTAACCAGAGCTAATAGAGTAGATGTCAGTAAATGATAGCTCAAGGACCAAATCTGATCGGCAAGCTGTTTGAATATAGCCAGAGAACTAAGAATGATTTCTACATATTTAAATAGTTGAAAAAATTAAGAGAATTACATTTTGTGTCATGTCAAAATTATATGAATTTAAAATTTCAGTATCCAAAAATAAAGTTTTATTGGAACACAGTCACAATCATTCACTTACATGTTGTCTATGGCTGCTTTCACACTACAGCTACAGGGTTGTAATTATTTTCCATCTCATGTTGTTTTATGCAAGACTAACTTGCAATACATTAGGCATCAAAATTATCACTGAGAAACCCAAATGAACATGAAATAACTAGGAAATCACCATAGTTGTATTTAACAATGAGCCAAATAATCCCAAGCTTTCTTAAACTTATACTAGGTTCTTCAAAGGCCTGAAGAGAATTACTAAGGTACATACTAGGTATTAACTAAATACATGATTTACCTGATTGCCTAAGGGAGTAGTCTTATCTACATAGGATTAAAAGACAAATGCATACAAAATAAAAATAAATGTATGTTATTGAGTACACATCAGATAAAGATGTAATTTGTGGCAATCACAACACAAAACTTGGTAGGATAGAGTTTTATAGGAGTAGAATTTTTGTATGCTATTGAGATTAAGTTGGTATCAATTCAAACTAGATTGTTGTAAATTCAGGACATGAAATGTAATCTTTATTGTAACCACACAAAAAATCATAAACATTATAATAAAAAAATGAGAAGTGAAAAAAAACAAACTAAATGCAAAAGAAGGCAATAATAGAGGAAATAAGGTACAAAGAGTGTATAAGACATAATAAAAACAAATAAATAAGTACCTGAAGTAAGTCCTTTCTTACCAGTAACTACTTCAAATGTAAATGGATTAAACCCTCCAATCAAAAAGCAGAGATGGGCAGAATGGATTTAAAATTAAAATGATAATACTAGGTCCCATCTACCAAAAACTCACATTAGATCCAAAGACACAAAGAAGCTGAAAGTGAAAGGATGCAAAAAGCTTACAAATAGTAAGCAAATGATTGCTGGGGTGGCTATCTCAAAATAGAATTTAAGTCAAATGTTGTTACAAGAGGCAAAGAAGAACTAGATAGATAGATAGATAGGTAGATAGATAGATAGATGATAAATAGATAGATAAAACAATTAATTCATCAAGAAGATATAATTAAGGCTTCCCTGGTGGCACAGTGGTTGAGAGTCCGGTCCGCCTGCCGATGCAGGGGACATGGGTTCGTGCCCCAGTCCAGGAAGATCTCACATGCCTTGGAGCGGCTAGGCCCGTGAGCCATGGCTGCTGAGCCTGCACGTCCGGAGCCTGTGCTCTGCAACGGGAGAGGCCACAACAGTGAGAGGCCCACGTACCACCAAAAAAAAAAAAAAAAAAAAAAAGATAAAATT
>NW_020174485.1:635847-651110 GCF_003031525.2 Neophocaena asiaeorientalis asiaeorientalis | reverse complement strand
AAAAAAGAAAGGAAAAAAAACACAAAAAAAAAAAAAAAAAAAAGAAGATATAATTATAACCATATAGGTATCAAATAACAGAGCTCACAAATATATGACACACAAATATTGACTGAATTGGAGGGACAAATAGACAGTTCCATAATAATAAATCAATAAGGGAATAGGACATGAATGACATTATAAATTAACCAGCCTTAAGAGACATATATAGAATATCCTAAAACAGCAGAATACACATTCTTCTCAATTGTACGTGGAACATTCTCAAGGATAGATCATATGTTAGGCCAAACACTACACTTAATATTTTTAAGAAGATTAAAATTATATCAAGTATGTTTTTCAGCCACAGTGGTATGAATAAAGTTAGAAATAAATTACAAGAAGAAAACTGGAAAATGCACAAATATGAGGAGGTTAAACAACATGATACCAAACAAGGAATAGGTTAAAGAAGAAGTTTTAAAAGAGAAATCTAAAAATATCTTGAGACAAATGAAAATGGAAATACAACATGTCAAAACTTATTAGATGCAGCAAAAGCAGTTCTAAGTGGGGAGTTTATAGCAATAAATCCTTACATTAAGAAACAAAAGGTCAGTGATATCAGCATCATGACAACATAAAGTCATTTCCTCTTCTCTCCCATTTGATTCAGTTATTTGGCTATCCATAAGGAAGCAGAGGTGCCTCTGCACAGCACATGAAGATTCCCAATGGATCTTTCCACCTGTGCCTCTTTCAGCTGACTTGGACCTTGGAGGAAGCTGAAGAGCTGAGGGACATGGCAGCAGAGGTAGCTATGGGACAGCTGTGACCTTGCTGGTAGAGAAGTTGGAGGGTGAAAGATGTGAGTGGGCTTCTGTCAGTCCATAGGTGCTTCAGTTGGAGGGAACTGTTGCTCACTTTGAGGAGAGACTGCAGTGACTGTGCAGGGGGAAAGGAAAGGGAAGAAGCAGACAAAAAGAACTGAAGGAACACATTTCCTGCTTGCTGCCCTGGGACTATAGCAAGTGGTTCACCCAGGGGATATTGGGACTCAAACACCCAAGGATTTCTTTACCAGGCCAAGGACACACCCAAAACCCGAGGTGCTAAGCACACACCTCCCCCCACTCTGCCACCAGCCTTTTTTAAACTCCAGCTTTTTACAAAATAATGTTGTTCTCAAATTTAGTAGCAAATCAGCTCCTCTAAAAGAAATAAAAAATCTATGCAATACTTTCACATTCTGGAAAACAACAGAAAGCCTTCTAATTACCAATCTGCTGAATTGTTAGAAATAAAGTAAACAAAACCTACTGAAATAAGGAAGATGTTTGCTAATTCAAATGCTACAAAACCCTAGGACAAATGGTAAAAGCAAAGCTATACAGACAAAATCACACAAATGCTTCAGCAGAGACACATTTCCATGAACAGTATGAAAAATCATGGTACAATGATATCACAAAAAGAAAACAATTCTCCAGCAACCAAACTCAAAGGCATGGAATATTGCAAACAAACTGATAAAGAGTTCAAAGTAGCTCTTATAAAGAAATTCAAGGAGGTACAAGAAATCTCAGAAAGGCAATACAGTGAACTCAGGAATAAAACTAATGGATAGAGAAATATTTTATCAAAGAAATTTCCACAGCATGTGGGATCTTCCCGGACCGGGACACGAACCCGTGGCCCCTGCATCGGCAGGCAGACTCTCAACCACTGTGCCACCAGGGAAGCCCAAAGTAATTAAAATTCTAAAAAAGAACCATTTCGCCTTTTGGTTTGCATGGGCGGGCCAGCTTGCCGCGGGGAGAGTGAGGGCTCTTGAGGCTGCTCACGATGGAGGAACTGGAGCAAGGCCTGCAGATGCAGCCGTGGGCATGGCTACAGCTTGTGGAGAACTCCCTCTTGGCCAAGGCTTATATCACTAAGCAGGGCTATGTCTTGTTGCTTTCAGATCTTCAACAGGTGTGGCCTGAACAGGTGGACACTAGTGTGATCAGCCAGCAAGCCAAGGAGCTGAACAAACACCTGACTGCTCCTCCTGAGGCTTTTCATTGTCATTTGTATGATCTGCTTTGCCCATTGTTGAAGGACAGTGCTTGCCCTAGCAAAGCTACATTCTCCTGTGATCATGTGGCAGAGGTGCTGATACTCCAGGTGTGGAGTGAGCTCTCTGGTCTCCCATTCTATTGGAATTTCCACTGCATCCTAGCTAACCCTTCACTGTTCTCCCAACATTTGATTTGTCCTCTGATGGGCATGAGTCTGTCACTGCAGTGCCAAGTGAGGGACCTAGCAACATTGCTTCATACGTAAGATCTAGAGATCCAGGACTACCAGGACAGTGGGTCTACGCTGAGCCGAAATCAGTTGGAGACAGAGCCATTTGAAAAGAATTCCTTCTTGGAACAATTTATGGTAGAGAAACTACCAGAGGTATGCAGTGTTGGTGATGGAAACCCTTTGTCACAAATCTACTGAGTCTGTATATGGCAGTCACCAGACAAAAGATCCAAGTGGGACAGAAGCTTCAAGGCACTGGAGATCCCCAGACCTCAAGCAGTGCCTCCTCACAAGGAACTGATAGCCAACTTCTGAATCAGCCAGAAGAGCAGGTCTCCTCAGCACCATCCTTCCCAGTGCCTGAAAAAGAGCCACAGTTACTTCAGGCCCTATGCAGAGACCTCAGTTGTTGAAGGTCAAGAGGTAGAAGCTAGGGGGGATCTTTAGTTAACCTGTCACTGTCTCAACTGCTGAGGATGGACTCGGAGAGTAGTTTCCTAGTGTCGCCTTGAAAGGAGGTCCTGTGACAGCAGCATCTCTGACACAGAGTTACACAGTCAGTGACTCCACTGTAAGGGCAAGATAACTGAAGTTCATGTTGACAGGCATGGATACTATTAACTGAGGGAATCCTGGCTCCAATCCATTGGGCACTGGCCTTCCCTGTCCGACTGGAAGCCAGTCTCTGGGAATCCCATACCCTCCTTTCTTTTGATGAAGGTTCTCTAGACCCAGGATCTACCATGGACTTTAAGTATATGGGCCAGGTTTTCAAAAAGGCACAGCATGCTTAGGAAGCCTTGTTTACCTTTCTTAAGAGTCCCTACCCAGTCCCAGGTGTTCCTCAGAGATCCTCTCCTCTCTTTAGCATGGAATGAAAAGCACTCACACTCCCCTGAAAAAGAAAAAAAAAGAAGCATTTCAAAATTCTGGAGCTGAAGAACACAAAAAAACAAGGTGAAGAATGCACTAGAAAGCACTGGAAATAGAGCAGACCAATGTGGAAGAGAGACTTAGTGTGTTCAAATACAGAAAGCTAGAAATGATACAAGTAGAAGAGGAAAGAGAAATAAGATATAAAAAACCATGGGGGAAATGCTATGAGAGCTATCAGACTCTTTTAGGAAGGGCAATATTAGGATAATGGATATCTCAGAAGAAGATTGGGAGAAGGGAGTAGAGAGATAATTCAATAAAGCAATAGCTGAGAACCTCCCAAACTTGGGGAAGGAACTGAATATATAAGTCCTTGAAGCTAAGACAACACCTAATTACTTCAATGCTAAAAACCTCCAACATGCATAAATTAAAATTGTCAAAAGTCAATGACAAAGAAATAATTTTAAAGGCAGCCAGGTAAAAAAGGATAGTATCCTAGAAAGGAAACCCCATTAGGTTATCAGAAGAAATCTTATAGTCCAGGAGGGAGTGGAATGGAATTCTCAACATATTGAAAGCTAAAATCTATAACCCAAGAATACTCTATTGAGCAAAGTTATGATTCAGATCTGTAGGAAAAATAAAGGTTTCACACACAAACAAAAGTAGAGGTAGTTCATCTACACTAGACATGCCTTACAAGAAATGTTGAAATAAGCTCTTCTACCAGAAACAAAATAGCAAAAATACACAAAACTGTAAGCAAGGTAACAAAGAGACAGAACAAGAAAATTGAAAATCTTTATCAGAAAAGATTTTCAAAAACTTTACTACAGTATAAAGTTTAAAGAGAGGAAAAGTAAAGCTAAAAAATAACTATAGCTATCTCAGTTTAGTAACAAACTCACAACATAAAAAGGGATAATTTAACACAACAATAACATAAGAGGGGAAGAAGAAAAGGAAAGAACTTGTTTAGGTAAATGAAGATTAGATGTTGCCAGCAGAAAAATGACTGTTTTATCTATGAAATTACACACAAGCCTCAGGGTAACCACAAAATATAAATATAGAGCAGAGACCCAAAAAAAAGCACAAAAAAGAGGAAATAATAAAATATCGTTAAAAAACAAATAAAAATGGCAGATGGAAACATAAGAGAAAAGAAACAATGGAGATATAAAGCAATCAGAAAACAAAAGATAAAATGGCAGTACTGTCTCATCTACCAATAATCACCTTAAATATAAATTGATTGAATTCACCCATCAAAAGACAAAGAGTGGATGGAAGGATGAAGAAACAAGACTCAACTATATGCTGCCTCCAGGAGACACATCTCAGCTGTAAAGGCAAACATAGATTAAAAGTGAAGAGAAGGAAGATTATACTCTAACCATAAAAGCAAATATCAGCCAAAAGAAAGTGGTGTAGCCATACTCATATCATGTAAAAGAGATTTCAGGTCAAAAAAGGAAAAAAGAGACAAATATGGATAGTATATAATAATAAAGGGGATATTTCATCAAGAAGACATAACAGTGAATAATATATATGTACCTAACATAAGAACACCAAAATATATAAAGTGATTATTAACAGGCTAAAAGGGATACATTGACAGCAACACAATAATAGTATGGAAATTTAAGACCCCACTTATATCAATGGATAGGTCATCCAGACAGAAAGTCAACAAGGAAATTGCAACCTTAAATAAAACATTAGATCAGATGGCTTTGATAGATTTTTACAGAATATTCCATCCAAATGCAGCAGAATACACATTCTTATGAAGTGCAAATGGAACTTCCTCAAGTATAGTCCATATGCTGAGAAACAAAACAAAATACATTTAAGAAGGTTGAAATCTTACCAAGAACGTTTTCTGATCACAATGGTATGAAACCAGAAATCCACTACAAAAAGAAAACTGAAAAAAAGTAACAAATATGTGGAGACTGAAATACATGCTGCTGAACAGCTATTAGGTCAACAAATAAATCAAAAGAGAAAAAAATATGCAAAGAAAAATAACAAATGAAAATATGACATACCAAAACTATGGAACATAACAGAAGCAGTACCAAGAAGGAAGTTTATAACAATGCAGACCAACTCAAAAAATAAGAAAAATCTCAAACAAACAATCTCATCTTACAGCTAAAGGAAGTAGAAAAATAAGAAAAAAGAAGCCCAAAGTCAATAGAAGGAAAGAAATAATAAAGATCAAAGTGGAAATAAGTGAAATAGAGACTGAAAAGATAATAGAAAGAGGAATGAAACTAAAAGCTGGTTCTTAGAAAAGGTAAACAAAGTTGAAAAACCTTTAGATAGACTTACTGAAAAAAATAGAGAAGGCTCTGACAAAATCAGAAGTAAAAGAGGAGAAATGAAAATGAATATCATAGAAATACAAAGAATTATAAAATAATGTGATGAGTATCTATACACTAACAAATTGAACAACCTAAGGGCCAGAAGTTTTCATGAGTGAAATTTACCAAACATTTAAAGAAAAATTAACACCTAACCTTCTTAAAATATTCCAAAAAATTGAAGAAGTAGGAAAGCTTCCAAATTCATTCTATGAGGCCAGCATCACTCTGATACCAAACCCAGGCAAGGACAACAAAAAATAGAAAATTGCAGGCCAATATCTCTGATAAGCATAGATGCAAAAATCCTCAATGAAATATTAGCAAGCTAAATATGACAATATATTAAAAGGCTAACACACCATGATAACATGGGATTTAATCCAGGAATGCAGGGATGGCTGAATTTCCACAAATTAATCAACATGATACAGGACATTAACAAAATTAAAAGTAAAAATCATATGATTATGTCAATAGACACAGAAAAACCTTTGACAAGATTCAACACTCCATTATGATTAAAAACTCTCAATAAAATATGTATAAAGGGAGGATATCTCAACATAATAAAGGCCGTATATGACAGACCCACAGTTAACATCATACTCAATAATGAAAAACTGAAAGCTATCTCTTCAAGATCAGAAACAAGACAACAATGCCTACTTTTGTCTGTCTTATTCAACATAGTATTGGAAGTCCTACTCATACTAATTAAGCAAGAAAAAGAAATAAAAGATAACCAAGTTGGAAAGGGAGAAGTAAAACTATCACTAGTTACAGACGACATGATTTTATTTATAGAAAACCCTAAAGATAATGCCAAAAGTGATTAGAAATAATAAATGAATACAGTAAAGTTGCAGGGTACAAAGTAAATATACACAAATCAATTGAGTTTCCATACACTAAGAATGAACTAGCAGAAATATAAATTAAAAAAAAATCTCACTTACAATCACAAGCAAAAGAAAAGAAAAGAATAAAATAACTAGGAACAAATGAAACCAAAGAAGTGAAAAGTCTCTATACTGAAATCTGCAAGACTTCTTTGAAAGAAATTGAAGAAGACACAAAGAAACAGAAAGATATTCCATGTTCATTGATTGAAAGAATTAACATTGTCAAAATGTCCTTATTACCCAAAGCAATCTACAGATCCAATGCAAACACTATAAAAATCCCACTAACATTTTTACAGAAAAAGAACAATAAATTCTAATATAAATTTGGAGTGGCAAAATACCTCAAATATCCAAAGCAATCCTGAGAAGAAAAGAACAAAGCTGGAGGCATCACACTACCTGACTTCAAAATATATTACAAAATTATAGCAACCAAAACAGCATGGTACCAGCAGAAAAACTGTTACATAGACCAATGTAACATAATTGAAATCCCAGAAATAAACCCATGCTTATATGGATAATAAATTTACTCTAAAGGAGAAAAATATACAACAGAAAATGATTATCTATTTGAAATCATACACAAACCCCAATGTTCCTGTCTTTTGAAGCAGCAGGTTTTGCTTTAAGTTCTGGGGCCTTCCCTAAGTTCCAAAATGTCTTGCTCAAATATTAATGATCAGAGGAATGCAGAGACAAAGAAAAGCAGGTGGGGAGGAGAATTTGTATCAATTTAAACAATAGATCAGCTATATAGCAGTCACAGAAATTTTAGTCCCTCCCTGAAGGACATAGATTACATACATTCCTAAGTTGTTTTACAGAAACCAGACTCCACCAGATGAAAACTGCTGACCACAAATAAGTAGATCCCAGACTGATTGGAACAAGGTTTGTGACTGAGATCCTTGAAACATCACCCTGTTACCTCACAGTCAACCAGTCAGAGAATTGTGCATGAGCAGATCATACAACCCATAAAGCTCTCCCTCACACTGTCTTTAAAAACTTTTCCCTGAAAGCCATCAGAGAGTTCAGGTCTTTTGCATATGAGCTGTCCATTATCCTTGCTTGATGCCCTGTAGTGAATGCTATACTTCCTTCACTACAAACCAGTGTCCGTGGATTAGCTTTTCAGTGTGTCAGGTGAGCCGACCAGAATTCGGCTGAGTAACAATTTTGGTGACCCATATGTCCTTGGCCTAATTAGTAGAACCTAAAACTAAAAGGCAAAAAAGAAAAAGGAAACACAGCCCTTTTAAACTCAAGTGAGTTAACTTATTCCCACTGTTATTTATAAACTAACAAGATTTATATTGAAATACCTGATTCATGACTAAAGTTTAAAATGAAGCTATAAGATTTATGGTTCTGTCTTTATGTAAAAGTTAAATTATATATGAGCTTTATTTAATTGGCTAAAAAGAAAATAAGTGCTTACAAGTTAATATTTCTGAATACAGAAGAAATTAACCAAAAGTTTTAAAAGGATCATATGATCTAGGACTAATTATGTAATGAATGAAAACAAGTTTGTTTGTTGGTTTTATTAATATAGACATATCTTTTAAAAATTGCATTGGAGTATAGTTGATTTAAAATGTTGTGTTAGTTTCAGGTGTACAGCAAACTGCAACAGTTATGTATATGCATATATCCACTAATTTTTAGATTATTTTTCCATATAAGCCATTACAGAATATTGAATATAATTCCCTGTGCTATACAATAAGTCCTTATTAGTTATCTATTTTATATACAGTATTGTATATATGTCAATCCCAATCTCTCTATTGTTCCTGTCCCCTTCCACTTACCCACAGTAACCAAAAGTTTGTTTTCTATATCTGTAACTATATTCCAGATTTATAGATAAGGTTATTTGTACCCTTTTTTCGATTACACATATAAGTGATATCATATGATATTTGTCTTTCTCTGTCTGACTTCCTTCACTCAGTATGACAATCTCTATGTCCATCCATGTTGCTGCAGATGGCATTATTTCATTAATTTTTATGGCTGAGAAATATTCCATTGTAAATATGTACCACATTTTCTTTATCCACTCCTCTGTCGATGGACATTTAGGTTGCTTCCATGTTCTGGCTATTGTAAATAGTGCTGCAATGAACATTGGGGTGCATATATTGTTTTTAATTATGTTTTTCTCTGGATATATGCTCAGGAGTGGAATTGCAGGCTTATACAGTAGGTCTATGTTTAGTTTTTTAAGGAACATCCATACTGTTCTCCATAGTGGTTGTACCAATTTACATTGCCACCAACAGAGTGAGAGGGTTCCCTTTTCTCCACACTCTCTCCAGAATTTACTATTTGTAGAATTTTGATGATGGCCATTCTGACAAGTGTGAGGTAATAACTCATCTTAGTTTGATTTGCATTTCTCTAATAGTTAGTGATGTTGAGGATCTTTTCAGATGCTTTTTGGCCACCCATATGTCTTCACATCTATTTAGATTTTCTGCCTATTTTTTCTTTTCTTTTGATAGTGAGCTGCATGAGCTGTTTCTATATTTTGGAGATTAATTGCTTGTCAGTTGCTTAATTTGCAAATATTTTCTCCCATTCTGAAGGTGGTCTTTTCACTTTGTTTATGGTTTCCTTTGGTGTGCAAAAGCTTTTAAGTTTAATTATATCCCATTTATTTATTTGTGTTTTTATTTTCATTACTCTAGGAGGTGGATCATAAAAGATCTTGCTGCAATTTTTGTAAGAGAGTGTTCCGCCTATGTTTTCCTCAAAGGGTTTTATAATATCCAGACTTCCATTTGCCTCTTTAATCCATTTTAAGCTTATTTTTGTGTATGACATTAGGGAGTATTCTAATTTCATTCTTGTACATGTAGCTGTCCAGTTTTCCCAGCACAACTTTTGAAGAGACTGTCCTTCTCTATTGTATGCTCTGGCCTCCTTTGTCATAGATTCAGTGGCCATAGGTGCATGGGTTTATCTCTGGATTTTTTATCCTGTTCCATTTATATAAATTTCTCTTTTTTGTGCCAGTGCTATACTGTTTTGATTACTGTAGCTTTGGGGTATTGTCTGAAGTCAGGGAGCCTGATTCTTCCAGCTCCGTTTTTCTTTCCCAAGATTGCTTTGGCTATTCAGGATCTTTTGTGTTTCCATACAAACTGTAAAACTTTTTGTTCTAGTTCTGTGAAAAATGTCATTGATGATATGATAGGGGTTACAATGAATCTGTAGATTCCTTTGGACAGTATAGTCATTTTGACAATATTGATTCTTCCAATCCAAGAATATGGTATATCTCTCCATCTGTTTGTGTCATCTTTGACTTCTTTCATCAGTACCTTATAGTTTTCTGAGTACAGGTATTTTGCCTCCTTATTTAGGTTTATTCCTAGGTATTTTATTCTTTTTGATGTGATGGTAAATGGAACTGTTTCCTTAAATTCTCTTTCTGATCTTTCACTACTAGTGTATAAGAATGCAAGAGATTTCTGTGTATTAATTTTGTATCCTGCAACTTTGACAAATTCATTGATGAGCTCTAGTAGTCTTCTGGTAACACCTTAAGATTTTCTATGTATAGTTTCGTGTCATCTGCAAACAGTGACAGTTTTACTTATTTTCCAGTGTGGATTCCTTCTATATCTTTTTCTTCTCTGGTTGCTCTGGCTAGGAATTCTAAAGCTATGTTGAATAAAAGTGGCGGGAGTGGATATCCTTGTCTTGTTCTCATCTTTGCAAAAGCTTTTAAGTTTAATTATATCCCATTTATTTATTTGTGTTTTTATTTTCATTACTCTAGGAGGTGGATCATAAAAGATCTTGCTGCAATTTTTGTAAGAGAGTGTTCCGCCTATGTTTTCCTCAAAGGGTTTTATAATATCCAGACTTCCATTTGCCTCTTTAATCCATTTTAAGCTTATTTTTGTGTATGACATTAGGGAGTATTCTAATTTCATTCTTGTACATGTAGCTGTCCAGTTTTCCCAGCACAACTTTTGAAGAGACTGTCCTTCTCTATTGTATGCTCTGGCCTCCTTTGTCATAGATTCAGTGGCCATAGGTGCATGGGTTTATCTCTGGATTTTTTATCCTGTTCCATTTATATAAATTTCTCTTTTTTGTGCCAGTGCTATACTGTTTTGATTACTGTAGCTTTGGGGTATTGTCTGAAGTCAGGGAGCCTGATTCTTCCAGCTCCGTTTTTCTTTCCCAAGATTGCTTTGGCTATTCAGGATCTTTTGTGTTTCCATACAAACTGTAAAACTTTTTGTTCTAGTTCTGTGAAAAATGTCATTGATGATATGATAGGGGTTACAATGAATCTGTAGATTCCTTTGGACAGTATAGTCATTTTGACAATATTGATTCTTCCAATCCAAGAATATGGTATATCTCTCCATCTGTTTGTGTCATCTTTGACTTCTTTCATCAGTACCTTATAGTTTTCTGAGTACAGGTATTTTGCCTCCTTATTTAGGTTTATTCCTAGGTATTTTATTCTTTTTGATGTGATGGTAAATGGAACTGTTTCCTTAAATTCTCTTTCTGATCTTTCACTACTAGTGTATAAGAATGCAAGAGATTTCTGTGTATTAATTTTGTATCCTGCAACTTTGACAAATTCATTGATGAGCTCTAGTAGTCTTCTGGTAACACCTTAAGATTTTCTATGTATAGTTTCGTGTCATCTGCAAACAGTGACAGTTTTACTTATTTTCCAGTGTGGATTCCTTCTATATCTTTTTCTTCTCTGGTTGCTCTGGCTAGGAATTCTAAAGCTATGTTGAATAAAAGTGGCGGGAGTGGATATCCTTGTCTTGTTCTCATCTTAGAGGAAATGCTTTCAGTTTTTCCCTGTTGAGAATGATATTAGCCATGGGTTTGTCACACATTGTCTTTATTATGCTGAAGTAGGTTCCCTCCATGCACACTTTCTAGAGAGCTTTAATAATAAATGGGTGTTGAATTCTTTCAACTCTTTTTATGCACCTAGTGATATGATTATATGGATTTTATTCTTCACTTTTTTAATATGGTGTATTACATGGATTGATTTGCATATACTGAATAATCCTTGCATCTCTGGGATAAACCCTCTTGATCACGGTGTGTGATCATTTTAATATGTTGTTGGATTTGGTTTGCTAGTATTTTGGTGAGAATTTTTGCATCTATGTTCATCGTTGATATTCCATTTTTGTGATATCTTTGTCTAGTTTTGGTATCAGCGTGATGGTGGCCTTGTAGAACGGGCTAGGGAGTGTTCCTTCCTTTGCAATTTTTTGAAGATTTTCAGAATCTTCAAAAAGGTGTTAACTCTTCCCTATATGTTTAATAGAATTCACCTGTGAAGCTACCTGGTCCTGTACTTTTGTTTGTTGTAAGTTTTAAAATCACAGCTTCAATTTCAGTACTTGTGATTCATCTGTTCATATATTCTATTTCTTCCTGGTTCATTCTTGGAAGGTTGTACCTTTCTAGGAATTTGTCCATTTCCTCTAGGTTGTCCATTTTATTGGTGTATACTTGCTTGCAGTAGTCTCTTAAGATCCTTTGTATTTCTGTGGTTTCCATTGTAACTTCTCCTTTCTCATTTCTAACTGCATTGACTCCAGCCCTCTCCCTTTTTTTCTTGATGAGCCTGGCTAAAAGTTTATCAATCTTGTTTGTCTTTTCAAAGAACCAGATTTTAGTTTCATTGATTTTCTTATTGTTTTCTTCATCTCTAATTCATTTATTTCTGCTCTGATCTTTATGATTTATTTCCTTCTACTAACTTTCAGTTTTGTTTGTTCTTGTTTCTCTAGTTGCATTGGGTGTAAGGTTAGGTTGTTTATTTGAGATTTTTCTTCTTTCCTGAGGTAAGATTGTGTTGCTATAAACTCCCTCTTAGAACTGCTTCTGCTGTATCTCATAGGTTTTGGATCATCATGTTTTCATTGTCATTTGTCTCTAAGTATGTTTGATTTCCTCAGTGATCTATTGGTTTTTTAGTAACATATTGTTCAACCTCCATGTGTTTGTGGTTTTTTACAGTTCTTTTCCTGTAATTGATTTCTAATATTATAGCATTATGGTTGGAAAAGATGACTGATATGATTTCAATTTTCTTAGCACATTATTGACCTGAGATATATTAATATTTCTTTTGTTACCCGAACGTTATTGACCCGGCACGTATCAATACGTTTTTAGAGAGTGAAACAATTAACATTACTGTGTGAAGTTGCTAGAACTTAAAATTGATCAAAGGTTCATTATACAACTTATGATTGTCATTATCATTCACATGTTGCTCCTTTAGGTTTTTGTTCCAATATTATGTATATTATAAACAAAAGTTTATTACTGTAAATTTTTATAAAATGACATATCGTGAAATTTTGAGTGAAAAAGTATTTTTTGGTGAATTTTATGTGAATATTTTCTCTGATTATCCATGTGACATATATACTAATGTCTCAGAAGATGATAGTTCTTTAGAATATAGTTCTGATTCAAATGATGTAAATATTAGACCAACAAAAAGACAAAAAACCTTGGTGATTGACTCTGATACAAAAAGTGAAAATGAAACTCATGTTGCTGGAGAATGCTCTTTTGCTTCTACAGAAGAGTGGCTTGAAGATATTTCATGAAAATTAGAAGACTTTACAGGTGTGTCAGGTGTGACTCTTGAATGTAATAACCTGCAAAATGTTAGGGAAATAACAGAATTAATTTTTGGTAACACCTTTTTCGAGTAGGTCACTTGTCAAACAAACTTGTATCACCAACAGAATGAATAATCATATAATAAGTATGATAAGGCTTTAAAATGGACTGATGTAACCAATAGTGGCATGAAGAAGTTTCTTGGATTAATAATTTTGATGGGACAAATAAGAAACTCACACTGGAAAGAATATTAGTCAACTGATCCCTTACTTGAAATAACTATCTTTCCAAAGATTACGGTGAAAAGAAAGTTCAAGCAAATAATGACATTTCTTCACTTTAATGATAACTTGGAAACTCCACTTCCTGCAGACAGAATTTCAAAAGTTAAACCTCTTTTGGATTATTTTCTACCAAAATTTCAGTTGATGTATATACCCAAACGAGAGCTATCACTTGATGAGGAAATGATAAAGTGGAGAGGATGACTCAGATTCAAAACCTATAATCCCAGAAAACTTACAAAATATGGAATTTTGATCAGGATGGTTAGCGAAAATGAAACTGGATGTGTATGCAACCTTGAGATTTACACAGGTGAAGGAAAGAAACTGCAAGAAACAATATTATTGGTACTACAACCTTATCTTTGTTCATCTCACCATAGTTACCAAGATAATTTTTACAACAGTGTGTCCACATCTGAAATATTGTTGAAAAATAAAACCAGAGTTTGTGGGATTATAAGAGAGAATCATGGTCTACCAAACCACTTAAAGGAGAAATCTAAAAATCTGCAGAGGGGAAAAAAACATGCTTATAGAAGGGAGAAGTGACTCTTCTTATGTGGAAAGAGAAGAGGCTAGTCTGCATGGTGGCAATTATTCATGATGCCTCTATAGCATCTACAGGAAAGGAAGAAAGGAGGACTGGCTGTCCGATAACTAAGCCCACTTGTATATTAGAGTATAACAAATATATGAAAGGAGTTGATATATTCAGTCAATATCTGAAAACTTTGATATCCTCCAGAAAACTCGAAAATGGTATAAGAAAGTGGGTTTCTGAGTAATTGCGGTTCATTCAATGTGGTTACAAATTTTTGTAGCAATAATGCACAGAATAAAATGACTTACAAGCAATTTTTGTTAGAAATAGTTAAAGAATGGGTAACTGACCATTCTGGCGAATGTAGTGGCAATCCCACACCTGGTCCTTCTTTGTGGCATTTCTAAAAGACACCCCTGCAAAGATCTACTTTGTCGACTATCAAAATAAAAGAACATATTCTAGAGGAAATAATACCCACAGGACTAAAAAAGGATAAATGGTGCAAGAAAGTGTAGAATCTACTCTTCCAGGGGAAAGCACAGTGAAACACGGTGTATTTTAAAATAGATTTTCTGCTCCCCTGAAGAGAGGTGCCTGCTATACTGCCTATCACACTCTAACGAAATGTTAGAATGCTTTAGTAAGACATGTACAAAGTTTCAAATAAATACATTAAGTGCAAAAATATTGTTGATATTTATTCAAAAGTGGGTGTTTCAATATTCATTAACATTAAAAAGTCACTGGCCACAGGCATTAGTTTCTGCAAAAATCGCCTGGTCAAAAATGTGTTAAATTTACCAAGGCTTGATTTGTGACACAAGATGTGATTTCACCTGGAGACTGTTTTGTGTGCACTTGAGAAGTGTATTCTTCTGCTTTGGGGTGGAATGTTTCCTAAACTTCAATTAAGTCTAAGGTCTAGCGTGTCATTTAAGGCTTGTGTTTCCTTGTTAATTTTCTGTCTGGATGATCTGTCCATTGGTGTAAGTGGGGTGTTTGCTTATACCAGAGAGTTCTCCAATTTGTGATTTTCTTGTTTGTAGTCATGGCTTTTTTTTCCCTACCTAAAGAAGTTTCTTTAGCATTTGCTGTAAAGCTGGTTTGGAGGTGCTGTATTCTCTTAGCTTTTGCTTGTCTGTAAAGCTTTTGGTTTCTCCATTGAATCTGAATGAAAGCCTTGCTGGGTAGTGTGTTCTTTGTTGTAGGCTTTTCCCTTTTCATCATTTTAAATATATCAGGCCACTCCAGAAGGCCTGCAGAGTTTCTGCTGAAAAATCAGCTGATAACCTTATGGGGATCCCCTTGTATGTTATTTCTTGCTTTTCCCTTG
>NW_020174485.1:616625-635788 GCF_003031525.2 Neophocaena asiaeorientalis asiaeorientalis | reverse complement strand
CTGCCTTTATTATATGTTTGCCTTTACCAGTGAGCTTTTCCAATTTGTGATTTTCTTGTTTGTAGTCATGGCTTTTTTTTCCCTACCTAAAGAAGTTTCTTTAGCATTTGCTGTAAAGCTGGTTTGGAGGTGCTGTATTCTCTTAGCTTTTGCTTGTCTGTAAAGCTTTTGGTTTCTCCATTGAATCTGAATGAAAGCCTTGCTGGGTAGTGTGTTCTTTGTTGTAGGCTTTTCCCTTTTCATCATTTTAAATATATCAGGCCACTCCAGAAGGCCTGCAGAGTTTCTGCTGAAAAATCAGCTGATAACCTTATGGGGATCCCCTTGTATGTTATTTCTTGCTTTTCCCTTGATGCTTTTAATATTTTCTTTATATTTAATTTTTGTTAGTTTGATTAATATGTGTTTGGCATGTTCCTCCTTGGGTTTATCTTGTATGGGACTCTCTGCACTTCCTGGAATTGGATGACTATTTCTTTCCCAATTTAGGGAAGTTTTTGACTATAATCTCTTGAAATATTTTCTCAGGCAATTTCTCTTTCTCTTCTTCTTCTGGGACCCCTATAATTAGGATGTTGATTCATTTAATGTGGTCCCAGAGGTCTCTGAAACTGTCCTCATTTATTTTCATTCTTTTTTCTTTATTCTGTTCTGCAGAAGTGATTTCCACCATTCCATCTTCCAGCTCACTTATCCATTCTTCTGCCTCAGTTATTCTGCTATTGATTCCATCCAGTGTATTTTTCATTTCCCAGTTACTGTGTTATTCATCTCTGTTTTTGTTCTTTTGTTCTTCTAAATCTTTGTTAAAAATTTCTTATCTTCTCACCCTGAGCCTCCATACTTTTTCTGAGATTTTGGATCATCTTTACTGTCATTATTATGAATTCTGTTTCAGGTAGATTGCCTATCTCCTCTTCATTTAGTTCTTATACGTTTTTATCTAGCTCCTTCATCTGCAACATACTTCTCTGTCATTTCATTTTGTCTAACTTATTTGTTTGTGGTCCCTTTTCCACAGGCTGAATGATCAGAGCTCCTCTTGTTTTTGTGTCTGCTCCCTGGGGTGTGAGGTTGATCTAGGGACCTCTGCAGGCTTCTTGGTGGGAGGGATTGATGCCACCCTCTTGTGGGTGGAGCTGGGTCTTGTCCCTCTGACAGGCAAGACCATGTCAAGGTTTGTGTTTTGGGGTGTCTGTGAGCTTAATACTACTTTAGACAGCCTGTCTGCTAATGGGTGTGTGTGTGTTTCTATCTTGGTTGTTTGGCCTGAGGCACTCCAGCACTGGAGCCTGCAGGTTGTTGGGTGGCGCTGGGTCTTGCCTCTGAAATGTGGACCTCTCGGAGAGCTCCCTGGGGCCTCTGCTACCAGTGTCCTTTTTGCCACAGCAAGCTATAGTCAACCTTTGCCTCTTCATGAGACCCTCCAAGAGCTCTGAGTAGGTGTAGCCCAGGTTCTTATGGAGTTACTCCTCTGTGTTGGGACCCAGTGCACAAGAGACATTGTGTGTGCCCTCCACTGTTTAGCCCTGTAGAGATCCTGCAATCCAGCTTCACTAGCTTTCAAGGCTAAATGCTTTGGACACTCTTCCTCCCAATGCCAGACCCTCAGACTGTCTTGGTGGGGGGCTGTTTTATGTGGGAATGTCCCTGTGTAGCCTGCATGGGTTTAATATTTTTTATTGCAAGCACTGTTTTCAGTGTGGATGACTGCTGTCTCTTTCCTCAGCGTATGCTGACCATTATCTCATTGATAGGAGGTTTGACTGGTGTTGTGGTGAACAGAGTCTGCCCTGGATATTGAGTGGGGCCTCCCCTTTGCTTTGCAGTTGTCACTTCCCTGTCAGGGTGAGGTATACTCCCTAGTTGTTGGAGTAGAGACCCCTAGATTTGTTTCTTAGCAATGTTTCTGATCTGCAGTGCAAGGTAGGTGGGATTGGAGCACTTCCACTGAGAGAGAAGCCACTGAGTATTCCTCCTCTTGAGCTCACCTGTGAGAGAGCTATTAAAAGTAAACTGATACAAGACAGGAGGTAGGTGTTCTGCATTAAGAGAACAATGTTTTCTTGGAATATTCACCTGATTTTTATAACAGATTGTAAGTTTTATTACCTTTTAAGGATCTGTTGTAACTTTATGTATTTGCTTTTGAAATCTTTTATTGTCACTTTGGTTAAGTGAATAAGTATTATTTCTCAGTGACCTAAGATACTTTTTGACCAAGTATTTCAAAACCTTTTTGATATTTTTGACAAACTTCCTCAACTCAAATTCTAAATAAAGTTATTTTCACCTCTACTTAACTTTGTGTTGTTTCAAAGGGCCCCTGAGTCATCTCAGAGAGAAATATTAAACTAATTAGGATTATTTAGTATGTTAAATTACATGCAAAGTGTTGTCAAATAAGTGGTGATAAACATTCTTAGGTTAACTGTGTGGATAAATATCATTAATATAAATGTCCTAGAAATTATATTAAGTTTCTAAAAGTTGAATATGTACTGGTATTATGTTACTAGTCATAATTCTAGTTATTATCCTATATATGTATGTCACATCAACTTAATTAGTCTTCTTTGTCAATTACACCATAATCAGATCTTTAACTGTGACTTTTTAAGTCTTTTGTCATTCATAAACAGTTATTGTTTCATTCTGGTGCTTTTGCAACAATGCTTCACCTTTAAGAAGATTCATAGAAAGGACTTTTTGAAAAGTACAGGTTTCTGATAACTTTCTGATCATACCACTGAACTGCGTAAGAAATTAAAGAATTCTAATGGAAATCCTGATGGTTTCAGAAAATTGTTAAAAAAGATTGAAATCAAGGATTAATTACATAGACTTGAATGAATTGATGAATATGGTTATAATTTCATGGGTTTTACCTGAAATATTACTGGATTTTAATATGCATTTTTCAGATTTAGCAAAATCTTTCCCTTCAAACTAATTGTGACTTAAATCAACTTGGTAAATTATACCTTTGTAAGTAGAATTGAAGCATTTATCTTTTCTATCTACCTTATCCCTCCAGAAATTGAAAAATCAGGTTGCCAGCAGCCTTTTCTGTGAATAAGGAAGGTCTTCTCCTGACAAGAGCAGTAATCTAAAAATATTTGGGGGACATCAAGAACAAAGTAATTCACTCATATCTATAGATATCACAGGTATAATTTGTGGCAAAACCTTGACATTACTTTCCTGGCCTTGAGAGGCCTTTTAAAAGTTCAGTCTAAGATCTCTTATGAAATGTTCCAGCATATACAATTTAAAAGAGCCTATATGAACAGTTATACTTATGTAAATAATCAGGCCAAATTTATTGAAACCAGACTTATTTTGAAAATAAATTAGTCTTAATTTAGCTAGATTTTATAGAAATGAGTATAACTTATGGAGAAAAATTATATTTCAATAATATATTTTTGTGGATATTGGGGTTTTATATATACTAAGGTTATATACCTATGTCTAAGATGACTTTTGTTGTTATGTTACATTATTGTAAAGTTTAATTGCATTATTAAAATGATGTTCTAATCTTGTTTATGACGCTGATCACAGTAATCTGTCTTTGGATGAAGATCAGATGCCCCATGATCTGCATGCAACCAGGGGATTATGCATACTGGAAAAGGCTTCATTTAAAGGACTGTCTCCAACCTAGATAAAAGGACCTTTATCAGGTACGTTTAACTAGCTCATGCATAGCAATACTGAAGGGAATTAATACTTGAATTCATATTTCCCACTTAAGAATGACTTCTGCATCAGACTGGTTTATAAAAAGGACTGCTGACCCCAAATGACACCCACACAGGATGAGGAGATGACAACAGCAATGGTAGATTGATGACCCAAGAATCAGGACCAGGACTGAAAGACTCATCCTACTATTCAATTGAGCTGCTTACCAAATGTTTGTCTCCCTATCAAAATTGAAAGTTATTGCTGAACTTCTAGCTATCCATTTGCCTTGATGTTCGGGAGGAAAAGAGCATTCTCCAGTGAAGTTGTCACAGAGTATAACTACATGACATATGTCACTGCTTATTTAAAATCTACTGCTAAAGGCACATGTACAATGTTTGTGTGACAATTCAGTATAATTGATAAAATGTATAGCTTATAAAATGTTTCCTCATTAGCATACCTTCTGAGCTTGTTCACTATGGCTGATTAGATTTCCCCCAATGTGGATATCTCAGCATATATATATATAAAGTAGGCCTAGTACCAAGTGACATGATGGACCCAGGGCAGGCAGCAACCAACTTGGCATTGAGGGACAAATATTTTCCATCAATTACAAACAAAGAGGGGAAATGATAGAAGAAATTTTCACACATAGAGGTATGGGAAAGGCATTCTGACTTATAAATAATTTAACTTAAACTAGAACAGCATGTTTTGTGACCTATCAAACATACATTGTACAACTACTTTAACCATTGAAGGAAAAGAATGCGTTTAAAAATCAAAATAAAGTAACTGGTTCAGGCATCCAAAATAGAGCTGGATGGCCATTGTGTACATGATATCAAACACATTCCTTTATTACTGAGAACTTGAATTTTCTGAATGGTACCAGATTAAAGGACACCATCAGCTATTCTCAAAACAATATCTGTTAGCAGCTGCCAACTGCAATTTTATGGTCTCAAGGTAACTATAGAATCAGAAGTGGTTTCTAGACAGTGGCCCACCATACTGGGAACAGAAGACCAGGAGGCTCACTTCTGGGAGACTTATGGTCCTCCATGACTGTGGGATGTTATAAGTGGCAACTGTAAACCTTCACTGTCACATCCTGATTGCTTTAGATCCTCTGATTAGTCAAAAGTGGTTATACCAACTAATACACTTGGTTGAAATAAGGAATGAATTTCAAAAGCAATACATACTACCCATGGGGAGATGTTGGACTTGATAAGATAAGAAGACTGAACACCCCTCCCCCAAATTGGACACTAGTCTCAATGCTGAGCTGCACCTTAAAGAGCAATATTTGGTTATGCCCTCAAGCTCTGTGAGATTCTGAGACCATTTAACATGGCTCATGTTGAAGACTCTGGCACAGAACAACTTTTTCTATATGGGAAAAGGAAAGTTTTTCTGGGAAGCCTCCAAAAATGAGTCTGTAACCTTAACTGTTTTCTACTGCCTTAATAATACCTTCCAAATTAATAACACTGGGATCTGGTGTAATTACATTATGGTTGGTAAACTACAATTAACAGAAAAAATAAAACCTATGAGAAAACAGATATTGATCATTACATGTAATTGGAGTTAGAACTGAAGACTCTACGTTCAGTTATAAAGGTAGAAGACAGCTGGCCATAAGATAAACTAGAGGAAAACTCTGAGCTAGTTCAAAAGGTACTTCAGTAAAGAGTGAAAGAGTTTCATTGAGTTCAAATAGTTGTAGATATGGGGAGGAAAGGATGATATAATTAACTAACCATTACACAAATACTTTTTCAAGGGTCATAGATAGGTTTTCTAACCTCTTTGGAGGAAACTATTTAAAATGATTGGTTATCTCCCTCTTTATATTAATCCTTTTGCTTTTCTTACTGAAGTGTTATTGCAAAAGGAAATCATGGCAGGTCAGGGAAAGGAAAGAGAAAGGCTCTCTTTATTTTGGAGAATTTGAGACTGTTATATAAAACTGTAGAGTTCTTTGAGATGAAAGTCTAGGACTTTCTCTTCTCTAATCCTCACCATTTTTAACATCATACCTCTTAAGCAGGAAGTAGTTAGAAAGGTCATCATATCTGATCCCCTCAGAATTCAGCAGCATCAATGAAAAGAGGGGATTGAAACCATTAAAAAAAACCCATATCCCTGTCTTTTGAAGTAGAAGGCTTTGCTTTTGTTTTTTGGACCTTCTCTGAATTCCAAAACATATGGATCAAGTGTTAATTATCAGACGAATAAGAACATGCAGAGAAAAAGAACATCAGTCAGGCAGGAGAATTGGGAACAATTTATAAAGAGATCAGTAGTATAGCAGAATCACAGAACCTTTAGATCCTCCCTGAAGGACATAGATAACAATGTCTGACACACATTCTTAAGTTATTTTTTTTGGATACTTTAGGTACTTTTTTATTGAAGTATAGTTGACTTAAAATATTATATTAGTTTCAGGTATACAGCACAGTGATTCAGTATTTTTTTAGATTATAATCCATTATATCTTATTAAAAGATAATGGGTATAATTTCCTGTGCTATACAATATATCTTCATTGCTTATCTATTTTACACATTTTAGTTTGTATCTCTTAATTCCATGTCCCTAAATTGTCCCTCCCCCCTTCCCTCTCCCCTTTGGTAACCATCAGTTTGTTTTCTATATCTGTGAGTCTGTTTCTGTTTTGATATATACATTCATTTGTATTATTTTTTAAACACCTTTATTGGAGAATAATTGCTTTACAATGGTATGTTAGTTTCTGATTTATAACAAAGTGAATCAGTTCTACATATACATATGTCCCCATATATCTTCCCTCTTGTGACTCCCTCTCTCCCACACTCCCTATCCCACTAATCCAAGTGGTCACAAAGCACCGAGCTTATCTCCCTATGCTATGTGGCTTCTTCCCACTAGCTATCTATTTTATGCTTGGTAGTGTATAAATATCCATGCCACTTTCTCACTTTGTCCCAGCTAACCCTTCCCCCTTGCCGTATCTTCAAGTCCATTCTCTAGTAGGTCTGCATCTTTATTCCCATCTTGCCACTAGGCTCTTCACGACATTCTTTTTCTTTTTTTAGATTCCATATACATGTGTTAGCATACAGTATCTGTTTTTCTCTTTCTGACATATCACTCTGTATGTCAGAATCTAGGTCCATCCACCTCACTACAAATAACTCAATTTTGTTTCATTTTATGGCTGAGTAATATTCCATTGTATATATGTTCCACATGTTCTTTATCCATTCATCTGTCCTTGGACACTTAGATTGCTTCCATGTCCTGGTTATTGTAAATACAGCTGCAATGAACATTTTGGTACATGAGTCTTTTTGAATTATGGTATTCTCATGGTATATGACAAGTAGTGGGATTGCTGGGTCCTATGGTAGTTTTATTTTTAGTTTTTTAAGGAACCTCCATACTGTTCTCCATAGTGGCTGTTTCAATTTACATTCCCACCAACAGTGAAAGAGTGTTGTCTTTTCTCCACACTCTCTCCAGCATTTAGTGTTTGTAGATTTTTTCATCATGGCCATTCTGAACCTTGTGAGATGACATCTCATTGTAGTTTTGAATTGCATTTCTCTAATGATTAATGATGTTGAAAACTCTTTCATGTGTTTGTTGGCAATCTGTATATCTTCTTTAGAGAAATGTCTATTTAGGCCTTCTGCCCATTTTTGGATTGGGTTGTTTGTTTCTTTGATACTGAGCTGCTTGTAAATTTTGTAGATTAATCCTTTCCCAGTTGCTTCATTTGCAAATATTTTCTCCCATCTGAGGGTTGTATTTTCGCCTTGTTTATGGTTTCCTTTGCCGTTCAAAAGCTTTTAAGTTTCATTAGGTCCCATTTGTTTACTTTTGTTTTTATTTCCATTTCCATACGAGGTGGGTCAAAAAGGATCTTGCTGTGACTTATGTCATAGAGTGTTCTGCCTATGTTTTCCTCTAAGAGTTTGATAGTCTCTGGCCTTATATTTAGGTCTTTAAACTATTTTGAGTTTAATTTTTTTGTATGGTATTAGGGAGTGTTCTAATTTCATTCTTTTACATGTAGTTGTCCAGTTTTCCCAGAACCACTTACTGAAGAGGCTGTCTTTTCTCCACTGAATATTCTTGCCTCCTTTATCAAAGACAAGGTGACCAAATGTATGTGGGTTTATCTCTGGGATTTCTATCCTTTTCCATTGATCTATATGTCTGTTTTTGTGCCAGTACAATACTGTCTTGATTACTGTAGCTTTGTAGTATACTCGGAAGACAGCGAGCCTGATTCCTCAAGCTCCATTTTTCTTTCTCAAGATTGCTTTGGCTATGCGGGGTCTTTTCTGTTTCCATACAAATTGTGAACTTTTTTGTTCTAGTTCTGTGAAAAATGCCAGTGGTAGTTTGATAGGGATTGCATTGAATCTATAGATTGCTTTGGGTAGTAAAATCATTTCACAAGGTTCAGTCTTCCAATCCAAGAACATAGTATATCTCTCCATCTATTTATATCATCTTTAACTTCTTTCATCAGTGTCTTATAATTATCTGCATACAGGTCTTTTGTCTCCTTAGATAGGTTTATTCCTAGATATTTTATTCTTTTTGTTGCAATGGTAAATGGGAGTGCTTTCTTAATTTCACATTCAGATTTTTCATCATTAGAGTATAGGAATGCATGTGATTTCTGTGCATTAATTTTGCATCCTGCTACTTTTCCAGATTCATTGATTAGCCCTAGATGTTTTCTGGTAGCATCTTTAGGATTCTCTATGCACAGTATCATGTCATCTGCAAACACTGACAGCTTTACTTCTTCTTTTACAATATGGATTCCTTTTATTTCTTTTTATTCTCTGATTTCTGTGGCTAAAACTTCCAAAACTAGGTTGAATGATAGTGGTGAGAATGGGCAACTTTGTCTTGTTCCTGACCTCAGAGGACATGGTTTCATTTTATCACTATTGAGGATGATGTTGGCTGTGGGTTTGTCATATATGGCCTTTATTATGTTGAGCAAAGTTTGCTCTATGCCTATTTTCTGGAGAGTTTTTACCATAAATGGGTGTTGAATTTTGTTGAAAGCTTTCTCTGCATCTATTGAGAGGATCATATGTTTTTTCTCCTTCAGTTTGCTAATATGGTGTATCATATTGATTGATTTGCTTATATTGAAGAATCCTTGCATTCCTTGGATAAACCCCACTTGATCAGGTAGTATGATTCTTTTAATGTGCTGTTGGATTCTGTTGGCTAGTATTTTGTTGAGTATTTTTGCATCTATGTTCATCAGTGATATTGGACTGTAGTATTCTTTCTTTGTGACATCTTTGTGTGGTTTTGCTATCAGGGTGATGGTGGCTTCATAGAATGAGTTTGGGAGTTTTCCTCCCTTTGTTATATTTTGGAAGAGTTTGAGAAGGATAGTGTTAGCTCTTCTCTAAATGTTTGATAGAATTTGCCGGTGAAGCCATCTGGTCCTGGGCTTTTGTTTGTTGGAAGATTTTTTATCAGTTTCAATTTCAGTGCCTGTGATTGGTTTGTTCATATTTTCTATTTTTTCCTGTTTCAGTCTTGGAACGTTGTGCATTTCTAAGAATTTGTCCATTTCTTCCAGGTTGTCCATTTTATTGGCAAAGAGTTGCTTATAGTAATTTTTCATGATCCTTTGTATTTCTGCAGTCAGTTGTTACTTATCCTTTTTCATTTCTAATTATATTGATTTGAATCTTGTCACTTTTTTTTCTTGATGTGTCTGGCTAATGATTTATCAATTTTTTTATCTTCTCAAAGAACTACCTTTTAGTTTTATTGATCTTTGCTATCATTTCCTTCATTTATTTTTCATTTATATCTGATCTCATCTCTATGATTTCTTCCCTTCTGCTAACTTTTGGGTTGTTTTGTTCTTCTTTCTCTAATTGCTTTAGGTGTAAGGTTAGGTTGTTTATTTGAGATGTTTCTTGTTTCTTAAGGTAGGATTGTATTGCTATAAACATCCCACTTAGCACTGGTTTTGTTGCATCCCACAGGTTTTGGGACATCATGTTTTCATTGTCATTTGTTCTTATGTATTCTTTGATTTCCTCTTTGATTTCTTTAGTGATCTCTTGGTTTTTAAGTATTGTATTGTTTAGCGTTTATGTGTTTGTATTTTTACAGATCTTTTCCTGTAATTGATATCTAGGCTCATAGCACTGTGGTCGGAAAAGATACTTGATATGATTTCAGTTTTCTTAAATTTACCAAGCCTGGATTTGTGAACCAAGATATGATATGTCATGGAGATTGTTCCATGAGCACTTGAGAAGAAAAAGTATTGTGTTGTTTTTGGATGGAATATCCGATAAACATCAATTAAGTCCATCTTGTTTAATGTATCATTTAAAGCTTGTGTTTCCTTATTTATTTTCATTTTGGGTGATCTGTCCATTAGTGAAAGTGGGGTGTTAGAGTCCCCTAATATTATTGTGTTACTGTCAATTTCCCCTTTTATGGCTGTTAGTACTTGCCTTATGTATTGAGGTAGTCTTAAGTTGGGTGCATAAATATTTACAATTGTTGTATCTTCTTCTTGGATTGA
Organism: Neophocaena asiaeorientalis asiaeorientalis; assembly: GCF_003031525.2. Classification (NCBI taxonomy): domain Eukaryota; kingdom Metazoa; phylum Chordata; class Mammalia; order Artiodactyla; family Phocoenidae; genus Neophocaena; species Neophocaena asiaeorientalis. The sequence continues at coordinate 625,503 of NW_020174485.1, read as the reverse complement.
TCCATTGATCACTATGTAGTGTCCTTCTTTATCTCTTGTAGTAGTCTTTATTTTAAAGTCTATTTTGTCTGATATGAGAATTGCTACTTCAGCTTTCTTTTGATTCCCATTTGCATAGAATATCTTTTTCCATCACCTCAGTTTCAGTCTGTATGTGTACCTAGGTCTTAAGTGGGTCTCTTGTAGACAGCATATATTTGGCTCTTGTTTTCGTATCCTTTCAGCCAGTCTATGTCTTTTGCTTATAGCATTTAATCCATTTACTTTTAAGATAATTATCGATATGTATGTTCTTATTACCATTTTCTTAAATGTCTTGGGTTTCTTGTTGTAGGTCTTTTCCTTCTCTTGTGAATCCTGCCTAGAGAAGTCCCTTTATCATTTGTTGTAAAGCTGGTTAATTCTCTTAGCTTTTGCTTGTCTGTAAAGCTTTTAATTCCTGCATCAAATCTGAATGACATCCTTGCTGTGTAGAGTAATCTTGGTTGTAGGTTTTTCTCCTTCATCACTTTAAATATGTCCTGCCACTCTCTTCTGGTTTGAAGAGTTTCTGGTGTATGATCAGCTATTAACCTTTTGTGGATTCCCTTATGTGTTATTTGTTGTTTTTCCCATGCTGCTTTTAATATTTTTTCTTTGCATTAATTTTTGATACTTTGATCAATATGTGTCTTGGCATATTTCCCCTTGGATTTATCTTGTATGGGAGTCTCTGTGCTTCCTGAACTTGATTTATTTCCTTTCACATATTAGGGAAATTTTCAACCATAATCCTTTTATATATTTTCTCAATGCCTTCCTTTTTCTCTTCTTGTTCTGTGACCCCTATAATTCGAATGTTGGTATGTTTATTGTTGTTCCAGAGGTCTTTGAGGCTGTCCTCAATTCTTTTCATTCTTTTTTCTCTATTCTCCTCTGCAGTAGTTATTTCCAAGATTTTATCTTCCAGTTCACTTATCAGTTCTTCTACCTCAGTTATTCTGCTATTGATCCCTTTTAGAGAATTTTAAATTTCATTTATTGTGCTGTTCATCACTGTTTGCTCTTTAGTTCTTCTAGGTCCTTGTTAAACGTTTCTTGTATTTTCTCCATTCTATTTCCAAGATTTTGGATCATCTTTACTATCATTATTCTGAATTATTTTTCAGGTAAACTGCCTATATTCTCTTCATTTGTTAGGTCTGGTGGGTTTTTGCCTTGCTCCTTCATCTGCTGTGTTTTCCTCTGTCTTCTCATTTTGCTTCACTTACTGTGTTTGGGGTCTCCTTTTCCCAGGCTGCAGGTTCATAGTTCCCGTTATTTTTGGTGCCTGCTCCCAGTGGCTAATGTTTGTTCAGTGGGTTGTGTAGGCTTCCTGGTGGAGGAGAACAGTCCCTCTGTTCTGGTGGATGAGGCTGGATCTTTCCTTCTGGTGGGCAGGTCCACGTCTGGTGGTGTGTTTTGGGGTGTCTGTGACCTTTTTATGATTCCAGGAAGCCTCTCTGCTAATGGATGGTGTTGTTTTCTTGTCTTGCTAGTTGTTTGGCATAGGATGTCCAGCACTGTAACTTGCTGGTCCTTTAGTTAAGCTGGGTCTTGTTGTTGAGATAGAGATATCAGGAAGATTTCACTGTTTGATATTATATGGAGCTGGGAGGTCTCTTGTGGACCAGTGACCTGAACTTGGCTCTCCCACATTAGAGGCACAGTCCTGACGCCTGGCTGGAGCACCATGAGCCTTTCATTCACACAACTCAGAATGAAAGGGAGAAAAGAAAGAAAGAAGAACATAAAATAAAATAAGATAATGTAAAATAAAATAAAGTTATTAAAATAAAAAGTAAAAATATTTATTAAGAAAAGTTTTTAAAAGTAATAAATATAAAACAAACAACAACAAAGAAAAACAGACAGAACCCTAAGACCAATGGTAAAAGCAAAGCTTGGCAGCCTAAATTACACGCAGAAGCATACACATACACATTCCAAAAAAAGAGAAAAAGGGGAAAAGATATATATATCTTTGCTCCCAAAGTTCACGTCCTCAGTTTGGGATGATTCATTTTCTATTCAATTATTCCACAGATTCAGGGTACATCAAGTTGATTGTGGACATTTACTACGCTGTTCCTGAGGCTGCTGGGAGAAAATTTCCTTTCTCTTCTTTGTTTGTACAGCTCCTAGTGTTCAGCTTTGGATTTGGACCTGCCTCTGCATGCAGATCACCCTAGGGCGTCTTTTCTTCGCTCAGAGAAGATGGGGTTAAAGGAACAGTTGATTCTGGGGCTCTGGCTCACTCAGGCCATGGGGAGGGAGGGGTACGGATGCAGGGTGAGAATGCGGTGGCAGAGGCCGTCATGACATTGTATAGCTTGAGGCACACCGTGTGTTCACCTGGGGAAGTTGTCCTTGGATCCTGTCAGTGGCAGGCTGCACAGGTTCCTGGGAGTGGAGGTGTGGATAGTGACCTGTGCTCACACACAGGCTTCTTGGTGTCTGAAGCCACAGCCTTAGCATCTCATGTCCGTCTCTGGGGTCTGCGCTGTTAGCCATGGCTCGTGCCCATCTCTGGAGCTCCTTAAGCAGCACTCTTAATCCCCTGTCCTCACACACCAGGAAACGAAGAGGCAAGAAAAAGTCTCTTGCCTCTTTGGCAGCTCCAGACATTTTCCCTGTCTCCCTCCTGGGTGGCTGTGGTACATTAGCCCCCTTCAGGCTGTGTTCACGCAACCAACTCCAGTCCTTGCCCTGGGATCTGACCTCTGAAGTCCGAGCCTCATCTCCCAGCCCCAGCCCCTCTTGGCGGGTGAGCAGGCAAGCCTTTTGGGCTGGTGAGTGGTGGTCGGCACTGATCTTCTGTGTGGGAATCTCTCTGCTTTGCCATCCACTACCCCGTTGCTGTTCTCTCCTCCATGGCTCCAAATCTACCCCCTCTGCCACCTGCCATCTCCACTCACGAAGGGGCTTCCTAGTGTATGGAAACCTTTCCTCCTTCACTGCTCCCTCCCACTGATGCAGGTCCCATCCCTATTCTTTTGTTTCTGTTTTTTCGTTTTTCTTTTGCCCTACCCAAGTACGTGGGAAACTTCTTGCCTTTTGGGAGGTCTGAGGTCTTCTGCCAGCCTACAGTAGGTGTTCTGTAGGAGTTGTTCCACATGTAGAGATATTTCTGATGTATTTGTAGGGAGGAAGCTGATCCCCACGTTTTACTCTTCTGCCATTTCGAAGCTCCTCCTCTTAAGTTACTTTTACATAAACCAGACTCCCAACAGATGAAAACTGCTGACCACAAACATATAGATCCCAGACCAGTTAGAACCAGAATGTCTCTCATACAATAAATGTTGTAAGTAAAATACGCATATAATTACATAGGAAAGAAAGAAAAGCAATCAGGTTGGGACCTGTGCCTCTGGGAAGGGAATCAGAGGAAAAGAGGAAAACAGGCAGACAGCCAACCTGGCAAGTAAGCAGTTTAAAACAGATATTGGGCGTCCAAGTCCTTGGGTTCTACAAAGAGGAGACAATACTTGTTGGCTGGTTGGAATGCCATGGGAACTAATAGAAGGGCTGGGGGAAGGCTGAACTCCACATATGAGCAGTGTGCACATAATGGCTTAACCCTGAGGCAGGGCATGAGGTCTGCTCTAGCAAGTGATGAGTTTTCCACAACCAAATAACAGAGCATCCCAGCCCAAGATGAGCAAATTTTCAGGCCCTGCTCTCTTCATACCACAGCATTGCACTGGATATTAGGAGGCCATGAGCAGGGAAAATACATTACTGTGGGATGCAGAGTCATCCCTCTACCAGGGCAGAGCCTGGCTGGGGCAGTGGCAACCATTGTGGGCACTTGCTCAAACACCTCCTCAGAAGCCAAACAGATCTCAGACAGAAGCAGGACCACCACAGTTCAATTCCCGACACATGAAAAATAAAAAAAACATGTAGGCCTGACGTGCCCTGTGAAGTCGTTTCACAATGGAGCAAGAGCAGTGGAGGCTGGGGTCAGTGATCAGCTGTGAGAGACAATGAAGCCTTGCCCCCAAGGCAGGGCGGAGAGAGGTATCTCCTAGTGGCTGCCAGGTTTCAACAACCACCTCACTATGTGCTTCAGATTGAGCCAAGTGAATGCTTCAGCCCCACTCACTCCATGCTAAAGCACGAACTTGGATATAGGATGCACACAACTGGGGAAACATTTTTACTATCAGACACAGAGGTGATTTGATCCTGGGGGAGTTTGCATGGGGTGGCAGTGTCCATTGCTGGTGTGTACCCAAATGGCACATCAGAAGCCACATAGATGTCTGATGGCAGCTGCTCCAGCACAACTAACCACCCCAAACATGTTGAGAGTCCATGTGGGTCACCACCAGCCCTGTGGAGCACTTGAATGACAGGGTGGGGGCAGGGATGGTAAGGAGAAGTGATCTGCTATGAAGAATACAGGGGCCTTGCATGTAAGACTGTATCTGAGCAGAGCCACAGGCACCTACACAGGCAGCACATCAGACCTGTGCATGGACTCCAACTGCATTAGCACTCACCTCTTCTGGGGCAAAAGTCTTGAGCAGGGAAAGGGAAAAACACACAATTAAAGGGAACAGAGCCATCTTGGGAAAGACCCTCAGGGATTATGCCCCAGCAACTTGGGATTCAGACCCCACAACCAACAGGCCAGTCACAGCCACTGAGCAGAGAGTAAGTCTTCCTTCACACCAGGTGCCATCTCTAGCCCCTCCATCTCCAGTTCTACCAAATACCAAGGTGATATTTTCCAGTACACCTGAGGAAAGATGTGACACAAACAGTCTGTACAGAGATACAAGTAGTCTGTACAGAGATACTCCCACATAAGAGGACACCTTTAAGTCTGCAATAGGTAACTGTTTCACCTAAACTCATAGAGGCAGAGGAAGTTCAGAACAATGAAAAAGCAGAGAAACTACTGTGAATAAAAGAGCAACAGAAAACTCCTGAAAAAAAATCATGCAGAAGTAAAGTTTACAATATAAAAATTGATAACATCTGTAATAAAAATATTACCTAAATTAGGGGTAGTAATTGATCTAAGCAAAGACCATTATAACAAGGAAATATAGAAAATATTAAAAAGACAAAATCAGAAATGAATAATTCAGTGGCTTAAATGAAGAACACACTGGAAGGAATAAATAACAGATGAAGTGATACAAAAGAATGCATAAGTGATCTGGAAGAGAGTATAGAAAGAAATCACTCAATCAGAATGGCAGAAAGAAAAACAAATTAAAAAATAAACAATAATGATCTACAATATAGCACAGAGAACTATATTCAATATCTTGTAATAAATTATAACAGAAAAGAATGTGAAAAAAAATAGATATATATGTATAACCAAATCACTTTGCTGTACAATCTGAAACGTTGTAAATCAACTATACAATAAAAAAAGAAATAGTCAAAAAATATGTTAACATCTCACAATAAAGTATAATTTCAATCATAAAAATAATTTAAACAATCTCAGGCATATTATCAAACATACCAATATTCATATTATAGGGGTCCAAGAAGGATAAGAGCAAGAAGGGGACCAAAAAATATTTGAAGAAATTATATCTGAAAAATTCCCAAACCTGTAGAAGGAAGCAGATATCCAGGTACTGAAAGCACAGAGTATCCCAAACAAGAAGAACCCATATAGGCCCACACCAAGACATTTTATAATTTAAATGGCAAAGTTAAAGATGAACAGTGAATTCTAAACACAGAAGAGAAAAACAAAGAGTGAAATCAAGGTAATTCCCATAAAGTTATCAGCTCATTTATCTGCAGAAACGTTTCAGGCCAGGAGGGAGTGGAATGATATATTCAAAGTGCTGAAAAGGAAAAACCTGCAAAACCCTACTAGCAAGATCATCATTTAGAATAAGAGTGATAAAGAACTTCTCAGACAAGCAAAAATTAAGAGTTTGTCAATACTAAGCACACCCTAAATGAAATGTTGAAGGGTCTTCTCTAAGGGGAAAATAAGTAAGAATCTAAAGGAAAGGGTAAATAACACTAGGAAAGACACATATATCATAAGGACTGAGGATCAACCCCTTAAATAAACCAGTACATAGATTAAAAGACAAAAACTGTAAACACAACTATAATTAAAATAAAGAAAAGGTACACATGAAGATGTAAGACATGACATCAAAACACAAAATATGGGGGAGGGGAGTAAAAAATATAAATCTTTTAGAATCTGTTTGAACATAAATGACTACCAGTTTAAAACAAGTAGATATAGTTATATTTGAAGATATATGAACCTTATTGTAAGCACAAAATAAAAACCTACAATAGACAAAGAAAAACTAAAAAGAAAGGAACAGAAGCATACTATTGAAGAAAATCATCAAAGCACAAAGGAAGAAAGAAAGGAAGAAATGAACCAAGAAGAACTACCCCTAGAACCAGAAAACAAGAAATTAATTGGCAATAAGGACATTACTATCGAGGATTACTTTAAATGTCAATGGACTAAATGCTCCAATCAAAAGACATAGGGTGAAAAAAAAAAAGACATAGGGTGGCAGAATGGATAAAAAACAAAAACAAGATATTTCTTATGCTGCCTATAAGAGACACATTTCAGGGCTAAAGACACAAAATGGAAGTGAGGGGATGGAAAAGGATATTTCATGCAATGGAAATGACAAAACAGCGGGTGTAGCAATACTCATATCAGAAAAATTAGACATTGAAACAAAGGCTATAACAAAAAACAAAGAAGGGTATTACATAATGATAAGGGGATCAATACAAGAAGAGGATATTACATTCATTAACATATATGCACCCAATATAGGAGCATCTAAATATATAAAGCAAACGTTAACAGACATAAAAGCAGAAACTGATAATAATGCAATCATAGTAGGGGACTTTAACACCTTATTTACAACAATGGGCAGAACATTCAGACAGAAAAGCTATAAGGCAACAGTTGTCTTAAATGACACAATGGGCCAGCTAGACTAGTAGATATCTACAGGACATTCCATCCATAAATAGCAGAATACACATTCTTTTAGAGTACATATGGAACACTCTCCAGCATAGATCACATGCCAGGCCACAAAACAAATTGCAATGAATTTAAGAGGACAGAAATTATATGAAGAATATTTTTCCAAATAAAAGAATATGAAACTAGAAATCAATTAAAAAAACAAAAATGGGAAAAGAAGAAACATGCGGAAACTAAGCAATGTGCCACTATAAAAAAGGGTCAAGGAAAAAATCAAATGGGAAATCAGAAAATAACTTGAGATAAATGAAAATTAAAAGAGAACACTCAAAATTATATGGATGCAGCAAAGGCAGTTCTAAGAGGGAAGTTTATAGTGATACAGGCATTCCTCAAGAAACAAAAAGTATCAATAAACAACCTAATCTACCTCCTAAAGTAATTAGAAAAAGAGCAAGGCCCAAAGTCAACAGAAGGAAGGAACTAATAAATATCAGATAGGAAATGAATAAAAAAGAGATAAAAATTCGAAAAGATCAAAGAAAGGAAGAGCTGGGTTTTTTTTTAAAAAAGATACACAAAATTGACAGTCCTTTAAACAGGCTCACCAAGAAGAAAAGAGCAAAAACATAAATAAACAAAATAAGAAATCAAAGAGGATAAATAACAATACCACAGATATAAAAAAAGTCATAAGAGAATAGTATGGGCTGGAAGCTGAGGCTTGGGTTTCAGTAGGAGCACAGGGAGAGGACTGGCAGAGTGAACACAGCCTGAAGGGGTTAGTGCACCACGGAGAGCTGGGAGAGAGTGTGGGGAAAAGTCTGGATCTGCCGAAGAGGCAAGAGACTTTTTCTACCCTCTTTGATTCCAGGTGTGCAAGGAGAGGGGATTAAGAGCGCTGCTAAAAGGAGTTCCAGAGAAGGCCACAAGCTGTGGCTAACAGCGCAGACCCCAGAGATGGGCATGGGACGCTAAGGCTGCTGCTGCCACCACTAAGAAGCCTGTGTGTGAGCACAGGTCCCTATTCACACCTCCCTTCCAGGGAGCCTGTGCAGCCTGCCACTGCCAGGGTCCCAGGATCCAGGGACAGCTTCCCCAGGAGAATGTAGGACATGCTAAGGCTGGTGCAACGTCACGAAGGCATCTGCCGCCACAAGCTCGCCCCGCATTGTGCCCCTCCCTACCCCGGGCCTTAGTGAGCCAGAGCCCCCGAATGAGTGGCTCCTTTAACCCAGTCCTGTCTGAGCGAAGAAGAGACGCCCTCTGGTGACTGAGAGGCAGAGGCGGGGCCAAATCCAAAGCTGAGACTCAGGACTTGTGCGAACAAAGAAGAGAAAGGGAAATCTCTCCCCGCAGCCTCAGGAGCAGCAGATTATATCTCCAGAATCAACTTGATGTACCCTGAATCCATGGAATACAGGAATAGACAACAAATCATCTCAAATTGAGGAGGTGGACTTTTAGAGCAAGATTTATTATTTTTCCCACTTTTCCTCTTTTTCTGAGTGCGTATGTATATGCTTCTGTGTGAGATTTTCTCTGTATAGCTTTGCTTTCCCCATTTGTCCTAGGGTTCTATCCAAACATTTTTTTTTTAATGTTTTTACTTAAATAAAATCTCCCAGAGATCTCCATCTCAACACCAACACCCAGCTTCACTCAACGACCAGCAAGCTACAGTGCTGGACCCCCTCTGCCAAACAACTAGCAAGACAGGAAAACAACCCCACTCATTAGCAGAGAAGCTGCCTAAAATCATAATAAGGCCACAGACACCCCAAAACACACCACCAGATATTCCCAACAGAGACAAGATACAGCTTCATCCACCAGAACACAGGCACTAGTCCCCTACACCAGGAAGCCTATGCAACCCACTGAACCAAC
>NW_020174485.1:590678-616601 GCF_003031525.2 Neophocaena asiaeorientalis asiaeorientalis | reverse complement strand
GAACCTGCAGCCTGCAAAAAGGAGACCCCAAACACAGTAAGATAAGCAAAATGAGAAGACAGAAAAACACACAGCAGATGAAGGAGCAAGATAAAAACCCACCAGACCCAACAAATGAAGAGAAAATAGGCAGGCTACCTGAAAAATAATTCAGAATAATAGTAAAGATGATCCAAAATCTTGGAAATAGAATAGAGAAAATGCAAGAAACATTTAACAAGGAACTGAAGAACTAAAGATGAAACAAACAATGAGGAATAACAAAATAAATGAAATTAAAAATACTCTAGAAGGGATCAATAGAAGAATAACTGAGGTAGAAGAACGGATAAGTGACCTGGAAGATAAAATATTGGAAATAAGTACTGCAGAGCAGAATAAAGAAAGAAGAATGAAAAGAACTGAGGACAGTATCAGAGACCTCTGAGACAACATTAAACATACAAATTATAGTGGTTCCAGAAGAAGAATAGAAAAAGAAAGGGAATGAGAAAATATTTGAAGAGATTATAGTTGAAAACTTCCCTAATATGGGAAAGGAAAGAGTTAATCAAGCCTAGGAAGCACAGAGAGTCCCATACAGGATAAATCCAAGGATAAACACGCCAAGACATATATTATCATATCATACCATATCAAACTGTCAAAAATTAAATACAAAAAAACATATTAAAAGCAGCAAGGGAAAAACAACAAATAACACACAAGGGAATCCCCATAAGGTTAACAGCTGATCTTTCAGCAGAAACTCTGCAAGTCAGAAGGGACTGGCAAGACATATTTAAAGTGATGAAGAAGAAAAATCTACAATCAAGATTATTCTACCCAGCAAGGATTTCATTCAGATTTGGTGGAGAATTTAAAACCTTTACAGACAAGCAAAACCTGAGAGAGTTCAGCACCACAAAACCGGCTTTACAAAAAATGCTAAAGGATCTACTCTAGGCAAGAAACACAAGAGAAGTAAAAGACCTACAATAACAAATCCAAAACAATTAAGAAACTAGGAATAGGAATATATATATTGATAATGATCTTAAATGTAAATGGATTAAATGCTCCCACCAAAAGACACAGATTGGGTGAATGGATACAAAAACAAGACCCATATATATGCTGACTACAACAGACCACTTCAGACCTAGAGAGAGATACAGACTGAAACTGAGGGCATGGAAAAATATATGCCATGCAAAATAACACCAATAGAAGGCTGGAGTAGCAATTCTCATATCACAAAATATAGACTTTAAAATAAAGACTATAACAAGAGACAAAGAAGGACACTACATAATGATCAAGGGATTGATCCAAGAAGAAGATATAAGAATTGTAAATATTTATGCACCCAACATAGGAGCACATCAATACATAAGGCAAATACTAACTAGCCATAAAAGGGGAAATTGACGGTAACACATTCATACTAGGGGACTTTAACACCCACTTTCACCAATGAAGAGATCATCCAAAATGAAAATAAATAAGGAAACACAAGCTTTAACTGATACATTAAACAAGATGGACTTAATTGATATTTAGAGGACATTCTATCCAAAAACAACAGAATACATATTTTTCTCAGGTGCTCATGGAACGTTCTCCAGGATAGATCATATCTTGGTTCCAAATAAAGGCTTAGTAAATTTGAGAAAATTGAAATTGTATGAAGTATCTTTTCTGACCACATTGCTATCAGACTAGATATCAATTACAGGAAAAGATCTGTAAAAAATACAAACACATGGAGGCTAAACAATACACTACTAAATAACGAAGTGATCACAGAAGAAATCAAAGAGGAAATCAAAAAAACCTAGAAACAAATGACAATGGGGACACGATGACCCAACCTATGGGATGCAGCAAAATTAGTATTAAGGGGGAAGTTTATAGCAATACAATCTTACCTTAAGAAACAGGAAACATCTCGAATAAACAACCTAAACTTGGCACCTAAAGAAATTAGAGAAAGAAGAGCGCAAAAAAAAAAAAAAAAAAAAACCTAAAGTTAGCAGAAGGAAAGAAATCATAAAGATCAGATCAGAAATAAATGAAAAAGAAATGAAGGAAACCATAGCAACGATCAATAAAACTAGTAGCTGGTTCATTGAGAAGATAAACAAAATTGATAAACTGTTAGCCAGATTCATCAAGAAAAATAGGGAGAAGACTCAAATCAATAGAATTAGAAATGTAAAATGAGACGTAAGAAGTGACACTGCAGAAATACAGAAGATCATGATAGATTACTACAAGCAACTCTATGCCAATAAAACGGACAACCTTGAAGAAATGGACAAATTCTTAGAAATGCACAACCTGCCAAGACTGAATCAGGAAGAAATAGAAAATATGAACAGACCAATCACCAGCACTTAAATTGAAACTGTGATTAAAAATCTTGCAACAAACCAAAGCCCAGGGCCAGACGGCTTCACAGGCAAATTCTATTAAACATTTAGAGAAGAGCTATCACCTACCTTCTCAAACACTTCCAAAATGTAGCAGAGTGAGGAACACTCCCAAACTCATTCTATGTGGCCACCATCACCCTGATAGCAACACCAGACAAGGATGTGACAAAGAAAAAACTACAGGCCAATATCACTGATGAACATACATGCAAAAATCCTCAACAAAATACTAGCAAACAGAATCCAACAGCACATTAAAAAGATCATACACCTTGATCAAGTGGGGTTATTCCAGGAATGCAAGGATTCTTCAATATATGCCAATCAATCACTGTGATACACCATATTCACACATTGAAGGAGAAAAACCATATGATCTTCTCCATAGATGCAGAGAAAGCTTTCGACAAAATGCAACACCCATTTATGATAAAAAACCTCCCGAAAGTAGGCAGACTGGAAACTTTCCTCAACATAATAAAGGCTATATGTGACAAGCCCATAGCCCACATCTTCCTCAATGGGGAAAAATTGAAAACATTTCCACTAAGATCAGGAACAAGACAAGGTAGCCCACTCTCACCACTCTTACTCAACAGAGTTATGGAAGGTTTAGCCACAGCAGCCAGAGAAGACAAGGAAATAAAATAAATCCAAATTGGAAAAGAAGAAGTAAAGCTGTCATTGTTTGCAGATGACATGTGACTATACATAGAGAATCCTAAAGATGCTACCAGAAAACTACTAGAGCTAATCAATGAATTTGGTAAAGTAGCAGGATACAAAATTAATGCACAGAAATCTCTGGCATTCCTATTTACTAATGATGAAAAATCTGAAAGTGAAATCTAGAAAACACTCCAATTTACCACTGCAACATAAAGAATAAAATATATGGGAATAAACCTACCTAAGGAGACAAAAGACAGGTATGCAGAAAATTATAAGATACTGATGAAAGAAATTAAAGATGATACAAATAGATGGAGAGATATACCATGTTCTTGGATTGGAAGAATCAACATGGTGAAAATGACTCTACTACCCAAAGCAATCTACCAAACAAACAACCCAATCCAAAAATGGGCAAAAGACCTAAATAGACATTTCTCCAAAGAAGATATACAGACTGCCAACAAACACATGAAAGAATGCTCTGCATCATTAATCATTAGAGAACTGCCAATCAGAACTACAATGAGATATCATCTCACACCAGTCAGAATGGCCATCATCAAAAAATCTAGAAACAATAAATGCTGGAGAGGGTGTGGAGAAAATGGAACACTCTTGCACTGCTGGTTGGAATGTGAATTGGTACAGCCACTATGGAGAACAGATGGAGGTTCCTTAAAAAACTGCAAATAGAACTAACATATGACCCAGCAATCCCACTACTGGGCATATACCCTGAGAAAACCATAATTCAAAAAGAGTCATGTACCAAAATGTTAATTGCAGCTCTCTTTACAATAGGAAGAAATATGGGAACATATGTATATGTATAACTTTTGTCTTAGTTATAAAGCAGAATCTAACACACCATTGTAAAGCAATTATACTCCAGTAAAGATGTAAAAATAATAAATAAAGCAAAATAAATAAATTAATTAAGAGGGAAGAAAGGAGGAAAGGAAGGGCAGCTATCAGAACTCCACATCTATGTTTTGTGGGGGGTTTTCCTCACTCTAAACAAGGAATTCCTACCATTCTCAAGGGACAATTAATCTTGCTGTTCCATTGCCACTCATGTAACTGTGCCTTTCTTGTCACCACTGTATCCATGCTCTCCGTCTGGCTAAAGAGATGGGAAAGCAATAAATACGCACTTCCAGGGAGCAACTCTTACTCAGGACAGACAACAGTTAAACAGTTGATGTATTCTTGTCTTGGCAAATGAAGGAAAATAATTGAGGGGAGCTTCTAAGGAATTTTTAAATTTAATAATATTTTCATTGTAAATATCAATACTTGATGCCACCAACTTTCCATTAATCTTATTATCCCAAGAAAAAGAATACAAATAATAGAAACTTAAGAATTCCTCAGTCAAGGTTGAAGGGAAATTGGGAATGACTGCCAATGGATACAGAGTTTCTTTTGGGGGTGATGTAAGAGTTCTGAAAATTGATTATGGTAATGGTTGTACAACTGTATGAATATGCTAAAACTCTTTGAATTGTATACTCTAAATGAGTGAATTATATGGTATGTGAATTATGTCTCTTCAAAGCCATAATAAAAGTCATTTGCAGCAATCGATCAATGTAAAAAAAAACCTCCTTAGTCAGACTCTAATCTCTGTGATGGCTTTAATTAATCACTGTATTCCCAGCATGGTGCTCCTAGAAGATAATAAAAAAAATTTTTGAGAACAAAAATAAAATAAAATCTATAAACAATAAATGCTGGAGAGGGTGTGGAGAAAAGGGAACACTCTTGCAGTGCTGGTGGGAATGTGAATTGGTACAGCAACTATGGAGAACAGTATGGGGGTTCCTTAAAAAACTACAAATAAAACTACCATATGACCCAGCAATCCCACTACTGGGCATATATCCTGAGAAAACCATAATTCAAAAAGAATCATGTACCAAAATGTTCATTACAGCTCTCTTTACATTAGCCCGGAGATGGAAACAACCTAAGTGTCCATCATCAGATGAATGGCTAAAGAAGATGTGGCACATATATACAATGGAATATTACCCAGTCATAAAAAGAAACGAAATTGAGCTATTTGTAGTGAGGTGGATGGACCTAGAATCTGTCCTACAGAGTGAAGTAAGTCAGAGAGAAAGACAAATACCATATGCTAACACATATATATGGAATCTAAGAAAAATATGTCATGAAGAACCCAGGGGTAAGACAGAAATAAAGACACAGAACTACTAGAGAATGGACTTGAAGATATGGGGAGGGGGAAGGGTAAGTTGTGACAAAGTGAGAGAGTGTCATGGACATATATATACTACCAAAAGTAAAATAGATAGCTAGTGGGAAGCGGCCACAGAATACAGGGAGATCAGCTCAGTGCTTTGTGACCACCTAGAGGGGTGGGGTAGGGAGCATGGGAGGGAGGGAGACACAAAAGAGAAGAGATATGGGTACATATGTATATGTATAACTGATTCACTTTGTTATAAAGCAGAAACTAACACAGCATTGTAAAGCAATTATACTCCAATAAAGATGTTTAAAAAAAAGAGAATAGTATGAACAGTTATATGTCAACAATTTGGACAACATAGGAGAAGTGAACAAATGTCGAGAAATATACAAGCTGGCAAGACTGAATCACGAAGAAACAGACAACTTGAACGGACTGTTCACTAGTAGTGAAATAGAAATTTTAATTAAAATGAAAAAAAAAAACAAACCTCCCAGCAAACAAAAGTCAAGACCTGGATGGCTTCACGAGGGAATTCTACCAAATATATAAAGAAACGAATACCTATCCCCCTCAAACTAGTCCAAAAATACACCCAACTTCGTTGTGCAAGGCCACTATTACCCTCATACCAAAACCAAAGTCAGTACAAAAAAAGAAGAGGAAAGAAAAGAAAAAAAAATTACACACCAATATCTTTGATGAATACAGATGCAAAAATCCTCAACAAAATATTAGCAAACAGAATCCAGTAATATGTAAAAAGGATTTTTCCAGAGTCACAAGGTTGGTTCAACACTTGCAAAGCAATGTGATACAACACATTAGCAAAAGTATAAAAATCAAGTCATCATCCTAAGAGACCCAGAAAAAGCATTTGACAAAATTCTACATCCATTAATGATAAAAACTCTCATCAAAATAGGTATAGGAGGAACATCTGTCAACATAATAATAAAAGTCAGTTATGACAAACTCATGGCTAACTTCATACTCAACAGTGAAAAGCTGAAAGCATTTCCTCTGAATTCATGAACAAAACAAGGATGCACACTCTTGCCACTTCTATTTAACATAGTTTTGGAAGTCCTGGCCACAGCAATAAGATAACAAAAAGAAATAAAAGGCATCCAAATTTGAAGGGAAGAAGTAAAACTGTCACTATTTGCAGATGACATGCTACTTGATAAGGAAAACCCTAAAAACTCCACCCCCCCAAAGTTAAAACTAATAAATGAATTCAGGAGGTTGCTGTATACAAGATTAATATACTGAAATCTGTTGATTTCTATACACTAATAACCAAATATCAGAAAGACAATGTAAAAAAATCCCATTTAAAGTCTCATCAAAATGGGTAAAATACATAGGAATAAACTTAACAAAAGGGACGAAAGACCTTTTCTCTGAAAACCATAAAACATTGATCAAGGGAATTGAAAATTATATAAATAAATAGAAAGATTTCTGTGCTCTTGGATTGGAAGAATTAGTATGGTTAAAATGGTCATACTACCCAAAGCAATCTAAAGATTTAATGCAAACCCTATGAAAATATTCATGACGTTTTTTCACAGAAGTAGAAGAAATAAACCTAAAATTCATATGGAACCACAAAATGCCCTGAATTGCCAAAGCAGTCTTGAGAAAAAGAACAAAGCTGAAGGTATCATGCTTCCAGGCTTCAGACTACAGTACAAAGCTACATTAATCAAAACCCAATGTTACTAGAACAAAAACAGACACATAGATCAATGGAACAGAACACAGAGTCCAGAAACCCATGGACCTATGTTCCATTAATCTATGAAAAAGGAAGCAAGAACATACACTGGAGAAAGAGAGTATCTTCAGCAACTGGTGCTGGGAAAACTATACAGCTACATGTAAAACAATGATGTTAAAACATTACCTCACAACATATAAAAAAATAAACTCAAAATGGATTAAAGACCTAAATGTAAGACATGAAACCATAAAACTCCAAAAGAGGACACAGACACAATGCTCTTTGACATGAACTGTAGTAATATTTTTTGGATCTGTCTCATAAGGGAAAAGAAATAAAAGCAAAATTAAACAAATAAAACCTAATTAAACATAAAGATTTTGGAGTAAAGAAAACCATTAAAAAATGAAAAGACAACCTACAGAATGCGAGAAAATATTTGCAAATGATGTGACCGAGAAGGGCTTAATTTCCAAAATATACAAACAGCTTATACAGCTCAATATCAAAAAAAAAAAAAAACTAATCAAAAATGGGCAGAAAATTTAAATAGACATTTCTACAAAGAAGACATACAGATGGCCAACAGGCACATGAAAAGATACTCAACATCACTAATTATTAGAGAAATGCAAATCAAAATTACAGTGAAATATCACCTCACATTGGTAAGAATGACCATCATTAAAATGTCTATAAATAATAAATGCTAGGGAGGGTGTGGAGAAAAGGTAACCCTTCTCTACCTTGTAGTTAGGAATGTAAATTGGTGCAGCCACTGTGGAGAACAGTATGGAGGTTCCTTAAAAACCTAAAAATATAGTTACAATATGATCCAACAGCCCCACTCCTGGGCATATAACAGGAAAAGAAGAAAACTAGTTATATATATATATAAAACCAAATCACTTTGCTGTACACCTGAAACATTATAAACCAACTATACTCCAATTTAGAAAAATTAAAAAGAAAGCCATTTAAAGAAAAAAAGCAACCTACAGAATGGAAGAAAATATTTGCGAATGATATGACTGACAAGGGTTTATTAGTCCAAATATATAAACAGCATATACAACCCAATATCAAAGAAACACACCACGCAATCTAATGTAAATTGGTGCAGCCACTGTGGAGAACAGTATGGAGGTTCCTTAAAAACCTAAAAATATAGTTACAATATGATCCAACAGCCCCACTCCTGGGCATATAACAGGAAAAGAAGAAAACTAGAATTCAAAGATACATGAACCCCAATATTCATAGCAGCACTATTTACAATAGCCAATGTATGGAAGCAATCTAAATGCCCATCAGTAGACAAATGGATAAAGATGTGGTATATATATACACAGTGGAATATTACTCAGCCATAAAAAACAATGAAATAATGCCATTTGCAGCAATATGGATGAACTCTAGAGGTTATCATACAAAGTGAAGTCAGAGAAAGACAAATATATGATATCATGTATATGTGGAGTCTTAAAAAATGATACAAATGAACTTATTTACAAAACAGAAATAGAATCAGACATAGAAAACAAACTTATGGTTAGGATATTTACATAGTCATGGAAAGATCCTCAACATTGCTAGTTATTAGAGAAATTCAAATGAAAACAACGAGATATCACCTCACACCTGTCAGAATGGCTTCAGTGGAATATTACTCAGCCATAAAAAACAATGAAATAATGCCATTTGCAGCAATATGGATGAACTCTAGAGGTTATCATACAAAGTGAAGTCAGAGAAAGACAAATATATGATATCATGTATATGTGGAGTCTTAAAAAATGATACAAATGAACTTATTTACAAAACAGAAATAGAATCAGACATAGAAAACAAACTTATGGTTACTTGAGGGGAAAGAGGGGAGGGATAAATTAGGAATTTGGGATTAACAGATACACACTACTATATATAAAATAGATAACCAATAAGGACCTACTGTATAACACAGAAAACTATATTTGATATTTACATAGTCATGGAAAGATCCTCAACATTGCTAGTTATTAGAGAAATTCAAATGAAAACAACGAGATATCACCTCACACCTGTCAGAATGGCTTATCATCAAAATGTCTACAAATAACAAATGTTGGAGAGGATGTGGAGAAAATGGAAATTCTAAGTGTATAATTACACTCGTTGGAACATAAACTGGTGCATCCACTATGGAAGAAACGTGTGGAGGTTCCTCAAAAAACTAAAAAAGAACGACCATATGGTCCAGCAATTCCACTCCTGAATATATATCTGGAAAAAATTAAAACACTAATTTGAAATGACACATTCACCCTAATGTTCATAGCAGCACTATTTACAATAGCCAAGATATGGAAGCATCCCATATGCCCATCAACAGTTGAACGGATAAAGAAGTTGTATCTGAAAAAGAATATATATATATTCTTATATAATAAATCTTATATATTTTATATATTATATGTATTACTCAGCCATTAAGTATTGTATGATGTCACTTACATGTGGAATCTAAAAAATAATGCAAACGAATGTATGTGCAAAACAGAAAAAGACTCACAGATATAAGAACAAACTATGGTTGCCAGAGGGGAGAGGGGCTGGGGAATGGGCAAGTTAGGGGTATGGGATTAAGAGATACAAACTACTATGTATAAAACAGATAAGCAACAAGGATATATTGTATAGCACAAAGAAATAATATAAGACCATTATCTTGTAATAACTTTTAATGGGGTGTAATCTGTAAAATACTGAATCACCATGCTGTACACCTGAAACTAATATAATATTGTAAATCAGCTATACTTCAATAATAATAATAAAATTTTGAAAAGAAACGAAAAATGATATTGGTAGGGTGTGGTAGAGCATATTGGAGGAGGTTGGTCACATGCTACAAACTTTCAGTTATGCAATCAATAAGTACCAGCGATGTAATGTACAACATGATAACTATAGCTAACACTGCTCTATGACATATAAGAAAAGTTGTTAGAGAACATCCTAAGAGTTTTTATCACAAGGAGATTTTTTTTCTTTTTTGCTTTATTCATTTTTTTGTATTGTATACATGTGAGAAATGGATGTTATCTGAACTTATTGTGGGAATCATTTCACAATATATGTAAATCAAACTAAACCATCATGATGTATGTCTTAAACTTATACAGTGATGTATGTCAATTATTTCTCAATAAAACTGAAAAAAATTAAATATAATAATGTATTTAAAAGAAAAGAATAGGAAAAAAAGTGATACTATTGACCCTTACTAAGATGGCTATAATAAAAATGATGGACAATAACTAGCATTGGAGAGGATGTGGAGAAACTGGAACCCTTATAAATTGTTGGTGAGACTATAAAATGGTGCAGCTGCTGTGGAAAACAGCTTGGCAATTCCTCAAAATACTAAACAAAGTATTACCATATGACTCCACTTCTAGGTGTATACCCCTGCCCCAGAAAATGAAAAGAGAGTCTCAAACAAATAGCTTCACACCAGTGTTCATTGCAGCATTATTTACAATAGCCAGAAGCTGGAAACAACCCAAGTACCTACCAATAAATGAACTTAAAAACAAAGTATGGACTATACAGACAATGGAATATTATTCTGCCATAAGGAATTGTCCTAATACATGATACAACATGGATGAACTTTGAAAATATGCACAAGTGAAATAAGCCAGACACAAAAGGTCAAATATTGTATGATTTCTGTTATATGACATATCAAGAATAGGCAAATTTCAAGAGACAGAAGATAAATTAGAGATTGCCATGGGCTGGGATAGGAAAGTGGGGAGTTATTTCTTAATTGTTACAGAGTCTTTACTTGGGGTGATGAAAAGTCTTCAAAGCAGACAGTGGTGGTAATGGTTACACAACATTCTGAATGTAATTTATGCCAGTGAACTGTACACTTAAAAGTGGTAAAAATGGCAAATTTGGTTAAATATATTTTATTACAATAAAATATTTTTTTAAAATCTCTATTGTAGATGTAAGTCACAGAGAATAATAAGGATACTCCCATAAAATCAAACAAGCTCTTAATACATTCTTTGTTGTATGTAATATTTGGTATTCTTGCTATCATACTTGTTTTAACCTCAAAAGTAACAGAAAAAGATGTGACATATCTATCCATCTATCTACACAATGGAATATTACTCAGCCATAAAAAGATAAAATATTGCCACTTGCAGCAACATGGATGGACCTAGAGAAAATCATACTGAGTGGTGTAAGTCAGACAGATAAAGACAAATATTATATCACTTATCTATGTAATCTAAAAAATAATACAAATGAATCTATTTACAAAACAGCCTCACAAACAGAAAATAAACTTATGGTTACCAAAGGGGAAAGGGGGGATAAATTAGGAGTATGGGATTAACAGACACACACTACTATACATAACAAAGATAAACAACAAGGATTTACTGTATAGCCCAAGGAACTATATTCAATATCTTATAATAACCTAAAATGGAAATGAATCTGAAAAAAAAATACGTGTAACTAAATCACTTTGCTGTATACCCGAAACTAACAGAATACTGTAAATCAATTATACTTTAATAAAAATAAATAAATTTTAAAAAGCAAAAAAGAAAACTAACCTTAATGATTCAAGAAAGTAAATTTAATGGACTAAATCAGAAGTTCCAATAATTGCTCATTTTTACTGATGTATGAAAGTTCAGGAAAAAATCATACACATTTAAAGCTTCTTTATTTTTCTTTAAATTACTGTATATCAAACAGTACAATATTCATATAGAATATTCCACACAAATAGGATTTTGCAGATTTGAGTTCATGAGAGTTAACCATCTTAGACACTAAAAACAAATTAAATAAGACTCCAGAACATATAAAGTACATCAATTTTATAAAAACAAATCTTTAAGGACATACACATATGTATATATGCACATAAAAAAATACACCTATAAATCAAAAAGAAGAGACAAATTCTCCAGTAGAAAATAAGCAAAGGCAAAATGAAGATGAGAAAAGGTGAATGCCCAACAACCATAGTAAAACATGCTAAAACTACCTGATAATCAGGGAAATGCAAACTACAACGAGAGATTCCATTTCCACCACTCAAATATGTACTGACATCTAAAAATGTCTGAAACATATTAAGTGAAACAATATGTTTTCCCTTAAACACATATTTTCACTGAAATATATTAAGTGTAAAAAAAGCAAATTGCAAAATAGCTGTATATATATATATGTTTTTATATGTGTGTGTGTCTATATATATGTATGTACATATATATAGACACACACGCATATATATAAATGATACTTACACACACACTAAATGTATATAAACAATTTGGAGGGACACCTACCAAATTGAAATATATGTCTAAGGAGAGGCCTGGGATTGGGAGAAGAGATGGTCAAGAGGGTACTTTCGCTTTTTCTGTAATATTTGTATTTTTATGAAACTGTATCTGGAGAGTGACATGAAAAATGGGGGCACAGGAGTTTTTACAAATCAGCCACTTTCAGAAACATCAATTTGAGCAACTATCTGTACATGAAAATACAGTACCTTCACAAGAGCCAAGGATTTCAGGTGAGGGATTGCAGCATCTGGGTGAAGTACAGAAATAAGAAAGAGCACATTGAGGAGGGTAGGAAAGATAGATTTGCACTAACCTTATTACCCCTCTTCCAAGCCCAGGCAGCCCAGTGTGGAGACATACACTGTCCCTGCGTTTAGAGGAACGTGAACACTAGACTTCACCATGGACCACAAGTCCACCCTAATAATGGACTGATAACTGCAGCATTAGATGGCTCTCTGAAGGTTCCTACAAACCCAGGCCCCCATTCACTCTAGCAATTGGCTACCCCAGACGCCCCAGGTACTTCCCAGCCACAGGTGGTTTCCATGGCAAGACTCCTGCTAACTCAGGCTCCTACTCAACTCAGCACTTGCCTACTCCAGTGACCCGAGGCAGATCCCATAGCACCAGGTGCCCTGTGGGCCCCAGGAACACAGGCCCCATCTCACCCCAGTACGTGCCTACACTAGCAACACCAGGCACCTCCTAAGGCCTCACATGGCTTGCATGGCAGAGCTTCCAGTAGGCTCCTGCCAACTCAGACCCCCAGCTCATACCAGTGCCTGCCTACTCCAGTGATCTGGGCAGCTCCCAAGGTCCAAGGAAACTTCTATGGCAGACTCCCAGCAGGGTCCTGCAAACCCCGGTTCACTCTGAAGCTTACATTAAACTGACCCAGGCAGCTCCCTCAACCCCAGGCAGCTCCCATATCAGAGCTTTCTGTAAGCACCTGAGAACCAACGCTCCCATCTCACACCAGCACATGATGGCTCCAGCTGTCCCAAGTGGCCCCTATGATACCAGGCTCCTGGAAGGCTCCCAGGAATCCAGGTCCCTGTCACACACAGGCATCTACCAACTCCAGTGCCCCAGGTAGCTCATGTGACATCAGAACCCCATTGGACCCTTGTGAATCTTAAAGCTGTCTCACCTCAGTGTCTGCCTACTCCAGCAGCACCAGATACTTCCTATGGCTCCAGGCAGTTTTCAAAGCAGCACTCTCTGTGGTCTCCCATGAACCCAGGACCCGTCTCACCCTACACTTGCCTATTCCAGAAGCTCCAGGTGGTGTTTGTGGCCAAAATCTTTTCCCACGTCCTTTATAATTCAGACCCCCAGCTCATCTCTATGTCTGCTGGCTTCAGTGGCCCCAGGCAGCCTCCATATGGTCTCAGATGGTATCCTTAGCACCAAGATCCTGGAAGGTCCTGGTGAATCCAGGCTCTCAGCTCACCCTGGCACTTGCCAGCTCCAGTGGTCCTAGGCAGTTTCCAAGGAACTAGGTGGCTTCTACAGTACCAAGCTTCCGGTACTTCCAAGCCTCCACTTTACCCCAGTGCCTGCCAACTCCAGTGGCTCCAGACAGCTCCCACTTCTCCTTGGCTATGGAGTCTCAAAAGGACTCTGCAAAACCAAACTCTTACCCATCTGAGTGCCAGCCACCTCTAGCAGTCCACAGGTGGTTCACTTGGCATCAGGTTCCTAGAGGGCTCCTGTGAACCTAGCTCCCTTATCCAATCCAGTGCCTGCTGGCTCCCACAGCCCAAGGTGACTTCATGGTAACAGACTCCAGGGGGCTACTATCAACCCCCTGGAGGTTGATAGACTCCAGACTCACCCCAGCACTAGTCAGCACTTGCATCCCTGGGTGGCTTCTGTGACCTCAGGCTCCCCAAAATGCCCATGAATCCAGGATTCAAGGGGGCATCAGGGTCAGTGACAGGCAGACTACTGCTCTCCCAGGTTTTCAACCCATACCAACACCAGTCTACTCAAGGACTCCAGTAGCAAGCCTGCCCATGGACACCACCAAAAACATGACACCAAGTGAAACTAATAAAATTCTAATGACTGACCCTAAGGAGATAGATATCTATGATTTGTCTGGTAAAGAAATCAGAATAATCCTCTTAATGAAGTTTTGTTAATCATAAGAAAACACAGAGAGGCAACTAAATAAAATTAGCAAAACAGTGCATGAACAAAATGAGGAGGTCAATAAAGAAATAGAAAACATCAAAAAGAAAAGCAGAAATCCAAGAGTTGAAGAATAATGACTGCATGAAAAATTCAATAGAGAGCTTTAACAGCAAATCAACCAAGCAGAAGAATTAGTGAACAAGTAATTAGAAATCATACAGTCATAGAAGCAAAAAAGATGAAAAAGAGTGAAGAAAGACTATGTGATTGTAGGTCACCATTAAAAGAAGGAATGTATGCAATGTTGGAGTCTCAAAAGGAGAAGAGAGGGGAAAAGGAGGAGAAAGCTTATTTAAAGAAATAATGATTGAGAACTTCCCAAATCTGGGGAGAGATTTAAATATCCAATTTTATGAAGCTAATATGCTACCCCCAAATTTCAACTCAAAAGTATCTTCTCCAATACACATTATAATAAAACTATCTAAAATCAAAAACAAAAAGAGAATTTTAAAAGCTGCAAGAGGAAAAAAATTCTCACATATAAGGAAACACCCATGAGGTTATCAGATTTTCTCAGCAGAAACCATGGAGGCCAGGAGAGAGTGCAATAATATACTCAAAGTTCTGGGGGGAAAAAAAGAAAGTACCACCAAGAATACTCTGACAAAGTTATCCTTCAAAAATGAATGAGAGGGAAAGACACTCCCAGACAAACAAAAGCTGAGAAAGTTCATCAGTCCTAGACCTGCCTTACAATAAATGCTGAAAGGAGTTCTTCAAGCTGAAAGGAAAAATGTTAATTAGTAATAACTAAACATATGAAAATATAAATCATCCTGGTAAAGGTAAGTCCATGATCAAATTCAGACTATTCTAATGCTGTAGTATGTGGTGCGTTATTCACCTAACACTAGTATAAAGGTTTAAAGGAAAAAAGTTTTAAAAATAGGTATAGCCATAATAACCTGTTAATGGTACATAATATAAAAACAGGTAAATTGTGACATCAAAACCCAAGATTATGGAGGGAATAATAAAAGGCTGGAGTTTTGTATGTAATTTAAGTTGTCATCCACATAAAATAAACTTTTATATCTATAAGATGTTTTATGTAAGCCTACCTACAGTAGACGCAAAAATATAAAGAGAATATAATCAAACATAGTAACACAGAAAAACATCAACCCAAAAAGAAACACAACAAAAGAAGAAAAGAGAAAGGAAATCACAAAAAAGTTAGAAAACAATTAACAAGATGGCATTAGGTTGTTTTACTTATCAGTAATTACTTGAAATATGAATGGATTAAATTATTCAATTAAAAGACATATAATGGTGAATGAATTTGAAAAACTAGACTCAGTTATGTGCTACCTACATAAGATTCACTTCAGCTAAAATGTTACACATAGGCTCAAAGTGAATTGATGGACAAAAGTATTCCATGCATATAGAAAACAAAAGAGAGCAGAAAAAATAGGTTTTAAGTCAAAAACTGTACCAAGAGACAAAGAAGGTCCTTATACAAGCACACCTTGGAGATTTTGTGGGTTCAGTTCCAGAGCACGGCAATAAAATGAATATCACAATAAAGCAAATCACACGAATTTTGTGGTTTCCCAGTGCATATTAAAGTCATGTTTATACTATACTATAGTCTATTAAGTCTGAAATAACATTGTCAATAAAAATGTACATAATTTAATTTTAAAATAATGTATTGCTAAAAATGCTAACGATCATCTGAGCTTTCAGCAAGTCATAATATTTTTGCAATAGTAACATCAAAGATCACTGTCTGTCGTACAGAGTGAAGTAAGTCAGAAAGAGAAAAACACTGTATGCTAACACATATATATGGAATAAAAAAAAATCGTTCTGAAAAACCGAGGGGCAGGACCGGAGTTAAGACGTGGATGTAGAGAATGGACTTGAGGACAGGGGGAGGGGGAAGTGTTAGCTTAGACAAAGTGAGAGCATGGCATGGACATATATGCACTATCAAATGTAAAATAGATAGCTAGTGGGAAGCAGCTACATAGCAGTGGGAGTTCAACTCCGTGCTGTGACAACCTAGAAAGGTGAGATAGGAGGGTAGTAGTGAGACCCAAGAGGGAGGGGATATGTGGATATATGTATACATATAGCTGATTCACTTTGTTATACAGCAGCAACTAACACAACTATGTAAAGTAATTATTCTCCAATAAAGATTTTTTTAAAATTTAAATGCATTAAATGCTCCAACCAAAAAAATAGAATGGCAGAATGGATACAAAAACAACACCCATATATGTGCTGTCTACAAGAGACCCACTTCAGACTTAGGGACATGTACAGAATAAAAATGAAGGGACCAAAAAAGTTGGTTTGTGCAAATGGAAATCAAAAGAAAGCTGGAGTAACAATGATCATATCAGACAAAATAGACTTAAAAATAAAGACTGTTGGGCTTCCCTGTTGTTGCAGTCATTAAGAATTCACCTGCCAGTGCAGGGGACACTGGTTTGACACCTGGTCCACAAAGATCCCACATGCTGTGGAGCAACTACTGAGCCTGCACTCTAGAGACAACGAGCCACAGCTACTGAGCGTGTGAACCACAACTACTGAAGCCTGCATGTTTAGAACCCATGCTCTGCAAGAAGAGAAGTCACCACAATGAGAAGCCAACACACCACCACGAAGAGTAGGCCCTGCTCACTGCAAATAGAGAAGCTCATGCAGCAATGAAGACACGATGCAGCCAAAAATAAATAAATTCACAAAATAAAGACTGTTACAAGAGACAAAGAAGGATAGTACATAATGATCAAGGGATCAAGGCAAGAAGAAGATGTGGCAATTGTAAATATATATGAATCCAACATAGACCACCTCAATATATCAGGCAAATGGTACAGGCAAAAATTGAGAAACTGAGAGAAAGACAATAATAGTGGGGGACTTTAACAGCCCACTCTCATCAATGGAGAGATCATTCAGACAGAAAAGCAATAAGGAAACGCAAGACTTATATGACAAATTAGATCAGATGACCTTAATTGATATTTTGCATTGCATGCAAAAGGAGTAGAATATGCTTTCTTCTCAAGTGCACATGGAACATTCTCCAGGATACATCACATTGTGGGCCACAAATCAAACATCAGTAAATTTAAGAAAATGGAATACATATCAAGTGTCTTTTTCTGAAGAAAATGCTATGAGATTAGAAATAAATCACAGGAAAAAAATGTAAAAAAAAGCAGAAACACATGGAGGCTAAACAACATGTTACTAAACAACTTATGGATGACAGAAGAAATCAAAGAGGAAATCAAAACATAGAGACAAATGACAATGAAAACAATGATCCAAAACCCTTGGGAGGCAACAAAAGCATTTCTAATATGGAAGTTTATACCAATAAAACGTTGCCTCAAGAAAGAATAAAAATTTCAAGTAAACAACCTAATCTTACACCTAAAGCAACTAGAGAAAGCAGAACAAACAAAACGTGAAGGTAATGGAAAGAAATCATAAGATCAGAGCAGAAACAAATGAAATAGAGATGAAGAGAACAACAGAAAAGATCACTGAAGCTAAAAGCTGGTTCTTTGAAAAGATAAACAAAATTGATTAGCTTTTAGCCAGACTCATTAAGAAAAAATGGGATAGGGTTCATATCAATATAATTTGAAATGAGAAAGGAGAAGTTAAATCAGACACTGAAGAAATATAAAGGATCGTGAGAGACTACTACAAGCAACTATATGCCAATAAAATGGACAACCTAGAAGAAATGAACAAATTCGTAAAAAGGTACAACTTTCCATCACTTAGGCAGGAAGAAATGGAAAACTTGAACAGAGAAATCACAAGTACTGAAAGCAAAACTGCTTTTTAAAAACATTCAACAAACAAAATCCAGGACCAGATGGCTTCACAGAATTCTATTAAACATTTAGAGAAGAGTTAACACCTATCCTTCTGAAACTCTTCCAAAAAATTGCAGAAGAAAGAACACTCCCAAGATCCTTCTATGAGGCCACAATCACCCTGACACCAAAACCAGACAAAGAGACCAGAAAAAAGAAAATTAGACGCCAATGTCATTTATGAACATAGACACAAAAATCCTCAACAAAATACCACCTAACCGAATCCAACAATACATTAAGAGGATCATACAACATGGGTTGTATCAATCAGTGTGATAGACCACATTAACAAACTGAAGAATAAAAACCATATGATCATATCAATAGACACAGAGAAAGAGTATGAGAGAATTCAACAACCTTTTATGATAAAAGCTCTCCAGAAAGTGGGAATAGAGGAAACTTACCTCAACATAATAAATTTCATATATGACAAACCCACAGCTAACATCATTCTCAATGGTGAAAAGCTGAAAGCATTTTGTCTAAGATCAGTAACAAGACAAGGATGTCCACTCTCACCACTTTTATTCAACATAGTTTTGCAAGTCCTACCCATGGCAATCAGAGAAGAGAAAGAAATAAAAGGAATCCAAATTGCAAAAGAAGTAAAACTCTCACTGCTTGCAGATGATATGATACTATACATAGAAAATCTTAAAGGTCCTACCAGGAAACTACTAGAGCTCATCAATGAATTCAGTAATGTTGCTGGATATGAAATTAATATACAGAAATCTCTTGCATTCCTATATGCTAACAACAAAAGATCAGAAAGAGAAATTAAGGAAACAATCTCATTTACCATTGCATCAGAAAGAATAAAATTCCTAGGAATAAACCTGCCTAAGGAAGCAAAACACCTGTACACAGAAAACTATAAGATGTTAATGAAAGAAATCAAAGACAACACAACCAGATGGAAAGATATACCATGTTCATGGATTGGAAGAATAAATATTGTTAAAATGAGCATAGTACCCAAGGCAATCTAAAGATTCAATGTAATCCCTATCAAATTATCAAAGGCATTTTTCATAGAACTAGAACAAAAAATATTTAAATTTCTATGGAAACACAAAAAATGCTGAACAGCCAAAGCAATCTTGAAAAAGAAAAACAGAGCTGGAATAATCAGGCTCCCTGACTTCAGACTATACTACAAAGGTGCAGTCAACAAAACTGTATGGTACTGGCAAAAAGACATATAGGTCAATGGAACAGGATAGAATGCCCAGAAATAAACCCTTGCACCTATGGTCAATTAATCTATGACAAAGGAGGCAAATATATACAATGGAGTAAAGACAATATCTTTAATAAATGGTGATGGGAAAACCGGACAGCTACCTGTGAATCACTGAAATTACAACATTCCCTAACACCATACAAAAAAATAAACTCAAAATGCATTAAAGACCTAAATATAAGGACAGACACTATAAAACTCTTAGAGGAAAACCTAGGCAAAACACTCTCTGACATAAAGTCCAGAAATATCTATTTGAATCCACCTCTAGAGTAATGAAAATAAAACCAAAAATAAACAAATGGGACCTAATTAAACTTAAAAGCTTTTGGACAGCAAAGGAAACTGTAAACAAAATGAAAAGACAACACAGAAATGGGAGAAAATATTTGCAAGCAAAGCAACTGACAAGAGATTAAACTCCAGAATATAGAAACAGCTCTTGTAGCTCAATATCAGAAAAAAAAGAAGAAAAGAAAACAATCAAAATTGGTCAGAAATTCTAGACATTTCTCCAAAGAAGACAGACAGTGAAACAGGCACATGAAAAAATTATCAATTTTGCTAATTATTAGAGAAATGCAAATCAAAACTACAATGAAGTATCTCTTCACAAGGGTCAGAATGGACGTCATCTAAAAATTTACCAAAAATAAATGCTGGAGAGGAGGTGGAGTAAAGGGAACCCTCCTACACAGTTGGTGGGACTGTATATTGGTATAACCTTTATGGAGAACAGTATGGAGCTACCTTAAAAAACTAAATATAGAACTACCATATGATCCAACAATCCCACTCCTGGGCATATATGCAGAGAATACCATAATTCAAAAAGATACATGAACCACAACATTCATTGCAACACTATTTACAATAGCCAAGACATGGAAATAACCTAAGTTTGTTCATTGACAGATGGATGGATAAAGAAGATGTGGTGTATATATACAATGGAATATTACTCACCCATGCAAAAGAATGAAATAATGCCATTTGCAGTAACAGGGATGGACCTTGAGATCACCATACTAAGTGAAGTAAGTCAGACAGAGAATGACAAATAATATATGATATTACTTATTTGTGGAATCTAATAAAAATGAAAAAGAAAACTTATTTACAAAACTGAATCAGACTCACAGATCTCAGTATCACACATATGATTATCATAGGGGAAACAGGGGATAGTGCTAAAGTAGGAGATTGTGATTAACATATTCACACTATTATATATAAAATAAATAACTAACAAGGACCTACTATATAGCACAAGGAACTCTACTCAATATTTTGTAACAAAATATATGGGAAAAGAATCTGAAAAAGAATGCACATATATATATATATACATATATGTATATATATATATATATATACATATATGTAGATATATATACATACACATATATATGTAATATTGGCTATATATATATATAACTAATTTACTTTGCTGTACACTTGAAACTAACACAACACTTTAAATGAACTACACTCCAATATTTTTTTTTTAAAAAGGAAAAACTGCAATAACCCAAATGTGAGGAGGCTAAGAAATACGCTGCTAAACATCCAATGGATCACTGAAGAAATCATAGAGAAAGTTAAAAGATACCCAGTGACAAATGAAAATGAAAACATGATCATACAAAACCTATGAAATGCAGTAAAAGCAGTTGTAAGAGGGAAGTTTATAGCAATACAAGCTTCCCTTAAGAAACAAGGGAAATCTCAGATAAACCACCTAACCATAACTAAAGCAACTACAGAAAGAAGAGAAAACACAGCCAAAGTTAGTAGAAGGAATTAAATCATAAAGATCAGAGCAGAAATAAATGAAATGCAGACTGAGAAAAAAATAGAAAACATCAACATAACTAAAAGCTGATTCTTTGCAAAGATAAACAAGATTGATCAACCTTTAACTAGATTCAGCAAGAAAAAAAGGGAGAGGACCCAAGTCAATAAAATCAGAATTGAAAAAGAAGTTACAACTGACACGACAGAAATACTAAGTGTCATAATAGATTACTATAAGCAACTATATGCCAATAAAACGGACAGCTTAGCAAAAAATGGACAAATTCTTCAAAAGGTATAATCTCCCAAGATGGAACCAGGAAGAAATAGAAAACATGAAAAGACAAATTACCAGTACTGAAACTGAATCAGTAATTTAAATACTTCCAACAAGGAAAAGCACAGGACCAGAAGCCTTCACAGATGAATTCTACCAAACATTTAGAGAAAAGTTAATGCCTATTCTTCTAAACTCTTCCAAAAAATTGCAGAGAAGGGTAACCTCCCAAGCTCATTCTATGAGGCCACTGTCAGCCTGATACCAAAACCAGACAAAGATATCACAAAAAAAGAAAATCATAGACGAATATGACTGATGAACATAGATGCAAAAATCCTCAACAAAATACTAGCAAGCCACTCCAACAAAACGTTAAAAGGATCATACACCATGATCAAGTGAGATTTATTCCAGTGATGCAGGATTTTTCAATATCCACAAATCAATTAATATGTTACACCACGTTAACAAATTGAGGAATAAAAACCATATGATCATCTCAATAGATGCAGAAATAGCTTTTGATAAAATTCAACATCCATTTATGATAAAAACTCTTCAGAAAGTGGGCATAGAATGAAGCTACCTCAACATAATAAAGGCCATATTTGACAATCCCGATCATATTCAAAAGTGAAAAGCTGAAAGCATTCCCTCTAAGGGAATGTGCTAAATTGGGAGTTTGGGGTTAACATATGCACACTACTATATATGGAATAGGTAAATGACAGGAACGTACTGTATATCACAGGGAGTTATCCTCAATACCTTGTAATGACCTTTAATGGAAAAGAATCTGAAAAAGAATACTTATATGTGTGTGTGTGTGTGTGTGTGTGTGTGTGTATAACTGAATCACTTTGTTGAGCACTTGAGACTCACACAGCATTTTGAATTAACTATATTTTTGTTAAGAAATACTCTGAACAAATAAAGTTTAGGGTCAAGTACTTTCACCTGTGAATTCTACCAAATATTTAACAAAGAGTTAACACCTATCCTTTTAAAACTATTTCAAAAAGTTGTAGAAGAAAAAATGCTTCCAAACTGATTCTATGAGAGTAGCATCACCCTGATACTCAAACCACACAAATACCCTACAAAAAAAGAAAATTATGGGCCAATATCTTTGATGAATATAGATGCAAAAATTCTCAACATATTAGAAAACTGAATACAACATTACATGAATAGGATCATACACAATGATCAAGTGGGATGTTTTTCCTGGATGCAAGGATGGTTAAGATTCACATATCAAACTACATGGTACTTCACATTAACAAAATGAAATATTAAAGTCCTATCATCATCTCATTAGATGCAGAAAAAATATTTGACAAAATTCAACATGTATTTATGATAAAAACTCTCAACAAATTTAGTATACAGTGAACGTTTCTCATCAAATTAAAGGGCATATATGACAAACCCACATTAACATCATACTTAAAACTGAAAGCTTTTTATCTAACATCAGGAACAAGACAAGGATGCCCACAATCACCACTTTATTCAGCATCATGTTGGAGTCCTAACCACAGCAATTAGGCCATACAAATAAAGCAAAAGTATACATAATTGAAAGGAAAAAGAAAACTGTCACTATTTGCAGATCACATGATACTGCATACAGAAAACTCCAGACTCCACCAAAATAATATTTAGAATTTATACATTAATTCAGTAAATTCCAGGACACAAAATTAATATACAAAAATCTATTACTTTTCTATAAATTAATAATGAACTATTAGAAAAAGAAATTAAGAAAACTATTTCATTTACCACTGCATCAATGAAATAAAATATCCAGAAATAATTTTAACTAGGGAGGTGAAAAACCTGTGTGCTGAAAAGTATGATACTATTGAAATAAACAACAATAAATGGAACAATAGTCCACGTTCTTGGATTAGAAGAATTAATATTGTTTAAATATCCATACTACCCAAAGATTCCATGCAATCCCTGTCAAAATTCCAATTGTATATTTTACAGAAGTAAAACAAATAATTCTAAAGTTTGTATGAAAAATAAAAGACCCCAAATAGCCAAAACAGTCTTAAGAAGAACAAAGCTGGAGATATCACGCTCCTTGATTTCAAACTATACTTCAAAGTTACAGTAATCAAAACAGTATAGGAATGACACAGAAAAATACACCCACATCAATGGTACAAAACTGAGAACCCAGAAATAAATGTACACATATATGGATAACTAATTTATAACAAAGTTGAAAATGGAGAAATGATGGTCTCTTTAATAAATGGTGTTTGGAAAACTCAATTGCCATATTCAAAAGAATAAAACTAGACCACCATCTTACATTATATACAATAATAAACTCAAAATGGATTAGACTTTAAGAACTAAAACCATAAAGTTTTTAGAAGGAAACATAGGTTGTAACTTCATTGATATTGGTTTAGTGATGTTTCTGTGGATCTGACTCCAAAAGCAAGGGAAGCAAAAGCAAAAATAAGCAAATGGAACTACAGCAAGCTAAAAGCTTCTGCACAGTGAAGGGAAATATCATTGAAATAAAAAGGCAACTTACTGAATGGGAGAAAATATTTGCAAACTGTATCTCTAATAAGGGGTTAATACCACCAAAATATAAAGAATCATACAGCAAAATAGCACACAACCCAATCTAAAAATGGGCAGAAAATCTAAATTGATATTTTTTTTCCAAAAGAGATATACAGATGTCGACAAGACACACAAATAGATGCTCAACATCATCAGGGAAATTAAAATCAAAACCATAATGAGATACCTGTCAGAATGGCTATCATCAGACATACAAAAGATAACAAGTGCTGGCAAGGATGTGAAGAAAAGGAAATCCTCTTACACTCAGTAGGACTATAAATTGGTGCATCCACTATGGAAAACAATATATCCATTACTAGAAAAATTATAAATAGAACCACCATATGACCCAGTTATTCCACTTCTGGGTATTTACCAAAACATAAATGCAGTAATTTGAAAAAATATATGCACTCCTATGTTCACTGTGTATTATTTACAATAGTCAAGATATAAAAAACAACCTAAGTGCACATTGATGGATGAATGTATATATATATATATATATATACACACACAATGGAATACTACTCAACCATATAAAAGAATGAAATCCTGCCATGTGTGACAACATGGATGGAATTGAAAGTATTATACTGAGTGAAATAATTCAGACCAAAAAAACAAATACTGTATGATTTCACTCATATGTATTATCTAACAAAACAAAACAAAATAAAACAAAAACAAACTCATAGATACAGGGAACAGATTAATGGTTATTAGAGGGGAGGTGTATCAGGGTGTGTGTGAAGGGGGTCAACTGTATGATGACAGATGGGAACAAGACTTGCAGTGGTGATCACTTTGTAGTGTATACAGTTGTCACATTATAATGCTGTACACCTGAAATTTCTATAATTAAAATACCAAAGGAACAAAAATATAGTATGGTACTGGCATAAAAACATACACATAAACCAATGGAATAGAACACAAAACACAGAAATAAACCCTCACATATAAGCTCTAAAATATTTGGACGTTTGTCAGTGCTATTTGTGAGGAAAGACAGACTTTTCAACAAACAGTACTGGGAAAACTGAATATTGATTTGCCAAATGCTCGATGTTGGATCCTTACCCTACACTGTATACAAAAATTAAATTAAAATATATCAAAGACCTAAATTTAAAAGCTAATATTGTAAAATTCTTGGAAGAAAATATAAAGGAAATCCTCATGGCAATAGATATTGGAAATAGTTTTTGGATATGACACCAAAAGCCATGGCAACAAAAGAAAAAATAAATATACTGGACTTCAACATTAAACATTTTGTACATCAAATGAGACACTATCAAGAGAGTAAAAAGGCGGGATTTCCTGGTGGCTCAGTGGTTGAGAGTCCACCTGCCGATTCAGGGGACACGGGTTCGTGCCCCGGTCTGGGAAGATCCCACATGCCATGGAGCGGCTGGGCCCGTGAGCCATGGCTGCTGAGCCTGCACGTCCAGAGCCTGTGCTCTGCAACAGGAGAGGCCACAACAGTAAGAGGCCCACAAACCGCAAAA
>NW_020174485.1:579276-590516 GCF_003031525.2 Neophocaena asiaeorientalis asiaeorientalis | reverse complement strand
CAAAAAAAAAAAAAAAAAAAAAAAAAAAGAGAGAGAGAGTAAAAAGGCAACACAGGGAATGGGAGAAAATATTGGCAAATAATATATCTGGTAAGGAATTAACATCCACAATATTTAAAAAATCCTAAAACTCTAAAGCAAAAAACAAATAACACATGTCAAAAGTGGAGAAGTGCCTCAAATAGACATTTCTTAAAAGTAGATACAGCAATGGGCCAATAAGCAAATGAAAGATGCGCAACAACACAAATCATTAAGGAAATGCAAATCAAAACCATAATGAGATAACATTTCATACCCATTAGTAATAACAATAATAATTTTAAAAACTAGAAAATTACAAGCACTTATGAGGATGTGGGTGAATTGGAACCATTGTGCATTACTGGTGCGAATGTGAAATGAAACAGCCATATGAAAAACAGTATGGCAATTCCTCAAAAAATTAAACATATAATTACAATATGATCCTGTAATTCCGCTTCTGGCATATACCCAAAGTGATTGAAAGAATAGACTAGAACAAAGATCTGTGCACCCATGTTTACAGAAGCATTATAAAAAAGAGTCAATATGTGAAAATAACCTAAGAGTCTACCAGCAGATAAATGGATAAACAAAATGTGGTAAAAAACATATAATGTAATATTATTTAGTCTTAAAATTCAATCAAATTATGATGTATGTTACAACAAGGAAAACCCTAAAGACATTATGCTCAGTGAAATAAACCAGATACAAAAGGGCAAATTTTGTGTAATTCCACTTATTCGAGGTACCTATAATAGTCAGATTCTTAGAGACAGAAGGTATTGATAGAATAGTTGTACCTGGGTTTGCAGTGTAGTTAAAGGGGAATTACTCTTCAATGTGTATAAAATTTTAGTCTGGGATGGTGAAAAAATATTCTGGAGATATGGACAGTGATGATGGTTGCACCACAATGTAAATGTGCTTAATGCCACTGGAAGAGTACACTTAAAAATGGTTAAAATGGTAAAATTTATGATATATATTATACCACAACAAAAAATATAGGAATACTATTAATAACTTTACTCTTACAAACTTGAAGATTTAGAAGAAATTGAGCATTTAAAAACTCAAAACTCAGCCAAGATAAAATGTGTAACTCAAATAATCCTCTACCTATTAAAGACATTAAATTTACAATTAAAAATCTCCCTGAAAAGAAGGCAAAGATGGTTTTACTGGAGAATTCTGCTGAATATTCAAAGAAGAATTAACACTGTTTTCACAATATCTTCCAGAAAACAGAAGAGCAGGTAATATTTCCCAACTATTTTGTGAAGCCAGTATTATTCTAGTATCAATATCTGACGAGGACAACACTAGTACATTTCATGAATTTGGACACAAAAATTCTCAGCAATATTTTAACAAATCAAATCCAACAATGTATTAAAAGGAATAAACACCATTACCAAGTGGGATGCATTCCAGGCATGCAAGGTTGGTTTAATCTCCGAAAATCAATCAATGTAATGTACTATATCTACTGGCTAAAGAAGAAATATCATATTAATTAACACAGAAAAAACATTCAGCCAAGTTTAGCACCTATTAATGATATAAAAAAAAAGCTCTCTGCAAACTAGGAATACAGAGAACGAAAATTCCACTCTGTTAGGGATGGAAGCAGCCTGTAACAACCTACACTGCCTTCAGGAATATTACATGTTGACTCTTGTGATGTTAGGATGAAGTGACTGGTAGGTGAGCTAAGATAATGGATACTGAAGTGTAAAACTAGCTGATCATCAACCTGGAAGCCTTGCACATGCATTCTGGCCCCTTACTCCCATTTTACTGTGAGTAAAACTGAGGCTCAGAAAGAAGTCAAAACTTCCCCAGAGATTAAGTAATTTGAAAGTTTATTCTGATATAATGATATCAACTAGAAGGCCAAATACAATATCTTTTGCTCATATCTGCCCCTCAAGAACAACAATATAGTATCCATCCGTGGACAAAAGTGTCTTTGTGGGAGTTGTGGGATCCAGCACCATACGCCAAGGAATCCAGAAGGAATCTCACCAACCCACCAGGAAATAGGCATACAGCCTATTGGTCACAGTTTTGGACCCTAAAGTGATCAGTAAACTAGTTCCAGCCCCTTTCAGCCACAATCTGGAAACCCTGGAGAACACTGATTTAATCACCCATGGATGAGAGAGCCTTTGTTGAAGTCGAAGAGTCCAGTGAGATATTCCAACACACTGTTGGAGGAAAAAAATCCAAGATTGAATGCATTGGAGAGGACCACAGGAACAGTTTGACTTTACCTGTGTCATCCCTTCCCCAAGGCAGCACAGATCAGTGCCAAGAGATCCTTTATCAACCAATGATTGTTTTCCCCATGGCAGAAAGTGAGAGGACGTGAGTAAATGTGAGCTTTCCTAGTTATGTGGGGCACTGCCAAAAGGTCCATTTCTTTCTTGCTACATCCGAGTATAGAGTCATAGCTGCACAACTGGAGGGTGGTGAGTAGCTGGAAGAACAGCAACCAGGGTTCAGAAAGTATGAAAAGAATGTGGGTCCTTCTAATCACTTTATGGGCTACATTGGAAGGACCACCCACGATCTCCTGGGTTGCCTCTCCCATGAATCCACCCAGGTGGCCCATGGGCACCTGAGTGTTACAGACACTCACACACACACACCCTATGGTCATATATCAGTGTGTACTCCTGATAGCAGAAGGAGCAAGCTTTGCTAGATAGGTAGTGAGCACATGAAGAGAGCTAACACAAACCTGTAGGCCAATTAGAGACCACAAATTTGAGCATTTACAGAAAGGAGGCTGTCAGCACACATCCTGGTCCATTGTTGAATAGAGAAAATGTATACAACTTAAGGAGTCTGTCACAAGAAGGAGCAAGAAATAGAGAGCAGGCATATCCATAAAAGGTCTGAGGAAGACTCAGAATCCCTATCAGGGCTAACAGAAAGTATTTCTATCCTGATGTCAGTCTCTAAAGATAGGAGGTGATTGCTACTTCAATGTGAAGATAGTGATGCAAGACTTTAATAGTGGTGAAAAATCAAGGGAACATGACACCACCAAAGGATTACAATAATCTTCCAGTAGAGGAACCAAAAGCAATGGAGATCTACAATTTACCCAATAAAGACATCAAAATAGCTATTTTAAGGAAGCTAAATGAGCTACACAGAAATAAATACAGACAATCCACGAAAATCAGGAAAACAATACAGTGACAAAATGAGAGGTTTAACACAGTGTTAGAAATTATTTTAAAAAACAAAAAAATTAGGAAGCTGAAGAATAAAATGAAAAATGTAAAATTGAGGATAAACAGCAGAATGGATCAAGCAGTAAAAAATAATCTAAATTAGAAGACAGGACACTTGAAGTTATCTAACAAAGGAGAACAAAGAAAAAAGTGTAAAGAAAGCCTAAGTGAATTATAGGACACCATAAAGAGAAACAGGGAGGTGGTTCAAGAAGGCAGCATAGGAAGATCCTGAACTTATGTCCTCCCACAGAGACACCAAATCTACAGTTACATATGGATAAATTCCCTCTGAAAAAACCTGAAAACTAGCTGAACAGCTCCTCCACAACAAAATATAAAAGAACCACATCTAAATGGCTACGAGAGGCAGAGATGTAGTCTCACCCAAAACCCCACACCCAGTGGGGCAACTCACAAGCAAGAATAATCTCACAAATATGGAACTTCTCCCTGAGGAACTAAGGGTTCATGTCCTACCTCAGGCACCCCAACTGTTGGGATCTGCAATGGAGACACAAGCCTCCAAAATGTCCAGCTTTACAAACCAATGGGGCTTACATTCAGGAGGCCTAAAATGCTGTGGAGAATGGAAAGTCTGTTATTAAAGGGCTTGTACACAGACTTACTCACCCCAGGATCCAGCACAAAAGCAGAAATTTGAAAAGCACCTAGACAATATGTGAAGGAGATTCATTAGCTAATCTTATGTGTCTCCTAGGGACACAGGGGTCTGTTGGGACTTTCTCCAGGAATGAAGGTTCTGGCAGGTGCCATTTTTTGCACTTTTACTCCACTTCAATAGTGCTGGCTCTGTGAGGCACCATTTTTGCTCTCCTTCTACCTTGCTAGTTCCATTGGGCTTGCCCCACCTCCATGCTCTGCTGTTCCCACTGAAGCTGACAGGCTTGCCTAACCATGGGTTCCCAGGTGGCCCCACTGAAGCCAGTGGTGTGCCCAGCATCAGATTCCCGCATGGCCCTGCAGACCCCTATCTTATACCACTCACAAAAATTAACTCTAAATGGATTAAAGACTTAAACATAAGACTTAAAACCATAAATATCCCAGAAGAAAACAGAATAACAGCTCCTTGATATTGGTCTTGTCAACCATTTTTTCAGATGTCACCAAAAGCTCAGGCAACAAAAGCAAAAATAAACAAGTATAACTACATCAAATTAAAAAGCTTAAGCACAGCAAAAGAAACAATCAAGAAATGAAAAGACAACCTTCAGAATATTGTGATAAGTGAAATCTGACAGAGAAGACAAATGTGGTATGATCTCACCAGGTGGCATAAAGGGGCTAGAGCAAGAATATAGATAGGGGCTTCTTTAATAAACAACAGGCTAGGCCAGAAAGTTGGAGTGGGATAGTCAAGTTAACCCAACCACCAGAAAGCTCTGGTTTATTATTAAGGATGTTGAAGGGGCTTGTGGGGGAGATTGGAGTCTTTTACAAGTCACAGATAAGAATTCTCTGGGAGTGCAAGAAACTGATGTCCAGTGAGGAAAGAGGCCTTGTCATCCTAGTCCAGATCTTTCTCATCACGTTGCAGCAGTCTTATAAACATGTTTAGTGTTAACACTTTAAACCTCCTCTCCTTTCTGTACATTTGTGAAACCACATCCTAATCAGATAGAATATTACAATAAAATTAAAACTCTTAGAGGCTCTCATTAAATGTGACATACTTGGCTTAAATTGGCAGCCAGAAATGGAAGATGTCTGGGCTTGTTGCCACAAAAAACACCTTTTTTATTATTAGTGGGAGACTTCGCAATTTTGCCACCTTTCCCATTATAGGATTTTATTTCGAGAAGGATCTTAGATTTCATCTATTCCAATCTCCATATGTTTGAGATAAGGAAACTGAGGCCCAGAAGGAGGCAGAGATTTGACTAATATCACAGAATATGTACCTGGAGATCAAGATTTTTGGCTTCCATGCCAGTGACCTTTCTTGGAGCCTCACCATCCATGGCTTTTCTCCACTTTATCTTGTCAGCAGCATTTCCCACCTGTTGGAAATTAAGGAATCTGATGGTGTATGAGAGGCAGCCATAATCACAATTTTCTGGTATTCTGAAAGACAATGAGGTACTTTTGGTTTGACTCTGTTTTAGGGTTATATAAATACACGTGCACTAAGACTATGTGTCAGAAGTCCTGGTCTTTGGCTCAGCTCCACCACATATAAACTGGAGGTACATGGAAACAGCTACATGTTGATGGCCCTAAAATGAAGGTTCTGACCACTGGTTTTGGACTTAGATGGACCTGGATTCAATTCTGTTTCTGTTTTTTTATGAGCTGTGTGACTGTAGGCAAGTCACTTCACCTCTCTGAGTCTTGTTTACTACATCTATAAAATGTGAGTAAAATGTCACTCAGCATTTCTACTGTCTCCTCTCAGTAGGTGGCAGCTTAGATCATGATTTCCTCATCTGTAAAATAAACTAATAATAACTGACCCAAAAACATTGGGAGAGTAAAATGAGCTAAGGATAATAGAAGTCCTTGGCAATCTGGAAAGAATTTATGAGGTGGAGTGAGGGCATGTAATTAGTGGTTTCCTCCTTTTCTGTCCAAATGGGCCATGTAATGGGATACTTTGAGAGTTTTAAGACCAGAAAATCCATTGCTCATGTGAATTGCAGCAG
Organism: Neophocaena asiaeorientalis asiaeorientalis; assembly: GCF_003031525.2. Lineage (NCBI taxonomy): Eukaryota > Metazoa > Chordata > Mammalia > Artiodactyla > Phocoenidae > Neophocaena > Neophocaena asiaeorientalis. Next base: position 584,572 of record NW_020174485.1, on the reverse strand, counting down.
ATTCCTTTGAGATTTTCCTTTTTCTCAGCCCCAGAAGCCAGGAAAGCATGAGTTTTCTATAACCTGATGAAAGGCAGAAGAAGATGATGACATTAGTCAGACCTGGCAGCAAAACTAAGTGGGTGGCCTGTAGGCTGGGGCTTGGAAGTGATGCTGGATGTCAATAAAGCAGTCTGTAAAGAATTATGTCAAGTTCAAAAGCCAGGGTTGTGGATGAGGAAAAAATGTGGACAAAAACAGGAAAGTCATCAAACATTATCCACCTGCCAGATACCTAATTTCAGCACCATTGCTGGTGTCCTGCAAAGTGAATGGGCAACTTCTTTTCCCTCAGTTTCTTCTCTCTTGTCCAATAAATCTTCACATCTTCTGATTACTTCCTTCCTTTTTGTGACACCTCCCTTCTAGACTGACCCAGTGGCTGCTTTTCATAATTTCTCTGGGTTCTTATGGTAGCAATTACTTTTGTTGTGTATTTTAATCAGTGTCACTACTAAAAGGATAAAGGCTGCATAATAACGTTCCTAAAATGAATGTCCTGACCACTTAGGGCTATCTGGAGAATAGGAGGGTCATCAGAAAAGTACCAGAAAACAAAAGCATTTTCCTCCTAACTATTTTTTATTGGTTTCATCGGCCTCTAAAAGTCATGTGGTAAAGCTAAAGAATGTAGGCGTGACATTCAATTTCTGGTTTTGTTTTTTTACCAGTTTCATGAAACTGAGCAACGACTTCACTTCTCTGAGCCTCATTTTCCACATCTTCAAAATGAGACTAGTAATACCACTATCATGAGACTATGATTCTATTATTATTGTTATTCTTTTAGCACTCTCTTACTTTCCGGCCCCGTAAAATGCTGTAGGTTTGTTTTGTTTATTTCCTCTCAGTCCTTCAATATAAAAGGGAGCTCTGGTCCTTTTACTGGAAAAATAATATTAGAAACCAAGATCTGGGTGTTTTTTGCTATTAGGTGTTGTTGCTTCTTAGGCCCTCTCTGTTGACAGATCAAGGGATTATATATGTGTATATATACATATCTATAAATATTTATGTATGTATCCACTTAAATCTATATTAAAATGAACATGCTGGTGCTCATACTGATATCTCCAACTTTGAGTACAAAATGGATCATTTTAGCCTTCCCCTTTGTCTGTAACCTCCCACTCTAACAGTGAGAAAACTGACTTCCTCCATCCACCATCCACTTACTTAATCGTTCAATTCCAGTATTTACTTAATTGTTCAATCTAGATAGATAGATATAGATATAGATATACTTATCAACTTATATATGGTGAATAATCCTTGAATTGTTCCTGATCTGAAGGAGAAAGTATCTAGGCTCTGACCATTAATCATCATATTGCTATAGGTTTTTGTAGATGTTGTTTATCAAGTTTAGGAAGTTCTTCTATATTCCTAACTTGCTGAGAGTTTTTACCATGAATGAGTGTTGAACTTTGTTGAATGTTATTTTCTGCATCAATTGATATGATCATGTGATTATTTTTCTTCAGCCTATTGATATGGTGGATTACACTGGTTGAATTTTGAATGTCCACCAGCCTTGATACCTGGTTTAAATCTTGCTTGATCATTTTTATACATTGATTAGTCTGTAGTTTTCTTTCCTTGTAATGTCTGTATCTGGTTTTCATATTAGTGTAATAAAGGTCTCATACAATGAATTCAGAAGGTTTCCTCTGATTATATTTTATGGAAGATACTGTAGAAAATTGATATTATTTTTTTCCTTAAATATTTGGTTACAAATCACTCTGAAACTATCCAGTTGCTTTCTTTGGGGGGTGGTTTTTAATTATGAATTTAATATCTGTCATAAAAAGCTATTCATTTTACCTATTTCTCCTTGAGTGAGTTTTGGTAATTTATCTTTAAAGGGATTGATCAATTTCATATATCAATATGTATGCGTAGAGTTGCTCGTAGTATTCCTTTATTGTCCTTTTAATATCTGTGGGTTCAGCAGTTATAACCACCATTTTATTTCAAATATGTGTAATTTGTGTCTTTTTTCACCTTTGGTGATTTCTGGCTAGAGGTTTATCAATATTGTTGATCTTTTCAAAGATTTAGCTTTTGGTTTCATTAATTTTTTCTATTTATTTCTGGTTTTCAATCTCCACCTGATTTTACTATATACTTCTTCTGATTTCTTTAGTCTTAATTTGCTGTTTTCTCCAGATTTATAAGGTAGAATAATAGGTTATTCATTTAAAAAAATTTAATTCAGATATATACACTTAATGCCATAAATTTTCCTTTAAGCACTGCTTTTGCTGCATCTCACAAATCTTGATAAGTTGTATTGGATTGGCCAAAAAGTTTGTTTGGGTTTTTCTGTAAGATGGTATGGAAAAACCCGAATGAACTTTTTGGCTAACACAATATTTTAATTTTCATTTAGTTCACATTAGTCTGGCAAGTACTTGTCAGTTATTATGTCTCTCTATTGGGATTAGTTTGTTTTTTTTTATGATTAAGCTGTGGTTATGGGATTTTAGGAGGAAGACCACAGTAGTGAAGTGTCATGCACATCACATCGTATCAAGGGCATATACTATCAAAATGATTGATTACTGTTAATGTTGCTCTAGACAACTGAACTGTGGTAGTGTTTGTCAGTCTGAAAAAGTACTCTTTTTTTTTTTTTTTTGTGGTACGTGGGCCTCTCACTGCTGTGGCCTCTCCCATTGTGGAGCACAGGCTCCGGACGCGCAGGCTCAGCGTCCATGGCTCACGGGCCTAGCCGCTCCGTGGCATGTGGGATCTTCCTGGACTGGGGCATGAACCCGTGTCCCCTGCAGCGGCAGGCGGACTCTCAACCACTGTGCCACCAGGGAAGACCCAGTACTCTTTTTTTTCTCCCTTTCCATACTGTGCTCTTTGAAAGAAAGGCACTACATGTAGCCCACACTTATGGACTGGAGAGCTGTTTTCCCTTTCTTTGAGGGCAGACTATGTACATAAAATATTTGGAATCCTTTTACACAGGAAATTTGCCTATTCTCCTCATTTATTTATCCAATTATTTATTAGTATATGAAGTAATGGATTTTATATTTTGGGCTATAATCCAATACTGCATTATTAATTTATTTGCTTAAACTGTTCCAGCTGTGTCCATAGGGAGTTCTTTCAGTTTGCTACTGAATAACATTGACATTTTATTTTGAGCACTTCCTTACTTTCTAGCACTCTGAGATGTTCTAGGCTCATCTTTATTGCCTACTAAATTGCAAGAATCAGTCATTTCTCTGTGGAGATCTCACCATCTTTATTGCTGTTGGGATGTCATTGTTAACAGTTTTTACCTCATGCATCTTTCAATTCCTTTGTTATATTCATGCATGTTTAGGATAGTTACATCTTCTTAGAGTATTGACCATTTATCATCATGTACTACTGTCCCTCTTTATCCCTGATAATCTTATTTGTTCTGAAGTCTACTTTTCTGAAATTAATATAGCTATTCCAGATTTCTTATGATTAGTGTTAGTCTATCTCTCTGCATTCCTTTACTTTTAACCTGAGTCTTCATTTTTAGTAGGATTTTTTGTGGGGGAGACAACATAGTTGGGTCTATTTTTTAAAAATTCACAGTGATATTCTCTGTTGAATGTTATATTTAGACCATTAACCGAGTGATTATTGATGTATCATTTTCCTTTCATAATTAAGGTGCTCTTTTTCCCTGGCTTCCTTCAAATTTTCTCTTTGTCTTTGATATTCTGCTGCTTGAATACAGTATGCCTATGTATGATGCTTTGGGTATTTATTTTGCTTGGTGTTCTTTGAACACTTTGGATCTGTGGTTTGGTCATTTATTTTGGAAAGTTTGCAGCCATTATGATTTGAATATTTCTTCTGCTTCATTTTCTTATCTCCTTCTGGTAATCCAACTTTATTTATGACATACCTTTTGGTGTTGTTCTACAATTCTTGGGTATTATCTTCTATTTTATTTTCATTATTTTTTCACTTTGCATTTTAGTTTAAGTGGAAAGTTTCCATTGATCAAGATTCAAGTTTACTTATTCTAGTTTTTCTTCTAGTTTTATTGAGTTATAATTGACATTCAGCACTGTATAAAGTTAAGGTGTTTAACACAATGATTTGACTTACATATATCATGGAATGATTACCACAATAAATTTAGTAAATATCCATCATGTCATATAGATAAAAAATTAAAGAAATATAAAAAGGATATTTTCCTTGTGGTGAGAACTCTTAAGGTTGACTCTCTTAACAACTTTCATATATAACATACAGCAGTGTTAATTATAATGTACATTACATCCATAGTACTTTTTAATCTTATAACTGAAAGGTTGTACCTTTTGACTGCCTTCATCCAATTCCCCCACTCCCCACCCTTCGTTTCTGGTAATCACAATTCTGATCTATTATTTTATGAGTTTGTTTGTTAATTTCTTTGCTTTTGAAGTATAACTGACCTACAACACTATTTTAGTTCCTGGTACACAACATAGGGATTTGATATTTCTATACATGCCAAGATACTTACCATGATAAATCTAGCTACCATCTGTCACCATATGAAGGTATTACATAATTAATCACTATTCACCACACTGTACATGTCATACCTGTGACTGTATTTCTCTCCTCCCTCAACACACCTCCCCTCTGGCAACCACCACTTTGTTTTCTGTATCTGATTGTTTCAGTTTAGTTATGTTTGTTCATTTGTTTTGATTTTTAGATTTCCACATATTAATGAAATCATACAGTATTTGTCTTTCGCTGACTTGTTTCACTTAGCAAAGTACCCTATAGGTCCATCCATATTATCACAAATGGCAATATTTCATTCTTTTTATGGTTAATATTCCATTGTGTTTATATGTATATGTGTGTATATGCATATGTGTGTGTATGTATATGTGTGTAAGTATATATATATAAATATCTATATCTATCTATCTATAAGTTTCATTAGGTCCCATTTGTTTGTTTTTGCTTTTATTTCCATTTCTCTAGGAGGTGGGTCAAAAAGGATCTTGCTGTGACTTATGTCATAGACTGTTCTGCCTAAGTGTTTTCCTCTAAGAGTTTGATAGTTTATGATCATACATTTAGGTCTTTATCCATTTTGAGCTTTTTTTGTGTATGGTGTTAGGGAGTGTTCTAATCTCATATGTTTACATGTACCTGTCCAGTTTTCCCAGCACCACTTATTGAAGAGGCTGTCCTTTCTCCACTGTACATTCCTGCCTCCTTTATCGAAGATAAGGTGACCATA
>NW_020174485.1:578622-578971 GCF_003031525.2 Neophocaena asiaeorientalis asiaeorientalis | reverse complement strand
ATCCAAGAACACAGTATATTTCTCCATCTATTTGTATCATCTTTAATTTCTTTCATCAGTGTCTTATAATTTCCTGCATACAGGTCCTTTGTCTCCTTAGGTAGGTTTATTCCTAGATATTTTATTCTTTTTGTTGTAATGGTAAATGGGAGTGTTTTCTAGATTTCACTCGCAGATTTTTCATCATTGGTGTATAGGAATGCCAGAGATTTCTGTGCATTAATTTTGTATCCTGCTACTTTACCAAATTCATTGATTAGCTCTAGTAGTTTTCTGGTAGCATCTTTAGGATTCTCTATGTATAGTATCATGTCATCTGCAAACAGTGACAGCTTTACTTCTTCTTTTC
>NW_020174485.1:574343-574459 GCF_003031525.2 Neophocaena asiaeorientalis asiaeorientalis | reverse complement strand
TTCTGACTGGTGTGAGATGATATCTCATTGTAGTTTTGATTTGCATTTCTCTAATGATTAATGATGTTGAGCATTCTTTCATGTGTTTGTTGGCAGTCTGTATATCTTCTTTGGAG
>NW_020174485.1:574062-574208 GCF_003031525.2 Neophocaena asiaeorientalis asiaeorientalis | reverse complement strand
TCTTGTTTATGGTTTCCTATGCTGTGCAAAAGCTTCTAAGTTTCATTAGATCCCATTTGTTTATTTTTCTTTATATTTCCATTTCTCTAGGAAGTGGGTCAAAAAGGATCTTGCTGTGATTATGTCAGAGAGTGTTCTGCCTATGT
>NW_020174485.1:542465-573805 GCF_003031525.2 Neophocaena asiaeorientalis asiaeorientalis | reverse complement strand
TTTCTGTTTTTGTGCCAGTACCATACTGTATTAATTACTATAGCTTTGTAGTATAGTCTGAAGTCAGGGAGCCTGATTCCTCCAGCTCCGTTTTTTGTTTTCAAGATTGATTTCACTATTTGGGGTCTTTTGTGTTTCCATAAAAATTGTGAAATTTTTTGTTCTAGTTTTGTGAAAAATGCCAGTGGTAGTTTGATAGGGATTGCATTGAATCTGTAGATTGCTTTGGGTAGTAGAGTCATTCTGACAATGTTGATTCTTCCCATCCAAGAACACAGTATATTTCTCCATCTATTTGTATCATCTTTAATTTCTTTCATCAGTGTCTTATAATTTCCTGCATACAGGTCCTTTGTCTCCTTAGGTAGGTTTATTCCTAGATATTTTATTCTTTTTGTTGTAATGGTAAATGGGAGTGTTTTCTAGATTTCACTCGCAGATTTTTCATCATTGGTGTATAGGAATGCCAGAGATTTCTGTGCATTAATTTTGTATCCTGCTACTTTACCAAATTCATTGATTAGCTCTAGTAGTTTTCTGGTAGCATCTTTAGGATTCTCTATGTATAGTATCATGTCATCTGCAAACAGTGACAGCTTTACTTCTTCTTTTCTGATTTGGATTCCTTTTATTTCCTTTTCTTCTCTGATTGCTGTGGCTAAAACTTCCAAAACTATGTTGAATAAGAGTGGTGAGAATGGGCAACCTTGTCTTGTTCCTGATCTTAGTGGAAATGTACAGTGTTTGATATTTGTTTTAGCTATAAGGTACAAAGAAGCTTCAAATTATTTTAGTGTCCTTGTTTTTATCTACCCTCTTAGCTTTGGGGCTTCCCTATGATGAGATCTCAGAGAATCAGGATTTTATAGATATTCAGCAGTAAGCCACTGAACTACAAGTTTTGCAAGCCACCATGGTGTGGTAGTAGGTTTTGGAGGAGAGGGAATATTGTTAATCTTCCAAGAATTCTCAGTTTTTTAGTGGATGTGTGTCTCAGGGCTGATACCTTCACAAATATTTCTGTTTCTCCTCCAGTGGTATAGATTTCCCCTCCAGCCCCCTACTCCCTTTCCTGGCTGCAGCATTCTCAATCTATTTCCTTGAAGCCTTGTCATTATGCTGATTATGCACCCGCCCCCCACCTTTTGTGAGACAGAATGGCTCATAGATTGCCGAATTGTGCTTTGGCAAGTAGGCTTTTGTATGGAGATGGCTCTGAGCATGTTTCGTAATAGTTATTTTCCCCTCCTCCTTCCAGTGGAAGAGGAAATATTTCTGGGATCCTCAGAATGAGAACCTATGGAGTTTCTGGAAGGAATTCCCACAAAAGTGTAGAGCCACGCCTAAGACAGTAGTCCCCAAGAGTTTCTCTCTCTCTCAAGCTGGTCTGTACTCAGCCTTTAGCAATTTATCAAAATTAGCATTTAATGTTCCAACCAGTTATGGTTCCAGCTGCTTCTGCTCCAGGTAAACAGATATCACTTGGTCTCTATCTCTCTGGATATTTCAAGCTGGCAGTTTTTTCTGTGACCTCAGTTCTCTGATGAGTGCAATAGAAGTTGATGATTTTAGGTTTGCCCCACTTTTTCTTGTTTTAAGAATGAGTAATGGTTTTCAAGTTCTTTACACATCAAAGCTGAAACCAGAAGTCCCTGTTTTAATTTTTTTAAGTAAAAAACTTAATGTAGGATTTGGGGAGGAAAACAGATATAGCAAAGTCTAAAGAAAAATTTAAAAATCACCCAGCATCTTAATATTGACCATGTTAATACTTTGGGGTTTTTTCTTTTAGTCTTCTTTCATTGTATACACATGTGTATATCCATACACAAATACAAATATGTGCGTGTGTGTTTGAGCTAACACTAATTAGTTCAGCTTATGCATTCATCAATTTGATTGCTAATAATTAACCTCTCTCAGATGTGGACCCCAGATTTTTTTAGTGTTTCACAGGGTGACTTGCTACATAAGAGCAACGGGCCATTTTGGTTCTACCCTATGGTTTTAACTTATTTCCACATTGCTGTCTCTGCTCTCAAGAACTCTCATGATACTACAGCTCTATGGGCCCACCTGTCCTCTATTCTGTCCTTTGAGGGAATGCACCTTGTCCTCTCCTTATCTTATTGAGCTCCAGCATGAAGCAAACCTTTTCCTGATTCACCACAGTATGAATTGAGAACAAGTTCTAATTTTTAAAGAAATTTAGAATACTGAAATTTGGGAGATCATTGAAAGGAAGTTGAACCTAAAGAATAAACAGTGTCTTCATTGCCTGCCTTAGGATTGACCCCTTCTCAGGACTGCCAATAGAAATGCTTATTTCCTTTAGAGAAAGCTTCCCTCAACCCACAGAGGTGTGATCTGAGCTTATGATCCAAAGCAGATAATCACACAATAGACAACATTTCAGTTCTCAAAGTCTTAAATAAAATTTGTAAGACACCAACAGGCAAGTCCAAATGTAGTAGAGCTGATGTCAGTTCAAGTCCATTTCAATCTCTTTGTATTAATAACTCCTTCCACCCAGGGACTTCCCTGGTGGTCCAGTGGCTGGGACTCCACACTCCCAATGCAGGGGGCATGGGTTCTATCCCTGGGAGGGGAACTAGGATCCCGCATGCCACACAGCACGACCAAAAAAAAAAAAAAAAAACCCCCCGTAAAACTCTTTGGGTCCAGTCTCATCCAGACTCAACTTTCTACACGTGTGTGTATACATACACACGCATATATTTGCAATAAAGTAAGGGAAGAGGGTATGCCACCATGCTTACCATAAAGACTCTTATAGTTGCTGTGACAGCACTTTTTAAAAGAGGCTCTATACTTCCAGGCAGCCAGAGTAAAAAAGAATCCAGGATGTGTTAGAGAAATATCACTACCAGTAAGGAGAAAAACTCCAGCTCCTCTGGAGAAACACTTTTTTGGGTGGCTCTGAATAATATAAGACATTGTTAACATGTGACATAAGAGATGATGTCAAGTTTTTCTGTTTTTTTAAATCTGTAATCACTTCATCCCACTTGATTTCACACTGTATGCTAGGCACAAACAAGCCTGGTCTTCTGTCAGTCCAGGGACTAATGGAAGGAAAAAGAAACACTGGGAGTTACTTTCAACATTTCTAAAACTAAAAGAAATTTGTATACTTACCCATGATATGATCACACAAAGTAAAATATCAAGTTTATTTGCTTTTGTCTAGTTGGTAGCACTGTGACCAGTACTTGAACAATTGTCTATTATTTAATAAAATGGGAAGATTAACTATACTTAATAAATTCTCTTTGTGTAGTAGTCATTTGGATGTAGGGCACAGTGGGGGAAATAAAAACTACAAGAATACCCTTGATGGGGAAAATGTTAGGAATTACTAGGCTGGCCCATACATCTTAAGAATGTGACAGGATCTATAATTATCTCCTTCTACCCCAACACTTTCTACCCTGTCCTACTTCTTTAACTAGGCCTTCTTTGAAGGGCCCATTTCATGGGACCTGAGAAGGCTGCAGATTCCTCTAATTCATTTTAGTGGGTATACATTGGAGGCCAGAGTAGTCAAGGTTTCCCTGGCAGTGACTCCAAATTCTCTTCATTTTCTCTTGGAAATTCCCAACCAAATCCTCTCCTGGAGTTGTCTATCTCTAGTCAGTCTTCAAACTGTTCTGCGACCCTTAACCAGGACCCCGCATTTTAGTTACCTGTCATTTGAGGTCCCTTGGATGGTGAATGGTAAATCCCATTCATGGGAAAAAGTGTGACTGGAGCACTGATAGGGGTGGCTTCTAAGGCAGAATCTGGACTTGGAGAGAAAAGAAATTCATGCTTACTGATGATACCTGAAGGGTAGTATGTTGAAGCTTTCCCACACAGATTCAGAGCCCTTGAAAGTCTGACCCCAGCCTACCCTCTGACCTCTTCTCTTGCTATTTTCCTTCCCTGAAATACTCTGTATAAGCTCCTGACCTCATGCATCCTACATTCCTACCCCATCATGCATCTTTGCCCCTACCCCATACACTAATCTCCCTGCCTGGAATGCCTGCCTACTCTTCTCTTGTCAAACTGCTTCTGCTCATTCTTCAATATTTAGCTCAAATTGCTCCTTCAGGAAGCCTTCCCTGACTTCTGCAGGCATCAGAGCATAATGATTAAGAATAGAGATTCCAGAGCCCAACTTCCTGGGCTTCCTACCACTTACTAGTTATGTGACCATGGATAATCTATTTAAATTCTCTGTGCCTCAGTTTTCTTAACTGTAAAATGAGGAACAAAAATAGAATGGTGATAATTAGAGTACTATTCTTACAGAAATCTTGTGAAGGTTAAATGAATAGTTCACATCAAGTGCTCAATAAATATTAACTGATTATTCCTTGTTCTCTGCTCTACTGCAGTACCAAGCTCTGGCATCTGTGACTTCTCAGAGTTCATTGCAATGAAGAGATTAATGGAATGACTCTTGGCCTAACAAGTAGATTTCATCTTGAATTACAGCTACCGCAAATCTTTAGTGTCTTTCCAAAGTGGTATATTGAGGACCGGGCAGTAAAGTCTAGGCTTAGGAAGAAAACATGATTGATTACTGAAGTCTTCCATGGGGTATAGAATTGTTGAGTATCAATGGGTATGTTCCTAAGAAATTGAATCCTGCCATTTAATTTAATCCAAACTAATTAAAAGTGTAATCTGTGCCCCATGACCCTTCTAATTAGAAAATCTAATTTTTCTATCTTTCAGCCTACTTTGGATTATCTCAACTGGGTAAAAGTTAAGACTGGGTCTAACAGGATCACACTCTAAAATAATCAGGTGGTGTTTGTTGTATCCTTACACATTTTTCAGTTTTATCATTCTAAGAAGTAGTTTGACAGCAGAAATGATGCCTAACCAAGCAGATATCTACCCAGGTTCTGTTACTAATTTGCTATGTGACCTTGAAAAACCGCCTCATCTATTTCTGTAAATCAGACTTCTTATATGCACAATGCATAGATCAGGTGATAGTCATCTCTCTAAGGGCCTCCGTTTCTCCATCTTCAAATCTCATATAGTGCTTCTAAAGTTCTAATATTTATTCTGAGCTTGTCATTTTTGTTTTCTGCCACTAGCCGCTAGGTGGCAGTGGTATCACAATCATCAGCGCGCCTTAGTGTTATCCTTGCTGACTCCTTGCTGTACCTTATTGGTGCTGAGGCGTTTGCCGTTTTTGCTAGTATTATTTTTAAATGCATGTGTTCCCACAATAGAGGTACACTAATTCTCAGTTTTGGTTCGATATGGTTGGGCTGATTTCAATAGTTATATTGGCAGAACTTCTACAGGTAAAATGTGGGCTGGTTGCCCGAAACACTGAGAGGAGGGAGTTCTCAGCACATTTCCATAGACAACAAACTCAATTCTGCCAAAAGACATGGGCTTTAACCACAACTACATTCTTCCAAGTAGGACACTGACATCCTCTGGGTGCATATCTTCTAGGTGCCCTGATACTCATCTGAATCCAATAGACATGAACCGGTGGCAGCAGGAACTCTGGCTTAAGAATTAGGCAACCAATGAGTGGTATATTTGTGGGGCCAAGCAGGTAGCTTATCTTCAACCCACCCAAGTAGCAGAATCAGGGAGCAGTATACTAATTCCCCTGTCAGAATGGTATAGGTAAGCTGAGCAGGGAGCTGATCTTCCATGCTCAATCTAGAGAAAGCAGACATAGCTCCTATTCCCTGGCCTGGGTGGACTGAACCTTCACCCCTGCCCAGCAGAAATAAGACTTAGTGAGGTGGTATGGAACAGTCTACATGGTACTATATTCCTCCCCTCCCTTGAGTAAGTGGACCCAGCAGAGAACTGAGTCTCCCCCACCACCTGCAGCAATGAGAGTAGAGAAATGGTTTGAGTCAGGGTTAATAAGCACTCCATTCCCACTACTACACTTTCCCCTAGAGGAGGGCCCTATGGGGAGTTGGAACATTTGTCATCACTGGCAGCAATACTAAACAAGATGGCATGTATTGGGTTTAACCAGAAATCCACTCCCCACTCTTGGGTGAGAGTAAGGCCTAGTAAGGAGTATAACTGCCACCCTCATCCAAGAGCAATGAGACTAAATAATGTGACACAAAGCAGGGCTAGCTGGCACTCCAGTTGCCCTTCACACTTAGGAGTGATTAGAGTTCAGCAGGGAGTTGACTCTCCACCCCCATTTAGCATCAAAGAGGTGAAATAAGGTGGTGGGAGGCAAGGCTAGTGGGCTCTATGCTTCTCTCCCACTTCCTGAGATCATTGGACCCCAGTGGAGAGCTGAGCTAATGACCCCAACCTGCAGCAATACGGTGGTACTAGATGGTCTTCTGCTTCCCACCTCCCTGAAGTCAGTGGGCCTCAGTAGGAAAACCTCCAAACCAATTGGAGGCAATGAGGCAATTCAAGTCAGTGCTCTGCTTTCATTGGCAGGTATCAGCAGGGCCAAAGGATTGATGAACTCCAAACTCACCCATCTTTGGCAAGGCAGTGTGAATCAGCAGTCTCCATTTGCTGAGATAGTGTCAGTAGAGCCCAGAAGGGAGTTTACCATACACTTCCACACAAAACTGTGTATTACTCAACAGGAAAAATAATTGCTTTAAAAAAAAAGATTAAATAAGATGCATAGTCTTATAACATAACACACAAAATATCTAGAATACAGAAAAAAATTACTCATCACACCAAGAATAAGTTTTCTCACAACTGAATGAATAAGTTCATTCAGTAGACACCAATACTGAGATAACTGAGATGTTGGAATATCTGAAAGACATTTAAAAGTAGCAATCATAAAAATAGTTCAGCAAGAGATTACAATCTTGAAACATATGAAGCTATAGAAAATGTCTCCCCCAAATGGAGGACTTAAAAATAAACCAAAGAGATATTATAGACCTGAAAATTTTAATAGGCAAAATAACAACACACTGGGTAGGCTCTAACATTTATGTCATCAGAGTCCCAGAAGAACAGAAGAAAAGGATGGGGCTGGAAAGTTTATAAAATAATAATGGCTGATATTTTTCTAAATTTGGTGAAAGGTGTAATACTACAGATGAAAGAACTTGAATGAAAGAACTTGAATGAACCTCAAACAATTCAAAGCTATCCATACCAAGATACATCATAATCACACTTCAGAAAACTAAAGACAGGAGTAACATCAGCAAGATGTCACAGTAGGAAGCCCTGGACCCTTCTTCTCCTCATGGACACACAAATTCAACAATACATGGACTAATTCCCTTTGCGAGAAATCCAGACACTGGATGAGAGTCTCTTGCATCCAAGATGATCATAAAACCAGCTCCATCAAAAATTTGTGAAACTTTTTCACCATATTCCTTCCTTGTGACACAGTGCCACATGATTGGGAGGAAAATTTCAGCTCTCAGATCCTTCCTGGAGAGAGAAGAAGACTGAACCATATGTCCAATATTCTGAATTTCTAAAGGGCTACCTGAGGGACTGGTTTCTGTCTTGCCTGCACCTGAGCACTGAAAGAAAGGACACCAGGTTGGGAGCCAATGAAAACAAAAGTGACAGTTTAAACTAGTATACACTCACTGGCCATAGCCACTCCCTCTCCTTAGCACAAAACAAGTGGGCACAAACCTTTAAATCCAAGCTTTCCCTGGGGAAGAAAAAAGATGAAGTGTCCATTCAATGTTCTGAATTTTTGGCAGGGATGCCTAAGGGACTGTCTCTGTATCACCTGTCTCAGAGTGTTGATGAGACCTGGCATACTCTAAATTCCCGGGGACCACTGAGAACAGAGACAATGATTTTAACTAGTACACACTGCCAGAGGCTTTCACCTGACTCAGTGCAACATAACAGAAAATTCATAGCCCCCAGCTTCTCCCTGAGGAGAAAAAGAGAAGACTGAAACATATGTCCAACGCTCACACTTTTTGAGGAACTGCTCTGGTCCCTGTTTTGTATGTCTCAGAGCATATGTGTCTCAGAGCATATCCCTTGCATTCTAGGGAAAAATCCCTCTTGATTGTGGTTTATGATCCTTTCAATGTGCTGTTGAATTTGGTTTGTCTAGTATTTTATGAGGCTTTTTGCATCTACCATAGTAAGAAATATTGGCCTGTTGTTTCCTTGTGGAGCCTGTGGATTTGGTAATGAAGTAATGCTGGTGTTATCAAATTAGTTTGGAAGTATTCCTTCCTCTTCAATTTTTTGAAGGGTTCTAGAAGTGTTGGTGTTAATTCTTCATTAAATATTTGGTAGAATTCATCAGTGAAGAAGCCATGTGGATCTGGGCTTTTCTTTGTTGGGAGGTTATTGATCACTAATTTAATCTCCTTACTCATTAAAGGGATGCTCAGATTTTCTATTACTTCATGATTCAGTCTTGGTAAGTTGTAAGTTGGTTCAACATATGAAAATCAATCAATATGATACACCCCAATAAAATATAAAAGATAAAAATTACATGATAATCTCAATAGATACAGAAAAAGCATTTGAAAAAATTAAAACCCTTTCATGACAAAAGCATTCAACAAACTAAGAATAGTAGTTTACTCAATATGATAAAGGACATATATAAAAAGCACACAATTGACATCAGACTCAACAAAGAAAAGTGAAAACTTTTCCTCTAAGATCAAAACCAACTCAAGGGTGCCCACCCTCTCAACTTCTATTCAACACCTACACTGGATCATGACGTCATGATTATATACATAGAAAACCCTAAAGGCTACACACACACACACACACACACACACACACACCCCAAAACTGTTAGAACTAATATAGGAACTCAGTAAAGCTGCAGGTTCTAAAACAATATATAAAAATCAGGTGTGCTTGTATACAGTAATAACAAAAAAATCCCCAAAGGAAATTAATTTAAAAATTACACTTATAAAAACATCAAGGGCTTCTCTGGTGGTGCAGTGGTTGAGAGTCCACCTGCCGATACAGGGGACATGGGTTCGTGCCCCAGTCTGGGAATATCCCACATGCCGCAGAGCGGCTGGGCCTGTGAGCCATGGCTGCTGAGCCTGCGCATCTGGAGCCTGTGCTCCACAATGGGAGAGGCCACAACAGTGAGAGGCCCGCGTACTGCAAAAACAAAAACAAACAAACAAACAAAACAACAAAAAAACATCGAAAAGAATAAAAAACTTAAGAATAAACTTAACCAAAGAGGCAAAAGATTTGTATACTAAAAGCTACAAAACATTGATGAAAGAAATTAAAGAAGACATAAATAAATGGAAAGACACCCCACGTTTATGAATACATAAATTGTATTGTTATGGAATACATAATAATATTGTTAAAATATCCATACTACCCAAAGTATTCTACAGATTCAATGCAATCCGTATCAAAATCCCAAAGGTTTTTTTTTTTTACAGAAAGAGAAAAACTAATTCTAAAATTAATATGGAACCTAAAAGGACCCCAAATAGCCAAAACAATCTTAAGAAGCAAACAAAGCAAGAGTAATGTCACAAAGATGGCAACAAAGGTTGTTCCTGACTTTGCCCCCATCCTCACAAGAAGACTGACTAACAACTATTCATGGACAAGACACCGCTGTGAAAATCTTAGAACCTTGGGGTGAGGCTGAATCAAAACCCCACATCACAAAGACCAAGACAGACCTCATTAGAAGGGTGAGAGGGTTGGATACACAGTGATCACATCACCTCTCACCCAGATTGTCACAGCACAACACTGAGAATGCCCCACTGGCCCATGATTTCTCTAGTTGGAAAAATAGCAAGATGGGCATACAGCTCCATTAACATTGTGTACTGCTTCTCAGAAGATCTTCTCTGGTCTCACCTAATGGGCATCACAGAGGAATCTAAAGGTTTATTACTGGGAATCAGATTATGATGAAGAAGTGGGGTGGGGCTTACAGCAACCAGTGCTTGGATCTTGGCAGACCGAGCTCCCACTTGCAGCAGTGCACAGGTAGAAATCTCAAACAGTGGCTTAGCTCATCTACAGAGCCAAGATGGTAGTGCAGTGTGACCAGGGAACTCAGCAGGGCATAGATCTGAGATCCCAAACAAAGAACTTTGCTAGTATTGGAGCCTAGTCTCCAGTCTGCACAGGTAGGTGAACTAATTTATAACCCTTCCCACTGCTGAGTGTGGCTCCTGGTCCTGTCAGGAGAGCTACTTAACCCAGCAGCACTCAAGCAGAGAGCCTAGCCAGTAGTGCTGCCTGTCTCTGGAGCAAAGCCAGTGGCCTTGTTTATCTGGGAATTTGGAGTGCAGTTCTGCCTGAGTCAACACAAAGAGCCTTCTCATTATTGGAACCAGTTCTCCTCTCCCCAGGCGGGGGAGCTAATTTATAGTCCTGTCCATTATTGAGTGTAGCTCTTGGCACCTCCCAACCAGGAAACTCGGCCTAAACACCTTGCAAGATGCTTAACCCATCAGCATTTGAGCAGAGAGCCTGGCTGGTAGCAGTGTACATCTGCAGAACCAGGACACAGTTGGTGTTTGGCTAAGGGACTTGGGACACAATTTTATTTGATTCAGGACCCCAAACAAAGAGTTTCATTAGCCTTGTAGCTGATCCTGCTGCTTTGCTCAGGCAGGGAACCTAATTCATAGCTGTAAGTGTAACTCCTGACCTCTACCAACAAGGAAGCTTGGCCTAAGCACGTGAGAAGTTGCTTGGCTCAGCAACACTTGAGTGAAGAGCCTTGCCAGTGGCTCTGCCCATTGTCAGAACAAAGCCAGTGACCTCAACTGGCCAGGGAGCTTAGCATGCCCTTCTGCCTGATTTGGTACCCAAACAAAAAGACTTCCTGGCACTGGAACTTATTCTCCAGAGTCAAATGGGCAGGGAAGCTAATTTATAGCTTCACTCAAAGCTGCATACATCCTCCAGTCCAGTTTGACCAGGAAATGTAACCAGAGTTCCCAGGAATCTGCATAGTCCGTCTTGTTACAGTGGCACTTAAGCATAGAACCCAGCTGGTGGCCCTGATCCTTTGTATATCTAGGGCAGTAGCCCATCAGGCCAAGGAATTCATGCATAGCTCTGTCTAATTTGATCCCCAAACAGGACCCTAGTTGGACTTGGGGCCTCTATGGTGGGCCCACCCCAGCAGAGAAACTAATTCATAGTACTACCCACTGTTGAATACAGCCTTCAACCCTCCTGACCAAGGAACCTAATCAGAGCATATAAGAAGCTGCATTGCCCATCCAACAGCCCCACATATAGTGGCACTTTGGCAGAGAGCACAACTCTCTGCTCTCCAAATCCGCAGAGCAAGACAAGTGGCCCCATCTGGTCAGAGAATTCTGTGATCAGTCCTGCCTGATTCAGGTCCCCAAACAATTGGCTGTGGTGACCTTGGGTTTGTTCTGCTGCCCCACCTAGGCAGGGAAGTTAATTCACAGCCCCACCTACTGCTAAGTATACTACCTAATCCACCCATCTAGAAAGCCTGACCAGAGAATCCAGGAAACCATGGAGCTCATTCTACAGTTTCACTTGGGAAGGAAACCAAGCCACCAGCCCTATCCAACTGTTCTCAGTAAGTAGCACCCACTCAACTCAGAGCTCAGGCAGTGGCCTTGCATAAAAATAGGCACTGACACCAAGCTACACTTGCCCAAGGACACTATCACTTGACAGGTCCAGAATCCCAAACTGTGCTGACAGTTAAAAAACTGTTTCTGTCAAAGTGAACTTCTAAAGTCTGTAAGTGGAGACCACTTTCTCAAATGCATATACATCAATGTAAAAAATCAAGAATTAAAAAATCAGGCAAACATGATATCACTAAACGAAACTAATAAATATCCAATAACTGACCCAAAAGAAATGGAGATCAATGAACTGTCACACAAAGAATTCAAAGTAATTTTCTTAAAGAAGTTTAGAAAACTACAAGAACATGCAGACAATTACACAAAATTTTAAAAACAATGCATGACAAGCCAGGTGTCAGACAAATAAATAGAAACAATCAAAAAGAACCAAACAGAAATCCACGAGCTGAAGAAACAATGACTGAACTGAAGAATTCAATAGAGAGCTTCAACAGCAGATTTGACTGTGAGAAAGAAAGAATCAGTGATCTAGAAAACAGAGTATTTGAAATTATCCTGTCAGAGGAGCAAAAAGAAAAGAATGAAAAATAGTGAAGGTAGCCTACAGGACTTATAGAACAAAATCAAAATAAACAATATCCATATTATGGGAATACCAAAAGGAAAAGAGAAAGAGACAGAAAGTATATTTAAAGAAATAATGGCTGAAACCTTCCCAAACCTTGGGAGAGAAATGGACGTCCAGATGCATGAAGCCCAACGGGCCAAAAATAGGTTGAACACAAATAGGGCTGCAGCAAGACATATCATAATTCAATTGTCACAGGTCAAAGACAAAGAAAGAATTTTGAAAACAGCAAGAGAAAAACACCATATCACATACAGGAGAAACCCACAGGACTATGAGTAGGTTTCTCAACAGAAATATTTCAGGCCAGGAGAAAAATGGGATGATATATTCAAAATATTAAAGGCAAAGAGTCAATCAAGAATACTATACCCTGCAAAGATTCCTTCAGAAATTAAGGAAAAACTAATTTTTTAACAAACAAAAGCTGAGAGAATTCTTCACCACTAGGCCTGCTTTATAAGAAATGCTAAAGGAATTCTTCAAGTGGAAGTAAAAGGACACTAATTAACATTGTAAAAACATATGAAGGTAATGTAAAACTCACAGGTAATGGGAGATATATATATATATATATATATTCAAAGTCAGATTCTCTAATATGGTAATGATGCATTATTCACTTCCAACTCTAGTTTAAAATGAAAAAAAGTATTAAAAATGCCATGACTACCATGACTACAATGATCTGTTACATGATAATCCTTATAAAATATATGTAAATTGTAACATAAGTGATCTAAAACGTGTGAGGGAGGAGAAGAAAATGTGTAAAGTCTAGGAATGCTATCAAAGTTAAGTTGTTCTCACTTTAAAATTGGGTGTTATTATTTTAAGATATCTTATGTGAGCCTAATGTTAACCACAAAGGAAAAACTGGTAGTGGTTACACAAAGGAACATGATAAAGAAGTCAAAGCATACTGATACAAAAGCTCATAAAATCATAGAAAATGACAGCAGGATAAGAAGCAAGGAACAATGGATCTACAAAACAGTCAGAAAATAAATATTATAATGACCCTACTGAGTCCTTACCTATCAAAAATTATTTTAAGGGGAAATGGAGTAACTTCTCCAACTAAAAAAAATAAAGTGACTGAATGAATAAAAACATCAGAAAATATCCTGCCTAAAAGACTAAATTTAGTTTTAAAGACACACTGATGACTGAGAGTAAAGGAACAGAAAAAGATATTTCAAGCAAATGGTAATCCCCAAAAAAGCATAGGTAATTATTTTTGTACTAGATGAAGTAAAGTTTAAGATAAAAATGGTAAAAAGAGAAAAATAAGATCATTACATAATGAAACAAGGATCAATTCATCAAGAAGATATAATAATTGTAAATATTTATGCACCCAACATCAGAACATCTAAATAAATATAGCAGAAACTAACAGAGCTTAAAGGAGAAATTCACAGCAATACTATAACACTTGGAGAGTTTAATACCCTACTATTAACAATGGGTAGACGGATAGATCATCCATACAGAGAATCAATAAGGAAAAAGTGGATTTAAACAAAGCTGTAGAGCAAATGGCTCTAACAGACATATACAGAACATTCTATCAAACAACAGCAGAATACACATTCTTCCCAAGTGTATATGGACCATTTTCTGTGATAGATTTTATTTTAGGCCACAAAACAAGTCTTAGCAAATTCAAGAGGACTAAAATGATAGCAGGTATCTTTTCTGACCACAATGGTATAAAGCTAGAAATCAATAACATGAGGAAAACAAAAACTCATGGATATGTGGAAATTGAAAAACACTCTTCTGAACAACTAATGGGTTAAGGAAGAAATTAAAGGGGAGATTTTAAAAGTATCTGAGACAAATTAAAATGGAAACAAAACATACCAAGATTTATATGATGCATTAAAAGCAGTTCTAAGAGGAAATTTTGTAACATCAATAAGATGTTATGGAAAAACCCAAACAAACTTTTTGGCCAACCCAATATAAACACATACACCAAGAAAATAGAAAGATCTAAAATAAAAAGCCCAACTGTACATATTAATGAACTAAACAAAACAAAACAAACTAAGCCCAAATTTAGCAGAATAAAGAAAATAATAAAGATTAGATCAAAATAAATGAAATAGAGAACAGGAAAAAAAAAGATAAGATTAACCAAACAAAGAGTTTTCCTTTGAAAGGGTAAAAAAAAAAAAAAAAAAAAAGACAAACCTTGAGCTAGACTAATGAAAGAAAAAAGAGAGCCCAAAATAACAAAATTATAAATAAAAGATGAGCTATTAAAACAGATACCACAGAAATACAAAAGATCAAAAATGGCTACTGTGAACAACTTTACACCAAGGAATTAGACAACCTAGAAAAATGGAAAATTCTCAAAAATATACATACTATCCAGATTTGATCAGGAAGAAATAGAAAAACCAAAAAGATCATTAATAGTAAGGAGATTAAATCAGTAATAAAAAACCTCTTAACAAAGAAACTCTACTACCAGGTGGTTTCCCTGTTTAATTTTATCAAAAATTTAAAGAATTAACACTATTCTTCTCAAACACTTCCAAAAAATCGAGGAGGAGGGAGCACTTCCAAACTCGTTTTATAAGGCTAGCATTACCCTGATACCAAAGCCAGATAAGGACACTATAAGAAAAGAAAACTATAGGCCAACATCCCTGATGAATATAGATGCAAAAATTCTCAAAAATCTGCTAGCAATTCAAATTCAGCAGCACATTCAATAGATCATGCACCATGATCAAGTGGCATTCACCCCTGGGTTGCAAGGATGGCTAATATATAGGTAAGCAATATATAATACATAGGGTAGCCATAATTACAATACAGCACATTGATAGAATAAAAAATAAAATTCATATGATCATCTCAACAAACACATAAAAAGCATTTGCCAGCATTTAACATAATTTCAAGATAAAAATCCTAACAAATTAGGTCTAGAAGAAACATTCCTCTACATAATAAAGGCTATATAGGACAAGTCCACAGCTAACAGATTTAATGGTGAAAAATTGAAAGAATTTCCTCTAATATTAGAGACAAGACAATGGTACCCATTCTCACCAGTCTTATGTAACATAGTGCTGAAAGTCCTAGCCAGAGAAATCACGTAAGCAAAACAAATAAATGGTATCCAAATTGGAAGAGAAGAGGTAAAACTCTCACTGTTGGCAGATGACATTATTTTATGTACTGCATAAAAAATCCTGAAGAGGTTGCCTCTGCTGTCTCCAGCCCATCTCCTCCCAGGGTCCCAGAGCTGATTGTCCTTGAGTTCCCTTTTCCTCCATTCCCCCTCCTCTGCATCTGGCCCCCTCCACGTGCCCTGAGCACCTGCTCACCTTTCACATGGGGTGGGGTGCTGCAGGCCACTCCAGGAGGCTCTGCTGCTGTGGCTGTTCTCTGCCCCTGCCAGGGCACTGGCTCAGGTGGCCACTGCCGCAGGAAGCTGGACAGTGGTGTGGAGGTGCTTCCAGGTGGGTCCCTGCCTCCCGTTCCTGCCACTACGGGTGGGAGGTGGCTGCAGCTGCGCTCACTACACTGCCTGCTGGTAAGCATGGCCGCTGCAGCACCTGAGGGCTGGGTGGGTCGGGAGAGGCAGAGGCCTGCCTCCACAGACCACCCCAGCCCTGGGCGAGGGTTGATCTTCAGAGGGAAGAACGCAGCTCATCGCTTGTGATTTCTAACTTGGCTCTACCCACTGAGAAAATGCATCCCTCTAGCGACGCGGTTGGAAGTCTGCTTCATTCTGCACTTTGCGGTCTCTTGAGAGATTTGTACAGCCTCCCTCCTTAGCAGGGTGGTCTCAGGTAGAAAAATTTCTCTATGTGTATATTGTATATGCTCCTGCCTACCTCATCTCTGACTACATAACCACCTCGCTCACCTCTCTCTCTTTCTCTCTGTTCCTACAACACGGAGGCTCAATCCACTTCAGGACTTTGAGCTTGCTGTTCCCTCGGGCTGGAACACTTCCTCCAGATTTCTTTTAACTCATAGATGTTCGGCGTGTATTTCAGGTCCCTTCTAAAAAGTCGACATCTGAGGCTTTACAGATCACTCTATCCAAAGATGCACACTTGCACCACCCTTTGTCTTTTCCTGCTTACATTTCTTCATGACGTTTATCACTTCCACACTTTGTCCTCTGCCACCAAGAATGTTTGATCCTTAAAGGCAGAGACTGTAACTTTTGATCTTGCTGTATCCACAGAACATGTGCCTGGCACAAAGAACTGTTTGATACTCTATTAAATCATATCAAGGAACTATGGTGAGCACACAGTAAAATAAAGGCCCAACACCGATTGATGGAGATAAGTACTTACTTTGGGTTGATAGTTTCATTGACAACCTCACCATTTATGAGCTGTGAAAAAGCTGAGCTAAATGTCCTTCCTGCTCTATAATTTGAAGATTATAGTCCAAACATACCAAATGCAGTGGTAGGAGCCATTTTAACTGGAGCTCTTCTGCAATCGTCCAGTAGTGCTTCATTGCTTTTTTTTTTTTTTTTACCTTGTGTTTGAATCTTCAGGCAAATGGATATGTGCCTCCTTTTATTTTGCTAATAAAAGTTATTAAATGGTTAAAGAATCCTGAAGAATGTGCCAAAAATGTTAGATCTAATCAATGAATTCCATAAAGTTGCAAGAGCAGCACACAAAAGTCATAGCATTTTTACAAACTAACAACAAAGGATCTGCAAAAGAAATAAAGAAAATGGTCCTATTTGTAATAACATCAAAACACTAAGTACTTAGGAATAAATTTAACCAAGATCTCTACACTTAAAATTAGAAGATATTGGGCTTCCCTGGTGGCACAGTGGTTGAGAGTCCACCTGCCAATGCAGGGGACACGGTTTCGTGCCCAGGTCTGGGAAAATCCCACATGCCACGGAGTGGCTGGGCCCGTGAGCCATGGCCACTGAGCCTGCGCATGTGGAGCCTGTGCTCTGCAATGGGAGAGGCCACAACAGTGAGAGGCCCATGTACCGCAAAAAAAAAAAAAAAAGATATTGATGAAAGAAATTTAAGAAGACAGAAATAAATGGAAAGATATCTCATGTTCATAGATTGGATGAACTGATATTGTCAAAATGTCCAAACTATTAAAATGCAATCCTTACCAAGATTCCAATGAAATTTTTATAGAAGTAGAAAAACATTATGAAATTTGTATGGAACTACAAAATATCACATATAGCCAAAGCAATTCTTAGAAAGATTAGAAAGAGGAAATAGGCATCTGCTGTTAATTGGGTATAAAGTTTCAGTTATGCAAGATGTTATAACAAAAATACCTTAGACTGGGTGGCTTAAACAAAAACATTTATTCCTCATAGTTCTGGAGGGTGGGAAGTCCAAGATGAAGATGGCAGCAGATGTCTGGTGAGCCTGCTTTCTGATTCATAGATGGCCATCTTCTCTCTGTTTCCTCACATGGTGTAAAAGGGGAGAGACATCTCTGGGGTATTGTGTAAGAGCACTAATCACATTATTGAGGGCTCCACTCTCATGATATCCACTCTCAAAGCCCACCTCCAAATATCATGGTATTGGGAGTTAAGATTTTAACATATAAATTATGGAGGGACAGAAACATTCAGTCCATAATATTCTGTCACTATTCTGACATCAAGATAATGTCTTTATTACCTGCAAAATACATTCATTGTATTCCAACAGTTCCAAAAGTATTCACTCAATCCAACATTAACTCTAAAATATGTCCAAAATCTCATCTAAATATCATCTAAATCAGAAATGGGTGAGACTCAAGGTATGACTTATCCTGAAGCAAATTCTCTCTAGCTGTGAACCTGTGAAACCAAACAACTTATGTCTTTCCAAAATACAATGTTGAGACATGAAAGGGAGAACAGGAGAGAAGAAAACATACCAAGTAAGTCCAAAACTTAACAGGAAAAAACAACCTTAAACATTCAGGTTCAACAATAATTGTAGTTGGGCTCTACTGCATTAAGTAAAAAAGTAGAGCAAAATAAAAAGAAAGTAAAAGGAAGAAAGGAAATTATAAGGATAAGAGCAGAAATCAATAAAATTGGAAATAGGAAAACGATAGAGTAAAAGCGAATAAACAAAAAGCTGTTTTAAAAAATATGTTTTATTGAAGCATTGTTGATTCACAGCATTATATTAGTTTCAGGTGTACAACATAGTGATTCAATATTTTTATAGATTATACTCCATTTAAAGTTATAAAATATTGGCTATATTCCCTGGGCTGTACAATATATCCCTGTAGTTTATTTTTTACATAGTATTCTACCTCTTAATCCCTTACCCCTATCTTGCCCCTCCTCCTTCCCTCTCCCCACTGTTAAGCACTAGTTGATTCTCTTTATCTCTAAGTCTGTTTCTGTTTTCTTATATTCATTCGTTTTAGTTTTTAGATTCCACATATAAGTGGTAACATGAAGTATATGTCTTCTCTGTCTGACTTATTTCACTAAGCCTAATAATATCCAGGTCCATCCATGTTGTTACAAATGGCACAATTTTATTCTTTTATATGACTGTGTAATAATCCATTGTATATGTATATATATATATATACACACACACAAACATATATGTAAAACTACAAACACACATATATGTACATGCAGAGGCGTGCATGTAAAATGGGTGAAATCTGAATAAGGTCTGAATTGTACCAATGTCCATTTCCTGACTTTGAATCTGTCCTATAGTTATGCAAGATGTTAACATTGTGGGGTGCTGAGTGAAGGGTGCATGGGATCTTCCTGTACATTTTTAGCAACTTCTTGTTAAGCTATAATTATTTCACAATAAACTGCTAAAATACACAAATGTATAATATAGTGATATATTTTTTTTTACAAAATTAAACATTTATTCACTATAAAAACTTGTAAAAATTAACAATAGAAAAGAAGTTTCTCAACCTGATAAAAGGCAGTTATAAGTGATCAAGCTACAGCTAACACCATATTTAAAGATAAAAGACTGAATGATTTCCCCCATTGATGGGTAATAGGGCAAGGACATTTTATTTCACCATATCTATGTAATGTTTTGCTAAAGCATAATCAGGCAAGAAAAAGAGACAAAAGTTGTCAGTATCAACCTAGAAAATTCTAAATAATCTACCAAAATAATGGGAATTAAGAAGTGATTTTAGCAAGGATATAGGATACAAGGTAAATACACACAACTGTATTTCTATATATTAGCAATAAAAAAACTGGAAGTTGAAATTTTACTTATTTTTAAAAATTTTTATTGTATTGGAGTATAGTTGATTTACAGTGTTGTGTTAGTTTCAGTTGTACAGCAAAGTGATTCAGTTATGCATGCACATATATTCATTCTTTTTTGGATTCTTTTCTCATATAGGTTATCACAGAATATTGAGTAGAGTTCCCTTGCTACACAGTAAGATCTTGCTGTTTATCAATCTTATATACAGTAATGTATGTGTGTTCATCCCAGGCTTCCGATTTATCCCACCCCCTCACATTTCTGCTTTGGTAACCATAAGTTTGTTTTCAATAACTGTAATACCATTTCTGTTTTGTAAATAAGTTAATCTATTTCTTTTATTTTTCTTTTTTAAATTAGATTCCACATATGGGTGATATCATATGATATTTGTCTTTCTCTGTCTGACTTACTTCACCTAGTATGATAATTTCAAGGTCCATCCATGTTGCTGCAAATGGTATTATTTAGTTCTTATTAATGGCATGAGGAACATTCCATTGTATATATGTACCACATCATTTTTTTTTCTTTTCTCAACACCTCTATTGGAGTATAATTTCTCTACAATGGTGTGTTAGCTTCTGCTGTATAACAAAGTGAATCAGGCATACATATACACATATCCCCATATCCCTTCCCTCTTGTGTCTCCCTCCCACCTTCCCTATCCTACCCCTCTAGGTGGTCACAAAGCACCAAGCTGATCTCCCTGTGCTATGCAGCTGCTTCCCACCAGCCATCCATTCTACATTTGGTAGTGTATATATTTTCTTTATCCTTTCCTCTGTCAAAGGACATTTAGGTTGCTTCCATGTCTCGGCTACAGTAAATAGTGCTGCAACGAACATTGGAGTGCATGTATCTTTAAAAATTGTGGTTTTCCCTGACCATATGCCCAGTAGTGGGATTGATGGATCATATGGTAGTTCTGTTTTTTAAATGAACCTCTATACTGTTCTCCATAGTGGTTGTACTAATTTACATTCCTACCAACACTGTAGGAAGGTTCCCTTTTCTCCAAACTCTCTCCAGCATTTATTGTTTGTAGAATTTTTGATGATGGCCATTCTGACTGGTGTGAGGTGATATCTCCTTGTAGTTTTCATTTGTATTTCACTAATAATTAACAATGTTGAGCATCTTTTCACGTGCCTCTTGGCTATCTGATGTCTTCTCTGGAAAAAGTCTATTTAGACTTTTTGCCCATTTTTTGATTGGGTTGTTTGTTGCATGAAATGTTTGTATATTTTAGAGATTAATCCCTTGTTGGTCACTTCACTTGTAAATATTTTCTCCCATTCTGTGGGTTGCCTTTTCATTTTGTTTATGGTTTCTTTGCTGTGCAGAAGCTTTTAAGTTTAATTAGGTCCCATTTGTTTATTTAGTTTTTATTTTCATTATTCTAGGAGGTGGATCATAAAAGATATTGCTGTGATTTATGTCAGAGAGTGTTCTGCATATATTTTGCTCTAAGAATTTTAGTGTCTGGCCTTACATTTAAGACTTTGATCCATTTCGAGTTTATATTTTTTTGTATCGTGTTGGAGAGTGTTCTAAATTTATTCTTTTAAATGTAGCTGTCCAGTTTTCCCAGCAACATTTATTGAACAGACTGTCTTTCTCCATTGAATATTCTTGCCTCCTTTGTCATAGATTAATTGACCACAGTGTGAGAGTTTATTTCTGGGATGTGTATCCTCTTCCATTGATCTATATTTCTATTTTTGTTCTGATACCATACTGTTTTGATGATTGTAGCTTTGTAGTACAGTCTGAAGTCAGGGAGTCTTATTCTTCCAGCTTCGTTTTTCTTTCTCAGAATTGTCTGGCTATTCGAGGTCTTTGTGTTTCCATATAAATTTGGGAATTTTTGTTCTATTTCTGTGAACAATGCCACTGGTAATTTGATAGGGGTTGCATTGAATCTTTAGCTTTCCTTGAGTAGTATAGTCATTTTGACAATATTGATTCTTCCAATCCAAGAACATGGTATATCTTTCCATCTGTTTGTGTCACCTACGATTTCTTTCATCAGCATCTTACAGTTTTCAGAGTAGAGATCTTTTGTCTTCTTAGGTAGGTTTATTTCTAGGTATTTTATTCTTTTTGATGTGATGGTAATTTGGATTGTTTCCTTAATTTCTCTTTCTTATCTTTCATTGTTAGTGTTTAGGAATGAAAGAGATTTCTGTGTGTTAATTTTGTATACTACAACTAAAACTTTACTGAATTAGTTGATGAATTCTAGTAATTTTCCAGCAGCATCTTCAGGATTTTCTATGTATAGTATCATGTCATGCGAAAACAGTCACAGTTCTACTTCTTCTCCAATCTGGATTCTTTCCACCTCCTTTTCTTCTCTGATTGCCATAGCTAGAACATGCAAAAGTAACTTGAATAAAAATGTTGACAATGGACATCCTTGCTTTGTTCCTGATATTAGAGAGAATGCTTTCAGCTTTTCACCATTGAGAATGATGTTAGCTGTGGGTTTGTAATATACGACCTTTATTATGTTGAGATAAGTTACCTCTATTCCCACTCTCTGGAGAGCTTTGCTTATAAATTGCTGTTGAATATGTTCATGTGCTTTTTTGCATCTACTGAGATGATCATATGGTATTTATTCTTCAGTTTGTTAATGTGGTGTATCACAATGATTGATTTGCAGATATTGAAGAATTCTTGCATCACTGGGATAAATCCCACCTGATCATGGTGTAAGATCCTATTAATATATTGTTGGATTTGGATTCCTAGTATTTTGTGGAGGATTTTTGCATCTAGGTTTGTCAGTGATATTGGCCTCTAATTTTATATTTTTGTGGTATGTTTGTCTGGTTTTGGTGTAGGGGTGGTGGTGGCCTCATAGAATGTGCTTGGGAGTGTTTCTAACTCTGCAATATTTTGGAAGAGTTTGAAAAGGATAGGTGTTAACTCTTCTGTGAATGTTTGACAGATTTTGCCTACGAAACCATCTGGTTCTGGACTTGTTTGTTGGAAGTATTTTAATCACAGTTTCAACTTCAATACTTGTGATTGGTCTGCTCATATTTTCTATTTCTTCCTGTTTAAGCCTTGGAAGGTTGTGCTTTTCTAAGAATTTGCCCATTTCTTCTAGGTTTTCTACTTAATTAGCATATGGTTGCTGGTAATAATCTCTTATGTTCCTTTGTATTTCTGTGGTGTCAGATCTAACTTCTCCTTTCTCATATCTAATTTTATTAATTTGAGCTTTCTCCCTTTTTTTCTTGGTGAGTCTGGCTAAAGGTATATCAACTTTGTCTATCTTTTCAAAGAACCTGGGTTTAGTTTCATTGATCTTTTCTTTTGTTTTCTTCATCGTCATTTCATTTATTTATGTTCTGATCTTTATGATTTCTTTCTTTCTAACTTCGGGTTTTGTTTGTTCTTCTTTCTCTAGTTGCTTTAGGTGTAAGGTTAGGTTGTTTATTTTAATTCTTGTTTCCTGAGGTAAGATTGTATTGCTATAAACGTCCCTCTTAGAACTGCTTTTCCTGCATCCCATAGGTTTTGGATCATAATTTTTTCATTGTCATTTGTCTCTAGGTATTTTTTGATTTTCTCTTTGATTTCTTCAGTGATCCATTGGCTGTTTATAGACATATTGTTTAGTGTCTACGTGTTTCTTTTTTACAGTTTTTTTTCTCCTGAAATTGATTTCTATTCTTATAGTGTTGTGATTGGAAAAGAAGTTTGATATAATATCAATTTTGTAAAATTTACTGAGACTGTTTTGACTAATCCTGGAGAATGTTCCATGTGCACTTGCAAAGAAAATGTATTCTTCTTTCTAATGGAACGTTTTATAAATATCAATTAAGTCTATCTAGTCTCATGTGTCATTTAAGGCCTGTGTTTCCTTATTGATTTTCATCTGGGTGATGTATCCATTGATGTAAGTGAAGTGTTGAAGTTCCCCAGTATTATTTTGTTACTGTGTATTTCTGCTTTTGTGTCTATTAGCATTTGGCTTATATACTGAGGTGCTCTTATGGTGGGTCAAATATATTTACAATTGTTATATCTTCTTCTTGGATTGATTCCTTGATCATTATGTTGTGTCCTTTGTCTCTTGTAGCAGTCTTTATTTTAAAGTTTATTTTGTCTGATATGAGTACTGCTACTTTAGCTTTCTTCTGATTTCTATTTGCACGGAATAGCTTTTTCCATCCCCTTATTTTCAGTCTGTATGTGTCCCTAGATCAAAACTGGATCTCTTGTTGACAGAATACATATGGGTCTTGTTTTTGCATCCATTCAGCTAGTCTGTGTGTTTTGGTTGGAACATTTAATCCTCTTACTTTTAAGGTAATTATTGATATATATGTCCTTATTGCCATGTTGTTATTTGTTTTGGATTTGTTTTTGTAGGTCTTTTTTCTTCCCTTCCTCTTTTGTTCACTTCTCTTTTGAGTTGATGACTATCATTAGTGTTTTGTTTGTTTGGATTACCTTTTGTGTGTGTGTGTGTATCAATTGCAGTTTTTATTCGGGCCTAGCTGCTCTGCGGCATGTGGGATCTTCCTGGACCAGGGCACGAACCCGTGTCCCCTGCATCAGTAGGCGGACTCTCAACCACTGTGCCACCAGGGAAGCCCACCCATAAGGTTTTGTTTATCAGTCTATATATATACAAGATAGTTTCAAGTTGCTGGTCTCAATTTCCAAGGCATTTACAATATCCTTCATTTGTACTCTCCTCACAATTGCTTGTATCATAATTTTGTGTGCATGATTTACTACCTTTACTTTATGTTTGCCTTTACTGGTGAGCTTTTCCATTCATATTCTCTTCTTTCTAATTGTGTCCTTTTCTTTTCAGCCTAGAGAATTTCCTTTAGCATTTGTTGTAAAGCTGGTTGTTGGTGTTAAATTATCCTAGGTTTTGCTTGTCTGTAAAGCCTTTGATTTTTCCATCAAATCTGAAGGAGAGCCTTGCTGAGTACAGTATTCTTGGTTGTAGGTATTTTCCTTTAACACTTTAAATATATTGCACTACTCCTTTCTGACCTGAAGAATTTCTGCTGAGAAACCAGCTGATAACCTTATGGGGATTCCCTTGTATGTTATTTGCTGCTTTTCCCTTTTTACATTTAATATATTATCTTTGCTTTTAATTTTTTCAGTTTGACTAATATGAGTCTTGGCGTGTTCCTCTTTGGCTTTATCTTGTATGGGATTCTCTGTGCTTCCCGGACTTGAGTGAGTGTTTCCTTTCCCATGTAAGGGAAGTTTTCAACTCCCTAATCTAACAAATTTCTAATCTCTTCAAATATTTTCTCAGGCCTTTTCCCTCTTTCTTCGGCTACTAGGACTCCTATAATGTGAATGTTGGTGCATTTAATGTTGTACCAGATATCTCTGAGACTGTCATTACTTTTCATTCTTTTTCCTTTATTCTGTTTTGTGGCAGGGATTTCCACCATGCTGTCTTTCAGCTCATTTATTTGTTTTCCTGTCTCATTTATTCTGCTCTTGATTCCTTCTAGTTTTTCATTTCAGTTGTTGTATTGTTCATTTCTCTTTGTGTGTATTTTAAATCTTTTAGCTCCTTGTAAAATATGTCTTCTATCTTCTCAATCTGTGCCTCCATTCTTATTCCAAAACCATGGCTCATCTTTACTATCATTACTCTAAATTCTCTTTCAGGGATATTTCCTGTCACCTCTATACTTAGTTGTTGTAGTGTGTTTTTATCTTGTTCTTTCATCTGGAATGTATTTCTCTGCCTTCTCATTTTGCCTAACTTTCTGCATTTTTGGGCTTCTTTTAGCAGGCTGCAGGATCTTAGCTCCTCTTGTTTCAGGTGTCTGCCTCCTGGTGGGTGAGGTTGGTCCAGGGGCTTGTGTAGGCTTCCTGGTGGGAGTGACTGGTACCTGTCCTATGGAGGGTTGAGCTAGGTTTTCTCCCTCTGCTAGGCAGGGCCATGTCAAGAGGTACGTTTTGCAGTGTCTGTGAACTTATTATGACTTTAGGCAGACTGTCTGCTGATGGGTGGCACTGTGTTCCTGCCTTGCTGGTTGTTTGTCCTAAGGCATTCCTGCACTGGAGCTTTCAGGTGGTTTCTGGGTCTTGGTGCCAAGATTGGGATCTGGGAGAGCTCATGCCATTTAATATTCCTGGGGCTGGGAATTCCCTAGCAGTCCAGCAGCCAGGACTCAGTGTTCCCATTGAGTGGACTCAGATTCGACCCACAGCTGGGTAACCAAGATCCCACAAGCCATGCAGCACAGTAAGAAAAAAGAAGAAAAAAGGAAGGAAAAAAGAAAAAAACAAACAAAACCCAAATCAAACAGTAAAAACAAAACAAACAAAAACAAACAACTTAAAAACCAAAACAAACAATAAAAACCAAACTAACAAAACAAGAAAGAAAACAAAAAAGCAAACAAAAACAACAAAAAACAGAAAAAAACAGAAAAATCATATAAAAATAAAAAATATATAAAGAAAAAATTTTAATAAAAAATAACATAATAAAACAACATAACAACAATTAAAATTCCCTGGGGCCTCTTCTATCCATGTCCTTGCCTCCATGGTAAGCTCCAGCCAATCCCTGCCTCCCTGGGAGACCCTCCAATAACTCTAGGTAGGTCTCTGGACCTGCAGTGTCCACTGTGGGGGCAGCTCAGACTCTGACCTGGCCCAACTCTTCAATGTAAATGCCTGCAAAGTCCACCATTGCTAAAGCTAGACCTGTGTCAGTTACTGGAGCACTCATTGCTCATTCAAAAGTTCTACAGGCAATGAGTTTACCAAGACAGTCGTGGGAGTTTATTCCATGGCTTGTGCAGCTGCAAGGCGAGGTTTCAGTTGTTTTTTAGTTGTACAGCCCCTGGGGCTCAGCTTTGGTTTCATCCTCACCTCTACGTGTTTGCCCGCTGCCCAGGTAAAGGGAGGCAAAGGTAGTGACTGCTGGCACACTGGCCTGTTTCAGTGGGAGGGGGTGGGGCAGCGACTGACTGGGGCATGCATGCTCACTTATATGGGAGGGTCAGGAGGCAGCAATGACTGGGGTGCAAGCTAGCTCCAGTAGGAGCCCTTCCTAGTGCTTGTGGAGTCAGGGGCTTGTGTGTGGGAAGAGGCTGTGATGGTAGCCCTGGCCTTCACTTGTCACTCAACAATGGTGCCTCTATTCTATGGTAGTCCGAGCTTCTTCCAGGAGCACTCCCAGTTGTGGAGCTCCTCACGCCATCCCCTTGGTCTGTCTCTGCACAGCCAACAGCAGTCTTCTCTGTGGATCTGCTCTCCAAACCACACGTTCCAGCACCCAGCCCCTGTCATCACTGGCAGACACCCATCTCAGGCTGGGATGTGCAGGGTTGTGGCTCAGAGCATCTAAGTCTCATTCTGTACTGCCTGTCACAGACCAGTCGCTGCACTTTCCTCTCATAGCCCTCCAGGCTCCACTTCTATCTCAGCTGATCTCCACACCAGTGAGGGGGCTTACTCGGGTACAGGAACCTCTCCTCTCCTTCAGCTTCACCTCCCAGGGGTGTGGGTCCCATCCCATTTCCTCTTTTCTTTTTCTCTATTTTGTCTCTTTCATCCAACCCAGTTATGTGAGGACATTTTTTTTTTAAACTCCAGGTCCTCATATTCTGCCATCTTGACCCCTCCTCCGAGTCAACTAATTCTTAACATTGGTGCTAAACAAGGGAAAAACTCTCTCTTCAATAAATGGTGTTGGGAAAACTGGATATCCACATGCAAAAAATTGAAATTGGACCTCTATTATTACACAACTCACAAATATTAACTAAAATGGATCAAATACTTAAATATAAGATCTAAACTCATAAAACTCCTAGAAGAACACTTATGAAAATATATCATTTTTGTATATATTGACAATGATTTCTTTTTTTAATAAACAAATAAATAAATGAATAAATAAATAAGTTTTTGGCTGCATTGGGTCTTCTTTGCTTTGTGTGAGCTTCCTCTAGTTGTGGCAAACGGGGGCTTCTCTTCATTGCGGTGCACGGACTCCCATTGCAGCAGCTTCTCTTGTTGTGGAGCACAGGCTCTAGGTGCCTGGGCTTCAGTAGTTGTAGCTCACAGGCTCTAGAGTACAGGCTCAGTGTTGTGGCACAAACGCTTAGTTGTTCCATGGTATGTGGGATCTTCCTGGATCAGGGATATCACCTGTGTCCCATTCTGAAAAAAAAAAAAAAAAAAAAAAATTAAAAGATGGAACTACGTTAAGCTAAAATGCCTCTGAGCAGCAAAGGAAACACTAATAAATTGAAAATGCAACCTACAGAATGGGAGAAAATATTCACAAACTGCTTATCTAATAAAGGATTAATATTTAAATATATAAATAATTCTACAACTCAATAGAACAGAAGCAAAGAATCTCATTTAAAAAATGAGCAAAAAAAAGAAAAGAGCAAATGATCTGAATAGACACTTTTCCAAAGAAGACATTAAAATGGCCAATAAGTATATGAAGAATGTCAACATCAGTAATCATCAGTGAAATGCAAATCCAAACCAAAATGTAATATCTGTTAGGATGGCTATTATCAAAAATACAAGAGATAACAACTGTTGGCCAGAACATGGAGAAAATGAAACCCTTATACACTGTTGTTGAGAATGTAAAATGGTACACCATTATGGAAAACAATATGGTAGTTCCTCAAAAAATTATTAATCGAACTACCTGATAATCCAGCAATCCCACTTCTGAGTATATGTCCAAAGAAATTGAAATCAGTATCTCAAACAGATATCTGAACACACATGTTCATTGCAGGTTTATTCACAGTATCTAAAATATGGAAGCAACCTAACTGTTCTTCAACAGATGAACGCATAAAGAAAATGAGATACACAAATCCACACACAGAGGAATATTAATCAGTCATGGAAAGGAAGGAAATACGGAAATACTGCTCTTTGCAACAACATGAATGAATCTGGTAGGCATTATGCTAAGTAAATTAAGCCAGAAAGAGAAAGACAAATACTGTATGCTTTCACTTACATATGGAATCTAAAAAGAAAAAACAAAAATACAAGAAACAATATTGGTCTGTAATTTTCTTTTCTTGCTTTCATAGAAATAGAGAATAGGATGGTGGTTGCCAGAGGCTAGGGAGAGGGAAACATGTGGTTGTGTAAGGGAAAGAGAGCAAATTTTAATTTACAAAAGAATATATTCTGAAGATCTAATATACAACATAGTTGATAATACAATATTGATACCTGAAAATGGTTGAGAGTGGATCTTGAATTATCTCTCTCTCTCTCTCTCTCTCTCTCTGTGTCTCTCTCTCTGTCTCTCTCTCTCTCACACACAGACACACACACGCAGAAGTTACCTATGTTAACAATGTGATGTAATGGATGTGTTAATTATCTTGATCATTATTGTACAATGTATATGCATTTGATTTCTACTCACTCATCACATCGTACATACACAATGATATTTTCCAATTATTCCTAAAGTTAAAAATAAATAAACAAAAAGCAGAATAACAAGTGTGGGTGAGAATGTGGAGAAATAAAAACACTTGTGTACTCTTGGTGGGAAAGTAAAAAGGTACAGTCACTGTTAAAAACAGTATGTAACTTCCTCAAAAAATTAAAAAAGAATTATTATATAATCCAGCAATTTCACTTCTGAGTATAAACAGAAAAGAATTGAAAGCAGGGTCTCAAAGTGTTATTTCTGCATTTATGTTCTTAGCAGCATGATTTACAATAGCTAAAATGTAGAAGCATCCCAAGTATACACTGATAGAGGAATGCATAAGGAAAATGTGGTATATTATTCAGCCTTAAAAGGAAGGAAAGTCTGCAATATGCTACAACATGGTGAAATTTTGCAGTCGTTATGCTAAGTGAAATAAGCCAATCACAGAAAAACAAAGACTATATGATTCCACTTTAAGAGGTACTTAGAGTAGTTGATATTATAGAGATAAAGTAGAATGTTTGTTGACAGGAGCTGGGGGAAAGTGGTAATGGGGAGTTAGTTTTTATTGGGGAGTTATTTAATGGGTATTGAGTTTTATAAAATTAAAAGAGTTATGACTGTGGATGGTTGTGATGTCTGCACAATATTATGAATGTTACTGACTACCACTAAACTATACACTTAAAAATGGTTGAAGTGGCAATTTTTATGTTATGTTTATCTTACCACAGTTAAAAAATAGTTTTAGAAAGTAATACATAGTAATCAAGGGAAACATTAAATGTACAAAAGTAAATACTTATACTGTTGTGAATTAGAAGCACTATCTCAGTGATATCATATGTTTGTGCTCTCCTTTCTCTGAAAAGCTGGCACAAACTACATGCATACCAGCCAGGACATGAGGCTTCGTGTAACTTGATGTTCCAACCTTTCCATCCAGGGACATACTGGAGACAAACTGTTTTCCTAGTGATAAGAATTCAGCCTTTCCAACCCTGATCCATCTGGCCTTCTGTAAAGTTAAATCTTTCCTTATGATTTTTCTTTGCTTTCTCTCCAGGGATCCATCAATTATAATCACTGAATAATACAAGTCCCCTCTTTGTGAAAGGAAAATATGGAGTCAGTAATGTGTTCCTATAAAATGGAAATCAATGTATTAATTAGAAACTATGAAGCAAATCACTTGGAAGCAAATGTATGTTGTTTATTCAGCTACTGTGTTTTAAATCTTCCAGGAAAGCCAATAAGGAAGCTGAGGGTTAGTAGTGGTGGGATGAAATTGGGAGATTGGGATTGACACATATACACTAATATGTATAAAATAGATAACTAATAAGAACCTGCTGTATAAAAAAATAAATTAAATAAAATTTAAAAATTCAAAAAATAAACATAGCTGAAATTACAACTGAGTGCTATACAGAAAATAAAACCAGTAAAGGACAAAAAGTTACGTTGCAGAACATGCTATTTATAGAATGATCAAGAAAGCCCTATGTGAAGTTGAGGTGTTTCTGTGTGACTATTAAAGTGTTTGTAATAATTTGTGGCAGACACTGGCTAGCTGTTTACCAAACCAGTTTTTTTCCTTAGGCACAGATCTACACTGCATTTTCTATCCTCCTTTGATGTTGGGTGTGGCTGCATACTGAGTTCTCACCAACGCACTGCTAGAGGCAAAATTCACCAGACTATTAACATGTAATCTTCCATGCTCTTTAAAACTTCTGGTTATCTGGAATGGTGACCTCCAAGCACAACTTTGAAAGTCCGTAATTCAAAAACAGTCATGTACCAAAATGTTCATTGCAGCTTTATTTACAATAGCCAGGACATGGAAGCAACCTAAGTGTCCATCAACAGATGAATGGATAAAGAAGGTGTGGCACATATATACAATGGAATATTACTCAGCCATAAAAAGAAATGAAATTGAGTTATTTGTAGTGAGGTGGATGGACCTAGAGTCTGTCATACAGAGTGAAGTAGGTCAGAAAGAGAAAATAAAATACCGTATGTGAACACATATATATGGAATCTCAAAAAAAAATGGTCATGAAGAACCTAGGGGCACGACAGGAATAAAGATGCAGACCTACTAGAGAATGGACTTGAGGATGTGGGGAGGGGGAGGGGTAAGTTGGGACAAAGTGAGAGATTAACACACCATTGTAAAGCAATTATACTCCAATAAAGATGTTTTAAAAAGTCATTCATTGAATATAACAGAGCTTCTGAGAGAGTTATTTACTGAATGTTGTGTGGATCAGAGCCACCCACTACTGACAATGAGGAATACCTGCATTAGACTCTTCCATGAATGAGAAATAAACATTTATTGCATTAATCCATAGAAATGCAAAGATTTATTTGTGACAGCCACAATGTTACCCC
>NW_020174485.1:541995-542154 GCF_003031525.2 Neophocaena asiaeorientalis asiaeorientalis | reverse complement strand
AATCAAGATTTGTGAGGAATGTTTTAGAAAATTGTGAAAAACCATATCTAGTGTCAGAAATAGACATTGTTCAAAAATTGTATTATTTTTAATCACTTCATACACTACCAAATGTAAAATTGATAGCTAGTGGGAAGAAACCACATAGCACAGGGAGAT
>NW_020174485.1:529122-537618 GCF_003031525.2 Neophocaena asiaeorientalis asiaeorientalis | reverse complement strand
ATGTATAGCTGATTCACTCTGTCATACAGCAGAAATTAATACACCATTTTACAGCAATTATACTCCAATAAAGATGTTAAAAAAAAAAGACATAGACTGGTTGAATGGATACAAAAATATGACCTGTATATAGGCTGTCTACAAGAGACCCACTTCATACTAAGGGACACATACAGAACGAAAATGAAGGGACCAAGAAAGGTATTTTTTGGAAATAGAAATCAAAAGAAAGCTGGAGTAGCAATGCCCATATCAGGCAAAATAGATTTTAAAATTAAGACTGTTCAAGAGAGAAAAAAGGACACTACATAATGATCAAGAGATCCATCCAAGAAGGAGATGTAACAATTGTAAATATACATGACCCCAATATAGGAGCACCTCAATACAAAAGGCAAAAACTAGCAGTCATAAAGAGAGAAATCAATAGTAACACAATAATACTGTGGGATTTAATACCCAACTTTCATCAATGAACAGATCATCCAGACAGAAAATTTACAAGGAAACACAGGCCTTAAATTAGATCAGATGAACTTTACTGATGTTTATAGAACATTCCATCTGAAAAGCAGCAGAATACACATTTTTCTCAAGTGCAGATGCAGCATTCTCCAGGCTTGATCACCTGCTGGGCCACAATGCGAGCCTTGGTAAATTTAAGAAATTTGAAATCATATGAAGCATCTTTTCTGACCACAAAACAATGAGATTAGAAATCAACTACAAGAAAAAAAATTTTAACAAACACTTGGAGGCTAAACAATGTGCTACTAAACAACCAGTGGATCACTGAAGAAATCAAAGAGGAAATAAAAAAAAAAATACCTAGAGAGAAATGACAATGAAACCACGACGATCCAAAACCTATGGGACCTGGCAACAGCAGTTCTAAGAGGGAAGTTTGTAGCAATACAATCCTACCTCAGGAAAAAAGAAAAATCACAAATAAACAACTTAACCTTAAACTTAGAGCAACTAAAGAAAGAAGAACAAACAAAAGCCAAAGTTAGCAGAAAGAAAGAAATCATAAACGTCAGAGCAGAAATAAATGGAATAGAAATGAAGAAAATAATAAAAAGGTCAATGGAACTAAAAGCTGGTTCTTTGAAAAGGTAAACAAAATTGACGAACTTTTAGGCAGACACATTAAGAAAAGACGGAGAAGGCTCAGATTAATAAAATTATAAGTGAAATAGGAGAAGTTACAACAGACAATACAGAAATACAAATGATCATAAGAGGCTTATGCAAGCAACTATATGGCAATAAAAAGGACAACCTGGAAGAAATGGACAAGTTCTTAGAAAGGTACAACCTTCCAAGACTGCACCAAGAGGAAATAGAAAATATGAACAGACTGATCACAAGTACTGAAATTGAAACTGTGATTTCAAAACTCTCAACAAACAAAAGTCAGAAGCTGATGGATTCACAGGAAAATTCTATCAAACATTTAGAATTAACACTTATCCTTCTGAAACTACAGCAAATAACTTTAGAGTAGGGAATATTCCCAAACTCATTCTATGAATCCACAAACATGCTGACACCAAAGCCAGAGAGAGATAAAAAAGAAAAAAGGAAAGAAAAGAAAATTACAGGTCAGTATCACTCATAAACATAGATGTCAAAATCCTCAACAAAATACTAGCAATCCAAATCCAACAATACATTAACAGGATCATACACCATGATCAAGTGAGATTTATCCCAGGGTTGCAAGGATCTTCAATATCCTCAAATCAACCGTTTTGATTCACCAGATCTTCAACTTGAAGAATATAAACGGTATGATCATATCAATAGACACAGAAAAAGCTTCTGACAGAATTCAACACCCATTTATGATAAAAAATTCTCCAGAATGTGGGCAGAGAGAGAACATAACTCAAAACAATAAAGGGTATATATGACAAACCTACAGGTAGCTTCATACTCAATGGTGAAAAGCTGAAAACATTTCCTCTAAGATCAAGAACAAGACAAGCATGTCCACTCTCACCACTTTTATTCAACATAGTTTTGAAACTCCTAACCACAGCAACCAGAGAAGAAAAATAAAAGAACTCCAAATTGGAAAAGATGAAATAAAACTGTCACCGTTTGCAGATGACATGATACTATATATGGAAAATTCTAAAGATGCTACTAGAAAACTACTAGAGCTCATAGATGCATTTCATAAATTTGCAGGATACAAAATTAATACACAGAAATCTGTTGCATTTCTATATACTAACAACAAAATATCATAAAGAGAAATTAAAGATACAATCCCATTTACCATTGCATCAAAAATAATATAATACCTAGGAAGATACCTACCCAAGGAGACAAAAAACTGTACTCTGAAAACTATAGGACTTTGATGAAAGTAATTGAAGACGACTCAAACAGATGAAAAGATATATCATGTTCTTGGATTGGAAGAATCAATATTGTCAAAATGACTATACTACTCAAGACAATCTACAGATTCAATGGAATCTCTATCAAATTACCAATGTTATTTTTCACAGAACAAGAACAATCTTAAAATTTGTAAGGCAAAAAAAAAAAAAAAACCTGTAAAGTGACACAAAAGAGCCCGAATAGCCAAAGTAATCTTGAGAAACAAAAGCAGAGCTGGAAGAATCAGCTTGCCTGACTTCAGACTATAAAACAAAGCTACAGTCATCAAAACAGTATGTACTGGAACAACATGATAGAAAGCCCAGAAATAAACCCATGCACCCGTGGCTAATTAATCTATGACAAAGGATGCAAGACTAATAAATGGAGGAATGACAGTCTCTTCAATAAATTGTGCTGAGAAAACTGGACAGCTACATGGAAAAAAATGAAATTAGAACATTCTTTAACACCATACACAAAAATAAACTGAAAATGGATTAAAGACCTAAATATAACACCAGATAGTATAAAAAACTTAGAGGAAAACATAGGAAGAACACTCATTGACATAAATCACAGCAATATCTTTTTTGATCTGTCTCCCAGAGTAATGGAAATAGAAATAAAAATAAAAATAATCAAATGGGACATAAATAAACTCAAAAGCTTTTGCACAGCCAAGGAAACCATAAACAAAATGAAAAGACAATTCACAGAAAGGGAGAAAATATTTGTAAACGATGTGACTGACAAAGCACTGGTCTCCAAAATTTACAAATGGCTCATGAATCTCAATTCAAAAAAACAAACAACGAAATCATAAAATGGACAGAAGACCTAGAGACATTTCTCCAAAGAAGACATACAGATGGCTAAGAGGCACATGATAAGATGCTAAACATCAGCTGGACAGGAAGATGGTGGAAGAGTAAGACGCGGAGATCACCTTCCTCCCCACAGATACACCAGAAATACATCTACACGTGGAACAACTCCTACAGAACACCTACTGAGCACTGGCAGAACACCTCAGACCTCCCAAAAGACAAGAAACTCCCCACGTACCTGGGTAGGGCAAAAGAAAAAAGAATAAACAGAGACAAAAGGATAGGGACGGGACCTGCACCAGTGGGAGGGAGCCATGAAGGAGGAAAGGTTTCCACACACTGGGAAGCCCCTTCGTGGGTGGAGACTGCGGGTGGTGGAGGGGGAAAGCTTCGGAGCCAAGGAGGAGAGCACAGCAACAGGGGTGCGGAGGGCAAAGTGGAGAGATACCTGCACAGAGGATTGGTGCCAACCGGCACTCACCAGACCTAGAGGCTTGTCTGCTCACCCGCTGGGGCCGGTGGGGCTGGGAGCTGAGGCTCGGGCTTCGGTAGGAGAGCAGGGAGAGGACTGGGGTTGGCAGCGTGAACACAGCCTGCAGGGGGTTAGTGCAGCACAGCTAGCTTGGGAGAGAGTCCAGGGAAAAGCCTGGACCTGCCAAAGAGGCAAGAAACGTTTTCTTCCCTCTTTGTTTCCTGGTGCGCAAGGAGAGGGGATTAAGAGTGCTGCTTAAAGGAGCTCCAGTGACAGGCACGAGCCACAGTTAAAGCGCGGACCCCAGAGACGGGCATGAGACACTAAGGCTTATGCTGCCACAACCAAGAAGCCTGTGTGCAATCACAGGTCACTATCCACATCCCTCTGCCAGGGAGCCTGTGCAGCCTGCCACTGTCAGGGTCCTGGGATCCAGGGACA
Source organism: Neophocaena asiaeorientalis asiaeorientalis (assembly GCF_003031525.2). Taxonomy (NCBI): domain Eukaryota; kingdom Metazoa; phylum Chordata; class Mammalia; order Artiodactyla; family Phocoenidae; genus Neophocaena; species Neophocaena asiaeorientalis. The sequence continues at coordinate 533,481 of NW_020174485.1, read as the reverse complement.
ACTTCCCCGGGAGAATGCAACACAGCATGCCTCAGGCTGGTGCAACGTCACACTGGCCTCTACTGCTGCAGGCTCGCCCCGCACACCGTACCCCTCCCTCCCCCTGGCCTGAGTGAGCCAGAGTCCCCAAAGAAGTTGCTCCTTTAACCCTGTCCGGTCTGAGCGAAGAACAGATGTCCTCCTGCAACCTACACAAAGAGGCAGGGCCAAATCCAAAGCTGAGCCCTGGGAGCTGTGAGAACAAAGAAGAGAATGGGAAATCTCTCCCAGCAGCCTCAGAAGCAACAGATTAAAGCTCCACAATCAACTTGATGTACTCTGCATCTGTGGAATACATGAATAGATAATGAATCATCCCAAATTGAGGAGGTGGACATTGAGAGCAAGATTTATGATATTTTTCCCGTTTTCCTCTTTTTGTGAGTGTGTATGTGTATGCTTCTGTGTGAGATTTTGTCTGTATAGCTTTGTTCCACCATTTGTCCTAGGGTTTTACCTGTCCATTTTTTCCTTTTTAAAAAAAATTTTTCTTAAAAATTATTTCTGATTTTAATAACTTTATTTTATTTTATCTTACTCTATTTTATTTTATCTTCTTTCTTTCTTTTTTCTTTCCTTCCTTCCCTCCTTCCTTCCTTCCATCCTCCCTCCCTCTCTCCCTCTCTCCCTCACTCTGTCCCTTCTTTCTTCCTTTCTTTCTTTCTTACTTACTTTCTTTCTCCTTTTACTCTGAGCCATGTGGATGAAAGGCTCTTGGTGCTGCATCGAGGAGTCAGTGCTCTGCCTTTGAGGCAGGAGAGTCAACTTCAGGACACTGGTCCACAAGAGACCTCCCAGCAACACATAATATCAAACGGCAAAAATCTCCCAGAGATCTCCATCTCAACACCACACCCAGCTTCACTCAACGACCAGCAAGCTACAGTGCTGGACACCCTAGGCCAAACAGCTACCAAGACAGGAACACAACCCTACCCATTAGGAGAGAGGCTGCCTAAAATCATAATAAGTCCACAGACACCCCAAAACACATCAAAAGACGTGGACCTGCCAACAGAAAACAAAAATCCAGTCTCATCCAACAGAACACAGGCACTAATCCCCTCCACCAGTAAGCCTACACAACCCACTGACCCAACGTTAGCAACTAGGGACAGACAACAAAAACAACAGGAACTACGAACCTGTAGTCTGCAAAAAGGAGACCCCAAACACAGTAAGATAAGCAAAATGAGAAGACAGAAAAACACACAGCAGATGAAGGAGCAAGATAAAAATGCACCAGACCTAACAAATGAAGAGGAAATAGGCAGTCTACCTGAAAAAGAATTGAGAATAATGATAGTAAAGATGGTCCAAAATCTTGGCAATATAATAGACAAAATGCAAGAAACATTTAACAAGGATCTAGAAGAACTAAAGATAAAACCAGCAATGATGAACAACACAATAAATGAAACTAAAAATACTGTAGGTGGGATCAGTAACAGAATAACTAAGGCAGAAGAACAGATAAGTGACCTGGAAGATAAAATAGTGGAAATAACTACAGCAGAGCAGGATAAAGACAAAAGAATGAAAAGAACTGGGGACAGAATCAGAGACAACATTAAGTGCACCAATATTCGAATTCTAGTTTCCTAGAAGGAGAAGAGAAAAGGAAAGGCACTGAGAAAACATTTGAAGAGATTATAGTTGAAAACTTCCCTAATATGGGAGGGAAATAGTTAATCAAGTTCATCAATTAAGAAAATGGGAATAGGAACATACATATCAATAATTAACTTAAATGTAAATGGACTAAATGCTCCCACCAAAAGACACAGATTTGCAGAATGGATACAAAAAGAAGACCCATATATATGCATTAAGGCAAATACTAACAGCTATAAAAGGGGAAATCGACAGTAACTCATTCATACCAGGGGACTTTAACACCCCACTTTCACCCATTGACAGATCATCCAAAATGAAAATAAATAAAATACAAGCTTTAAATTATTCATTAATCAGTATGAACTTAATTGTTATTTATAGGACATTCCATCCGAAAGCAACAGAATACACATTTTTCTCAAGTGCTCATGGAACATTCTCCAGGATAGATCACATCTTGGGTCACAAATCAAGCCTTGGTAAATTTAAGAAAACTGAAATTGTATCAGGTATCTTTTCTGACCACAAAGCTATGAGAGTATATATAAATTACAGGAAAAGATCTGTAAAAAATACAAACACATGGAGACTAAACAATACACTACTTAATAACAAAGTGATCACTGAAGAAATCAAAGAGGAAATTTTTAAAAATACCTAGAAAAAAATGACAATGGAGACATGATGACCCAAAACCTACGGCATGTAGCAAAAACAGTTCTAACAAGCAAGTTTATAGCAATACAATCCTTCCTTAAGAAGCAGGAAACATCTAGAATAAACACGCTAACCTCGCACCTAAAGCAATTAAAGAAAGAAGAACAACAAAAAAAAATCAAAGTTAGCAGAAATAAAGAAATCATAAAACTCAGATCAGAAATAAACGAAAAAGAAATGAAGGAAAACATAGCAAAGATCACTAAAACTAAAAGCCGTTTCTTTGAGAAGATAAAAACAATTTAAAAACCATTAGACAGACTAATCAAAAAAAGGGGGAGAAGACTCAAATCAATAGAATTAGAAATGGAAAACGAGAAGTAACAACTGACACTGCAGAAATACAAAAGATCATGAGAGATTAGTACAAGCAACTCTATGCCAAAAAAATGGACAATCTGGAAGAAATGGACAAATTCTTAGAAATGCACAACCTGCCAAGACTGAATCAGGAAGAAATAGAAAATATGAACAGACCAATCACAAGCACTGAAATTGAAACTGGGATTAAAATTCTTCCAACAAACAAAAGCCTAGGACCAGATGGCTTCACAGGGGAATTCTATCAAACATTTAGAGAAGAGAGAACACCTATCCTTCTCAAACCCTTCCAAAATATAGCAGAGGGAGGAACACTCCCAAACTCATTTTACAAGGCCACCATCACCCTGATACCAAAACAAGATAAGTATGTCCCAAAGAAAAGGAACTACAGGCAAATATCAGTGATGAACATAGATGCAAAAATCCTCAACAAAATAATAGCAAACAGAATCCAACAGCACATTAAGAGGATCATACACCATGATCAAGTGGGGCTTATTCTAAGAATGCAAGGGATCTTCAATATATGCAAATCAATCAATGTGATACACCATATTGACAAATTGAAGGAGAAAAACCACATGATCATCTCAATAGATGCAGAGAAAGCTTTTGACAAAATTCAACACCGATTTATGATAAAAACCCTGCAGAAAATAGGACGAAAGGGAACTTTCCTCAACATAATAAAGGCCATATATGACAAACCCACAGCCAACATCGTCCTCAGTGGTGAAAAACTGAAAGCATTTCACTAAGATCAGGAAGAAGACAAGGTTGCGCACTCTCAACACTTATTCAACATAGTTTTGGAAGTTTTAGCCAGAGCAATCAAAGAAGAAAATAAAATAAAAGGAATCCACATTGGAAAAGAAGAAGTAAAGCTGTCACTGTTTGCAGATGACATGATACTATACATAGAGAATCCTAAAGGTGCTGCCAGAAAACTACCAGAGCTAATCAATGAATTTGGTAAAGTAGCAGGACACAAAATTAATGCACAGAAATTTCTGGCATTCCTATTGATGAAAAATCTGAAAGTGAAATCAAGAAAACACTCCCATTTACCATTGCAACAAAAAGAATAAAATATCTAGGAATAAACTTACCTAAGGAGACAAAAATAATGCAGAAAATAATAAGACACTGATGAAAAAATTAAAGATTATACAAATAGATGGAGAGATATACCATGTTCTTGGATTGGAAGAATCAACATGGTGAAAATGACTCTACTACCGAAAACAATCTACCAATTCAATGCAATCTCTATGAAACTACCACTGGCATTTTTCACAGAACTAGAACAAAAAATTTCACAATTTCTATGGAAACACAAAAGACCCCATATAGCCAAAGCAATCTTGAAAATGAACAATGGAGCTGGAGGAATCATTTTCCCTGACTTCAGACTATACTACAAAGCTACAGTAATCAAGACAGTATGGTACGGCACAAAAGCAGAAAGAGAGATCAGTGGAACAGGATAGGAAGCCCAGAGATAAACCCACGCACATATGGTCACCTTATCTTTGGTAAAGGAGGCAGGAATATACAGTGGAGAAAGGACAGCCTCTTCAATAAGTGGTGCTGGGAAAACTGGACAGGTACATGTAAAAGTATGAGATTAGATCACTCCCTAACACCATACACAAAAATAAG
>NW_020174485.1:509081-524624 GCF_003031525.2 Neophocaena asiaeorientalis asiaeorientalis | reverse complement strand
TATCCTTCTCAAACCCTTCCAAAATATAGCAGAGGGAGGAACACTCCCAAACTCATTTTACAAGGCCACCATCACCCTGATACCAAAACAAGATAAGTATGTCCCAAAGAAAAGGAACTACAGGCAAATATCAGTGATGAACATAGATGCAAAAATCCTCAACAAAATAATAGCAAACAGAATCCAACAGCACATTAAGAGGATCATACACCATGATCAAGTGGGGCTTATTCTAAGAATGCAAGGGATCTTCAATATATGCAAATCAATCAATGTGATACACCATATTGACAAATTGAAGGAGAAAAACCACATGATCATCTCAATAGATGCAGAGAAAGCTTTTGACAAAATTCAACACCGATTTATGATAAAAACCCTGCAGAAAATAGGACGAAAGGGAACTTTCCTCAACATAATAAAGGCCATATATGACAAACCCACAGCCAACATCGTCCTCAGTGGTGAAAAACTGAAAGCATTTCACTAAGATCAGGAAGAAGACAAGGTTGCGCACTCTCAACACTTATTCAACATAGTTTTGGAAGTTTTAGCCAGAGCAATCAAAGAAGAAAATAAAATAAAAGGAATCCACATTGGAAAAGAAGAAGTAAAGCTGTCACTGTTTGCAGATGACATGATACTATACATAGTTCCTGTATACTAATGATGAAAAATCTGAAAGTGAAATCAAGAAAACACTCCCATTTACCATTGCAACAAAAAGAATAAAATATCTAGGAATAAACTTACCTAAGGAGACAAAAATAATGCAGAAAATAATAAGACACTGATGAAAAAATTAAAGATTATACAAATAGATGGAGAGATATACCATGTTCTTGGATTGGAAGAATCAACATGGTGAAAATGACTCTACTACCGAAAACAATCTACCAATTCAATGCAATCTCTATGAAACTACCACTGGCATTTTTCACAGAACTAGAACAAAAAATTTCACAATTTCTATGGAAACACAAAAGACCCCATATAGCCAAAGCAATCTTGAAAATGAACAATGGAGCTGGAGGAATCATTTTCCCTGACTTCAGACTATACTACAAAGCTACAGTAATCAAGACAGTATGGTACGGCACAAAAGCAGAAAGAGAGATCAGTGGAACAGGATAGGAAGCCCAGAGATAAACCCACGCACATATGGTCACCTTATCTTTGGTAAAGGAGGCAGGAATATACAGTGGAGAAAGGACAGCCTCTTCAATAAGTGGTGCTGGGAAAACTGGACAGGTACATGTAAAAGTATGAGATTAGATCACACCCTAACACCATACACAAGACTAAGCTCAAAATGGATTAAAGACCTAAATGTAAGGCCAGAAACTATGAAACTCTTAGAGGAAAACATAGGCAGAACACTCTATGACATAAATCACTGCAAGATACTTTTTGACCCACCTTCTAGAGAAATGGAAATAAAAAAAAATAAACAAATGGGACCTAATGAAACTTCAAAGCTTTTGCAAAGGAAACCATAAACAAGACAAAAAGACAACCCTCAGAATGGGAGAAAATGTTTGCAAATGAAGCAACTGACAAAAGATTAATATCCAAAATTTATAAGCAGCTCATGCAGCTCGATAACAGAAAAACAAGCAACCCAATCCAAAACTGGGCAGAAGACCTAAATAGACATTTCTTCAAAGAAGATATACAGACTGCCAACAAACACATGAAAGAATGCTCAACATCATTAATCATTAGAGAAATGCAAATCAAAAGTACAATGAGATATCATCTCACACCAGTCAGAATGGCCATCATCAAAAAATCTAGAAACAATAAATGCTGGAGAGGGTGTGGAGAAAAGGGAACACTCTTGCACTGCTGGTGGTAATGTGAATTGGTACAGCCACTATGGAGAGCAGTATGGAGGTTCCTTAAAGAACTACAAATAGAACTACCATATGACCCAGCAATCCCACTACTGGGCATATACCCTGAAAAAATCCATAATTCAAAAAGAGTCATGTACCAAAATGTTAATTGCAGCTCTATTTACAGTAGCCCAGAGATGGAATCAATCTAAGTGTCCATCATTGGATGAATGGATAAAGAAGATGTGGCACATATATACAATGGAATGTTATTCAGCCAGAAAAAGAAACGAAATTGAGCTATTTGTAATGAGGTGGATGGACCTAGAGTCTGTCATACAGAGTGATGTAAGTCAGAAAGAGAAAGACAAATACCATATGCTAACACATATATATGGAGTTTAAGAAAAAAATGTCATGAAGAATCTAGGGGTAAGACAGGGATAAAGACACAGACCTACTTGAGAATGGACTTGAGGATATGGGGAGCGGGAATTGTAAGCTTGACAAAGCAGGAGAGTGGCATGGACATATATACACTAGCAAACATGAAATGGATAGCTAGTGGGAAGCAGCCACATAGCACAGGGAGATCAGCTTGGTGCTTTGTGACCACCTAGTGGGGTGGGATGGGAAGTGTGGGAGGGAGGGAGATGCAAGCAGGAAGAGATATGGGAACATATGTATATGTATAGCTGATTCACTTTGTTATAAAGCAGTAACTTACACACCATTGTAAAGCAATTATACTCCAATAAAGATGTGAAAAAAAATACTTGTCTATATATATTGTGGCTACCTATACATTCACATTTATTGAATTTTGTTGCTTGTTATGCATTTTTATTGATATATCTTCTCTGTATGTATTGACTAGGAATTCATTCAAAATCACCTCCTATCGTGTTTTTTGGTTAATAGTATTCACTAAAATAGTGGGCCAAATTCACTTTCATAATATTGCATGTATGGTACACAATGTCATTTGTTAGTAAATTCATTATGCTTTGATACTTGCCACATACTCCAGTTTTCATTAATATCTATGTATTTGTTTTTCGTTATGTAATATGTTTTTCATGATTTTTCTTTGACTTTCTAGAACTTATTGTATCTTCCTCCATATAAATCATATGCAATATAAAAAAAAGATGCTAAACATCACTAATTATTAGAGAAATGCAAATCAAAAGTACGAGATGTAACCTCACACAGGTCAGAATGGCCATTATCAAAAAATCTACGTACAATAAATTCTGCAGAATGTGTGTAGAGTTTACATTCCACTGCTGGTGGGAATGTAAATTGGTACAACATTATAGAAGACAGGATGGAGGTTCTTAAGAAACCAAAAATAGAGCTACCATATGATCCAGCAATCCCACTCTTGGGCATATATCTGAAGAAAAACATGGTTTGAAAGGATACATACACCCCAACCTTCACTGCAGCACTGTTTACAATAGCGAAGACATGGAAGGGACCTAAATGTCCATTGGCAGATAAATGGATCAAAAAGCTGTGGTACATATATACAATGGAATATTACTTAGCCATTAAAAATAATGAAAATATGTCATTTGCAGCAACATGAATGGACCTGGAGATTATCATCCTAAGTGAAGTAAGTCAGAGAGAGAAAGACAAATATCATATGATATCACTTATATGTGGAATCTAAAAAGGATACAAATGAACTTATTTACAAAATAGAAACAGACTCACAGACTTAGAGAATGAACTTATGGCTACCAGGGGGAAGGGTGGGAGTGAGAGATAGATTGGCAGTTTGGGATTGACATGTACACACTGCTATATTTAAAATAAAATGACTTTTCCTGAAAAAAAATTACCCCCCAAAATGAATAAAGTAATTATCATAGGTATGTACTTATTGCCATTTTAATCCTTGTTTTTCAGTTGTAGTTTGTAGCTCTTTGTTCATTTCTTCTTTTGTTTTCTCCTTCTGTGGTTTGATGATTTTATTTTGTAGTATGCTTGTGTTCTTTTCTTTTTGTTTTTTTGTGAAACTGTTGTATGTTTTAGATTTGTGGTTACCATGGAGTTCATGTATGTTGACCTATAATCTACTTGCTTTAGATTGATAGTCATTCAACTTTAAACTCATTCTGAAATATCTACATTTTATACTCCCTTCCCCCACATTTTGTGATTTTGATGTCCTCTTTTACATCTTAATGTTTATCCTTTTATTGTTTATTGTTTTAATCACTTTTATAACTTTTAAATTATTTTTTTACCTACATACTGGTTTATTTAAATGATTTTCAATTATATATTTGCATTCAGAGTATACTTTCAGGGATAATTTCTATAGCTTGTTACTATATATTTGCCTTTTCTATTGTGATTTTTCCCTTTCCTATAGATTCTTGCTTCTTTCCTATTTAGAGAAGGCTCTTCAATATTTCTTTTAGGGTAGTTTTAGTATTGCTGAATTATTTTAATTGTTGCTTGTCTGAGAAATTATTTATCTTTCCCTCTATTCTAAATGATAATCTTGCTGGATTGAGTACCCCAGGTTGCAGATGTTTCCCTTTCAGGACTTTGGATATATCATGTCATTCCCTTCTGGTATGCAAAATTTCTGCAGAGAAATCAGCTGATAGCCTTATGAGGGTTCCCTTGTTTCTTTCTTGCTGCCTTTAGCATCCTCTCTTTATCTTTAACTTTTGTCATTTTAAATATATGTCTTCATGTCAGTCTCTTTGGGTTTATCTTGTTTGGGACACTCTGTGCTTCCTGTACCAGGATATCTGTTTCCTTCTTTAAGTTTGGGATGTTTTCAGCCAAAATGTCTTGAAATACATTTCTGATCCCCTTCTCTCTCTCTTCTCCTTCTGGGTCCCCTATTATACATAGATAACCACCTTTTATATTATCCCATAGATCTCATATGTTGCTTTCACTTGTTTTCATTTGTCTTTCTGTCTGTTGTTCAGTTTGGGTAATTTTTATTATTCTGTCTGCAAGATGACTTATTTGTTCTTCTGTGTCATTTATTTGACTATTCATTTCTTCTAGATTGCTTTTTTTCTCAGAAATTGAATTATATATTTTTGATTGGTTCTTCTTTATATTTTATAGTTCCTTGTTACAATGATCTGCGTTTATTTTCATAATATTTTTTAATTCAGTTAGTAATCTTACTAATTCTTTTTTATACTCAAGGTCTGATAAACTGGTGAGCTCAATTTCATTATTTGTTTTTTCAAATGCTTCCTTGGCGGACTCTCAACCACTGCGCCACCAGGGAAGCCCCCTCTTGCTCTTTTAATTAGCAGTAATTACCATGCCTTTTCCTCTTACTTAACTTTCCCTGTCTCAATGAATTTAGGAGACAGTTATCTATTGTAATCTTGAAGGGGTGTTTTTATGTGGTAGCATCCCTGTGTAGACTCTGTGTGTCCAATGTCTTTGATGTGAAGGATGATTTTGAAATGGATGCCAGTCACGTCTTTGCTCAGGGTGAACTAGCATTTATCACCTTGGATAGGGGCTGTCATTGGTGTTGGGGGATCTAAAGCCTGTGTACGGTGTGACGGGGTATTTTTTTTTTTTTCTGTTCCAGCTGTCAGTTGCCACCCTGTCAAGGGTGGGGTCGTCTCCCCAGGTGTTAGAGTTGAAGCCCAGAGGGTCAGGCTTGATCAGGGTCCATTCCCCTTGTGTGTGTTACCTTCCCCACAATGGGTATTGCTGAAGAAAGTAAGGTCCATGTGCTCACAGAGGGCCAATGTGTCACCTGTATAGGCATCTGTGGCTCTCCTGAGATGTAGCCCAAGTTCACGACCCTTTCCCTGTTGTGTTTGTTCCAGATTAGTGAAAGGCTGTGGCATGGAGTAGGCAGGACTAGAGCGCTTGCTAGACTGGGGCTGAAGATCAGGGTGTTGTAGCTAAAGCAATTGAAGTGGCTACACAACTGTCAGAAATCTGGGTTTCCTCTGTGGCATTCTTCTCCCAGGACCTGTCGGCCCCATACCCAGTACTAAGCTGTGGTGTGGAGTGGGCAGGGTCAAGGTGGGAGAGGAACCTCAGCATGCTCCTGCAGGGCTGCCTGAGTGAGCGCTGACAATGTGCACTGTTGCCCTACCTGGGCCACACCCTAGAATGCCAGAACCGTCTCTGCTTAGCCAGATCAAGTCTTCTCCTGTGGCCTGTATACCCCAGATCCAGCAGTAAGCTGCTGTGTGAAGTTAGTGAGGCTGGAGTCTTCACTCCCTTTGGATTGTGGAGTGTGGCTAGGCAGCAGCCACCAATGTCAAGCTCTCTCTGCCCTGTTTATGTCAAGCCAACAAGCACCAACTCCTAGTGAGTTGAGTAGAATCTAGTCTTCTCCAGCCCTTTTCTCTGTCCCAGCAGTTCCCCAAGTAGCTAATGGGGTTTGTTTCCTCTGTGCAGGAAGCCAGGACAGAGATACCCATCCTGTGATTCAACCTGCTCACTCCCCAGGATGAGGGTTTACCTGTGCAGACCTTCTCTTCCTTTCAGTTCCCTCTCAAATTTGGGGGTCCCAAACCTATGCCTTTTTTCTATCATATCTCCTTATGTTGACATATTCCTTGCAGCTCTTGTTGTATAGGAGTTCTTCTGCTAGTTTCCAATTAGTTTTCCATGAGAATTGTTCCACATGTAGATGTATTTTTGATATGTTTGATGGGGGAGGTGAGCTCTACATCCTCCTACTCTGCCATCTTGATTTCCCCTCATTCCTGTAATTTCTAAGCCATCAAACTGTTCATGGCCACTAAATCTGAGGAATTCACAGCCTCATTTGTAGAAATGTGCATTTCTCTTTCCAGGCAATGCTTAATATCTTTTTGCAAGCCCAGGGAGATAAAGGAGCTGTTTCTATTTGACTTAGGAAGATACTTTGTTTATCTATGTTTAATATTGACATGATTTTCCTACTTTGATCTACACTTGGATATGTCAGCTACTCTGGGACTCCAACTCCCAGTACACAGGATACTATCCAGGCACTCGAATGCATGAAGATCTGTCACTCTGGGATTTTTCTAAAGGTTGGATCATTATGACCCCTATGGAAGACTCCTTTCTGTTCTACACACCCTACTGAAGCCCATCATACTTCAGCTATTTTAATACAGGCATTCCAAAATGAATTGAGATGGAGTAAAATGCACAAAGATTTTATTTGGGGCAATGCATACGTGAGGAAAAATAAGGAGGAGCTGTGTAAAGCCTGAAAAGCTGCCATGCTGCAATATGTCTGATCCCAGGTAAAGGAGAAAAATAGAAAAGATTGGTTGGAAGCATCTTCAACTGCTTAACTAAGAAAATTCCAGCAAATCTGTTGGTGACTCCTCATTCAATTACTATACTAGGTTACGATGCAGTAACAAACAACCACAAAACTTCAATGATTTTTGTTAATATTTTAATTTTTAGAGTAAATTTAGGCCTACAACAAAGTTGAAAGGAAGGTAGAGAGATTTTCCACGTACACCCAGGCCTCACACATGCATAATCTCCCCCATTATCAACGTAACTCACCAGAATGGTACATTTATTTTACCTAGGATGAGCTAAAATCGATACAACATAATGACCCAAACACCATAGTCTACTTTAGGGTTCATTCTTGATGTTGTACTTTCTATGGGTTTGATAAATGTACAATGACATACATACATCTTTATTATATCATTCACATTATTTTTCCTGCCTTAAAAATCCTCTCTGCTATGCCTACTAATTTTTCCACACCCATCCACCCTTGGCAAACACTGATATTTTTTTCCTCTATAGTTTTGCCTATTAAACTATATCATACATTTGGAATAATACGGTACCCAGCCTTTGTAGATTGGCTTTTTTTACTTATTAACATGAATGTAAGGTCTCTCCATGTCTCTTCATGACTTCATATCTCATTTCTTTTTAGTTTTGTATAATATTTCATTGTCTGGATCAACCACAATTTATTTATCCATTTACTTACTGAAGGACATCTTGGATACTTCCAAGTTTTAGCAATTATAAAAGAAGGTGCCATGAACATCTGTGTGGAGGTTTTTGTGTGGACATAACTTTTCAATTCCCGTGAGTAAATACCAAAGAGTGCAATTGTTGGATTGTACGGGAAGAGTGTTTTTAGTTTTGTGGGAAACTGCCTCACACTTTCAAAGGGGCTGTACCATTTTTGTATTACTACCAGCAATGTGCAAGAGTTCCTGTTGCACCACAAATTGAATAGAATTTGATGTTGTTAGTGTTCCAAATTTTGACCATTTTAAGAGGTGTGTAGTCGTATCTCACTGTTGTTTTAATTTGTATTTCCCTGATAACACATGATGTGGAGTATTTTTTAATATGGTTACTTGTCATCTTTATATCTTCTGTGGTGAGGTTTCAGGAACTTTTGTTTTTTTCTGAATTAGGTAATTTGTTTCATTATTGTTGAGTTTTAAAAGTTCTTTGTATATTTTAAATAACAGTCAATTATCAAATGTGTCTTTGGTCAATGTTTTCTGAGGCTCTATGGCTTCTTTTCTAATCTCTTGACATTATATTTCACATAACAGAGGATTTTAATTTTAAGAATGTCCAGACTAACAGTTATTTCTTTCAAGGTGTATGGTGTTTTATCTAAAAATATATTACCAGAGGAACTTCAAGATGGCGGAAGAGTAAGTTGTAGAGATCACCTGCTTCCCCACAACTACATCAGAAATACATCTACATGTGGAACAACTGCTACAGAACACATACTAAAGGCTGGCAGAAGACGTCAGACCTCCTAAAAGACAAGAAACTCCCTATGTAACTGGGTAGGGCAAAAGAAAAAAACAGAGACAAAGAATAGGGATGGGACCTGCACAAGTGGGAGGGAGCTGTGAAGGAGGAAAGGTTTCCACACACTAGGAAGGCCGTTCTCGGGTGAAGTCTACAGGGGTGGGGGGAAGCTTTGGAGAAATGGAGGAGAGTGCAGGAGCAGGGGTGTGGAGGCCAAAGTGGAGAGATTCCCGCACAGAGAATTGGTGCCGACCTGCACTCACCAGCCTGAGAGACTTGTCTGTTCATCTGCCAGGACAAGTGGGGGCTGGGGGCTGAGGATCCAGCTTCAGAGTTAAGATCCCAGGGAGAGGACTGGGGTTGGCTGCATAAACACAGCCTGAAGGGAGCTAGTGCACCAGAGCTATTGGGGAAGGAGTCCAGGAAAAAGTCTGGAGCTGCCAAAGAGGCAAGAGACATTTTTTTGACTATTTGTTTCCTGGTGTGCGAGGAGAGGGGAATAAGAGCTTCCATTAAAGGAGCTCCAGAGATGGGTGCAAGCCATGGCTATAAATGTGGACCGCAGAGATGGGCATGGGCTGCTAAGGCTGCTGCTGCAGCCACCAAGAAACCTGTGTGCAAGCACAGGTCACCATGCACACCTCCTTCCCTGGGAGCCTGTGCAGTCCACCACTGCCAGGGTCCCAGGATCCAGCAACAACTACCCCAGGAGAACACACAGCATGCCTCAGGCTGGTGCAACGTCACTTTAGCCTCTGTCACTGCAAGCTCACCCCACAATCCATAACCCTCCCACCCCTGGCCTGAATGAGCCAGAGCCCCCAAATTAGCTACTCTTTACTCCCATCCTGTCTGAGCTAACAAGAGGCACCCTCAGTTGACCTACATGCAGAGGCAGTGCCAAATCCAAAGGTGAGCCCCAAGAGCTGTGTGAACAAGGAAGAGAAAGGGAAACTTCCCCCAGCAGCCTCAGGAGCAGCAGAGTAAATGTCCACAATTAACTTGGTGTACCCTGCATCTGTGGGTTACCTGAATAGACAATGAATCACCCCAAATTCAGGAAGTGGACTATGGGAGCAATGATATATATTTTTTCCCCTTTTTCTCTTTTTGTGAGTGTGTATATGTATGCATCTGTGTATGATTTTGTCTGTATAGCTTGGCTTTTACTACTTTTCCTAGGATTCTCTCTGTCAGGTTTTTTTTGGTTTGTATTTCTTTTTGTATAGTTTTTAGTGCTTGTTATCATTGGTGGATTGTTTTTTTGGTTTGGTTGCTCTCTTCATTCTTTCTTTCTTCTTTTCTTATTACCTTAAAAATTATTTTTAATAATTATTTTTTAATGTTTTATTTTATTAACTTTATTTAACTTTATTTTATCTTCATCTTTCTTCCTTTCTTTCTTTTTTTTCTCCCTTTTATTCTGAGCTGTGAGGATGACAGGTTCTTGGTGCTACAGCCAGGCATCAGGGTTGTGCCTCTGAGGTGGGAGAGCCAAGTTCAGGACATTGCTCCACAAGAGACCTCCCAGCTCCATGTAATATCAAATGGCGAAAATATCACAGAGATCTCCATCTCAGCATCAAGGCCCATCTCCATTCAATGACCAGAAAGCTACAGACTGGACACCGTATGCCAAACAATTAGCAAGACAGGAACACAACCCCACCCATTAGCAGAGAGGCTTCCCAAAAGTATAATAAGGCCACAGACAACCAAAAACACACCACCAGATGAGGACATGCCAACAGGGAGAAACGATCCAGCCTCATCCACCAAAACACAGGCACTAGTTCCCTCCACCAGTCAGCCTAGACAACTCACTGAACCAACTTCAACCACTGGGGACAAACACCAAAAACAAGGCAAACTACGAACCTGCAGCCAGCGGAAAGGAGACTGCAAACACAGAAAGTTAAGCAAAATAAGAAGAGAGAGAAACACACAGTAGATGAAGGAGCCAGGCAAAAACCCACCAGACATAACAAATGAAGAGGAAATAGGTGGTCTACCTGAAAAAGAATTCAGAATAATGATAGTGAAGATGATTCAAAATCTTGTAAATAGAATTGAGAAAATACAAGGAATGTTTAATAAGGACCTAGAAGAACTAAAGAGCAAACAAAGAGTGATAAACAAAACCATAAATGAAATTTAAAATTCTTTAGAAGACATCAATAGCAGAATAACAGAGGCAGAAAAATGAATAAGTGACTTGGAAGATAAAATAGTGGAAATAACTACTGCAGACCAGAATAAAGAAAAAAGAATGAAAAGAATTGAGGACACTCTAAGAGACCTCTGGGACAATATTAAATGCACCAACATTCGAATTATAGGGGTCCCAGAAGAAGAAGAGGAAAAAGAAGGGACTGAAAAATATTTGAAGATATTATAGTCGAAAACTTCCTTAATATGGGAAAGGAAATAGTTAATAAAGTCCAGGAAACACAGAGAGTCCTATACAGGGTAAATCAAAGGAGAAACATGCAAAGACACATACTAACAAAACTGTCAAAAATTAAATACAAAGAAAATATATTAAAAGCAGCAAGGGAAAAACAGCAAATAACACAAAAGGGAATCCCATAAGGTTAAGAGCAGATCTTCCAGCAGAAACTCTGAAAGACAGAAGGGAGTGGCAGGACATATGTAAAGTGATGAAGGAGAAAAACCTACAACCAAGATTACTCTACCCAGCAAGGATCTCATTCGGATTTGATGGAGATATTAAAACCTTTACAGACAAGCAAAAGGTAGAAGAATTCAGCAACACCAAACCAGCTTTACAACAAATGTTAAAGGAACTTCTCTAGGCAGGAAACACAGAAGAGGAAAAGACCTACAATAACAAACCAAAAACAACTAAGAAAATGGTAATAGGAACATATGTATCAGTAATTACCTGAAATGTAAATGGATTAAATGATCAAATCAAAAGATATAGACTGGCTGAATGGATAGAAAAACAAGACCCATATATATGCTGTCTACAAGAGACACACTTCAGACCTAGGGACACATAAGGACTGAAAGTGAGGGGAAGAAAAAAGATATTCCATGAAGATGGAAATCAAAACAAAGCTGGAGTAGCAATCCTCATATCATACGAAATAGACTTTAAAACAAAGACTATTATAAGAGAAAAAGAAGGACACTAAATGATGATCAATGGATCAATCCAAGAAGAATATATAACAGTTGTAAATATTTATGCACCCAACATAGAACACCTCAATACATACAGCAAATACTAACAGCCATAAAAGGGGAAATCGACAGTAACACAATCATAGTAGTGGATGTTAACACCCCACTTTCACCAATGGACATGTAATCCAAAAGGAAAAAAAATAAGGAAACACAAGCGTTAAATGATAGATTAAACAAGATGGACTTAATTGATATTTATAGGGCATTCCATCAAAAAGCAAAAGAATACAAATCCTTCTCAAGTGCTCATGGAACATTCTCCAGGATAGATCATATCCTGGTTCACAATTCAAGGCTTGGTAAATTTAACAAAATTGAAATCATATCAAGTAACTTTTCCGACTACAATGCTATGAAGCTAGATATCAATTAGAGAAAAAGTTTGTAAAAAATACAAACACATTGAGGGTAAACAATACACTACTTAATAACCAAGAGATCACTGAATAAATCAAGGAGGAAATCAAAAAATACCTAGAAACAAGAGACAATGGAAACATGATGATCCAAAATCTGTGGGATGCAGCAAAAGCAGTTCTAAGAGGGAAGACTAAAACAATACAATCCTACCTTAAGAAACATGAAACATCTCAAATAAACAACCTAACCTTACACCTAAAGCAATTAGAGAAAGAAGAACAAAAAAGCCCCCAAAGTTAGCAGAAGGAAAGAATTCATAAAAATGAGAGGAGAAATAAATCAAAAAGAAATGAAGGAAACGATAACAAAGATCAATAAAACCAAAAGCTGGTTTTTGAGAAGATAAACAAAATTGATAAACCATTAGCCAGACTCACCAAGAGAAAAATGGAGAAGACTCAAAACAAGAGAAGTAGAAATGAAAAAGGAGAAGTAACAACTGACACTGCAGAAATACAAAGGATCATGAGCCATTACTACAAGCAACTCTATGCCAATAAAATGGACAACCTGGAAGAAATGGACAAATTCTTAGAAATGCACAACCTGCCAAGACTGAATCAGGAAGAAATAGAAAATATGAACAGACCAATCACAAGCACTGAAATTGAAACTGTGATTAAAAACCTTCCAACAAACAAAAGCCCAGGACCAGATGGCTTCACAGGTGAATTCTATCAAACATTTAGAGAAGAGCTAACACCTATCCTTCTCAAACTCTTCCAAAACATAGCAGAGGGAGGAAGAGTCCCACACTCATTCTATGACACCACCACCACCCTGATACCAAAACCAGACAAACATGTCACAAAGAAAGAAAACTATAGGCCAATATCACTGATGATATAGATTCAAAAATCCTCAACAAAATACTGGCAAACAGAATCCAGCAGCACATTAAAGGGATCATACAACATGATCAAGTGGGTTTTATCCCAGGAATTCAAGGATTCTTCAATATATGGAAATCAATCAATGTGATACACCACATTAACAAATTGAAGGAGAAAAACCATATGATCATCTCAATAGATGCAGAGAAAGCTTTCGACAAAATTCATATCACCAAATTATGATGAAAACCCTCCAGAAAGTAGGCAAAGAGGGAACTTATCTCAACATAACAAAGGCCATTTATGACAAGCCCAAAGCTAATATCGTCCTCAATGGTGAAAAACTGAAAGCATTTCCATTAAGATCAGGAACAAGACAAGGTTGCCCACTCTCACCATTATTATTCAACATCATTTTGGAAGTTTTAGCCACAGCAATCAGAAAAGAAAAAGAAATAAAAGGAATCGAAATCGGAAAAGAAGAAGTAAAGCTGTCACTCTTTGCAGATGACATGATACTATATATAGAGAGAGAATCCTAAGATGCTATCAGAAAAATGCTAGAGCTAATCAATGAATTTGGTAAAGTAGCAGGATACAAAATTAATGCACAGAAATCTCTTGCATTCCTATACACTAATAATGAAAAATCTGAAAGTGAAATTAGAAAACACTACCATTTACCATTGCAACAAAAAGAATAAAATATCTAGGAATAAACCTACCTAAGGAGACAAAATACCTGTATGTGGAAAATTATAAGACACTGATGAAATAAATTAAAGATGATATAAACAGATGGAGAGATATACCATTTTCTTGGGTTGGAAGAATCAACACTGTGAAAATGACTATACTATCCAAAGTAATCTACAGATTCAATGAATCCTTATCAATCTACCACTGGCATTTTTCACCAAACTTTAGCCAAAAATTTCACAATTTGTATGGAAACACAAAAGACCCCGAATAGCCAAAACAATCTTGAGAAACAACAACAGAGCTGGAGGATTCAGGCTCCCTGACTTATGTCTATACTGCAAAGCTACAGTAATCAAGACAGTATGGTACTGGAACAAATACAGAAATATAGATCAATGGAAGAGGATAGAAACCCCAGAGATAAACCCACACACATATGGTCACCTTATCTTTGATAAAGCAGGCAAGAATATACAGTGCAGAAAAGAGAGCCTCTTCAATAAATGGTGCTGGGAAAACTGGACAGCTATATGTAAAAGAATGAAATTAGAACACTCCCTAAAATCATACACAAAAAATAACTCAACAAGGATTAAAGACCTAAATATAAGGCCATACACTATCAAACTCTTAGAGGAAATATAGGCAGAACATGCTATGACACAAATTACAGCAAGATCCTTTTGGACCCACCTTCTAGAGAAATGGAAATAAAAACAAAAGTAAACAAATGGCACATAATGAAATTTAATAGCTTTTGCACATCAAGGAAACCATACCAAGACCAAAAGACAACCCTCAAAATGGGAGAAAATATTTGCAAATGAAGCAGCTGACAAACAACTAATCTCCTAAATTTACAAGCAGCTCATGCAGCTCAATATCAAAAAACAAACAACCCAATCCAAAAATGGCCAGAAGATTTAAATAGACATTTCTTCAAAGAAGATATACAGATTGCCAACAAACAAATGAAAGAATGCTCAACATCATTAATCATTAGAGAAATTCAAATCAAAACTGCAATGTGACATCATCTCACACCAATCAGAATGGCCATCATCAAACAATCTGCAAACAATAAATGCTGGAGAGGGTGTGGAGAAAATAAACACTCTTGCACTGTTGGTGGGAATGTAAATTGATACAGCCACTATGGAGAACAAATGGAGGTTTCTTTAAAAATTAAAAATAGACCTACCATACGACCCAGCAATCCCAGTACTGGGCATATACCCTGAGAAAACCATAGTTGAAAAATAGTCATGTACCAAAATGTTCATTGCAGCTCTATTTACAATAAGCAGGACATGGAAGGCACCTAAGTGTCCATCAACAGATGAATGGATAAAGAAGATGAGGCACATATATACAATGGAATATTAATCAGCCATAAAAAGAAAGGAAATTGAGTTATTTGTCTTGAGGTGGATGGACATAGCGTCTGTCATACAGAGTGAAGTAAGTCAGAAAGAGAAAAACAAATACCATATGCTAACACATATATATGGAATCTAAAAACCGAACAAAAAATGGTTATGAAAAACCTAGGGTAAGATGGGAATAAAGACGCAGACCTACTAGAGAATGGATTTGAGGATATGGGGAGGGGGAAGGGTAAGCTGTGACAAAGTGAGAGAGTGGCATGGACATATATAGACTACCAAAAGTAAAATAGATAGCTAGTGGGAAGCAGCCCCATAGTACAGGGATATCAGCTCGGTGCTTTGTTACCACATAGAGGGGTGGGACAGGGTGGG
>NW_020174485.1:464198-507827 GCF_003031525.2 Neophocaena asiaeorientalis asiaeorientalis | reverse complement strand
CATAAGCAATTATTCTCCAATAAAGATGTTAAAATTAATCAAAATAAAAAGATATTACCATACCCACAGTTATCTAGGTTTTTTCCTTATATTATTTTCCAGGACTCTTATATTTTGGATTTTACATTTAAACCTGTGATCCATATTTAGTTAGTTTTTGTGAAGTGTATAATGACTTTGTCTACATTCATTTTTTTTTTTTTTTGCATGTGGATGCCTAGTTTTACTTGCCCCATTTGTTGAAAGTTTATATTCACTCTATTTTATTCCATTTGCTCCTTTGTCAAGATCAGTTGACTATATTTATGAAAATCTATTTCTGGACTCTCTGTTCTGTTCCATTGATTTATTTGTTTTGGTGTTTTTTGTTTGCTTGTTTTGCTTTTTGCCAATATCACACAGTGTTGGTTACTATAAATTTAAGATAAAGTTTGGAGTTGGGAGTGTCAGTCGTCCAACTTTGTTTTTCTCAATATTATTTTGAATATTTTGGGGCTTTTGCTTCTCCATATAAATTTCAGTATGAGTTTGTTGATATCCACAAACTAACGAGCTGAGGTTCTATTAGAATTTTGTTGAATCTACAGGTCAAGTTGGGAAGAACTGACATCTTAACAATATTGGGTCTTCCTATTTATGAATAAAAAATATCTCAATATATTATGCCTTGATATCATTCATCAGAGTTTTGTAGTAGTCCTCATATCTATATGATAAATATTTATTAGATTTTTATATAAGTATTTTAATTTTAGTGGTGGTAATATAAATGATATTGTTTTTTAATTTCAAATTCTACTTGGTGGAGTTATATAAACATGGTGGTAGAATACAATGCACGATTTTGTACCTCTCTTCAGTAATAAAAATTTGACATTCAACCTTGAACAAAACCATCTTTGTGGAAGCTGCTGGATCCAGAAACATATGCCAAGTCACCCAGCAGGAATACACAGGCATGAACTGGATAATAAGCAGATAGACCTCAGATCTGACTGTGGATCCTCCCATGCCCTGTGAACGAGTTCCCGCCCCAATTGGCTGTGGCCTAGTAGCTCTTGTAAAACACTTTCACAATCACTCACAGATGAGAGAGCTTTTATGGAAGTCCAGATTTCCAGAGAAAATGTTCAACACACCATTGGAGTAAAAAATTAGTTTGGAAGCAAGGGAGTGTGTAAATGGAAGAGCTTGACATTACATGCATAACTTCTCACTCAAGGTGGCAAAGCTTAGTGCCAAGAGAGTTTTCTCAGTACACGATATATCCCATAGGTTAATGGGAGAAAATGTGAGTGAGCAATCAGCTTTCCCAGTTGTACTGGATGCTTCCAAAGGGGCTCATTTCTCTCTTTCCCCATGCATAGTACTAAATCATGAGCTACATGATTGGGAGAATTGGAAGAGAATGGGAGAGAGGCTGAAAGATCTCTCAGAAGACAGTAAAGGGATACAGATACTAATAACTATATTGCAACATCCATCAAGTAGCTCATACATAAGCTGCTGGGAATGCAACAACTTTGGATTTCCCCAACTGGAACATAGGCTTGCCCAGCACTGTGTATCTCCATATGTCTTTCTCTGTCTCTCTGTCTCTCAATCTCTCTTATTCTCTCTCTCTCTCACAAACACAAGCACAGCAACTGGCTCTTTGTTCAGGCTTCACAGAAGCTAGTGAGCTTGAACAGAAAGGTGGAACAAATCTATGACCCAGAAAGAAATCACAACTTGAACCTTAGTGTCACCTTTGGAAAAATAATGAGAGACTATTTGTCCTGGCCTGGTGTGTTGCAGCATTGAGAGAAGGCATACAAGCTTAAGAACTCTACCACAAGAAGTAGAAAGAAGGGTAGAACAGGTGTACCCATAGAAGGTCTGACACAGATTCAAAATCCCTAGTATGGCTGAAAGAAGGTATTTATCTACCCAAAGCAGTAAGTAAAGGTTGGAAGAGGTTACTGCTACTTTAAATATAAGCACAACACAAAACTTCAAGGAACATGAATAATCAAGGAAATATGACCACCAGAGGAACACAATAATCTTCCAGTAAAAGAACACTAAATATGGAGAACTGTGATATGACCAATAAAGAATTCAAAGTAATGTTTAAAGAAGTGCAGAGAACTAGAAGAAAACAAAGAAATACAGTTCAATTAAATCAGGAAAACAATGCACAAACGAAATGAGAATTTTAACAGAAAGATGGATCTTAAAAGAATCAAGAATAAATTCCAGAGGTGAAAAATTAAATGAATAAAATGAAAAATGTAATACAGAGTATCAACAGCAAAATTAATTAAGAAGTAGAAAGACTCTGTAAGATGGAAGACAGAAACTTTCAAATTATCCAGATAAGAATGAAGAAAAAATGAATGAAAACGAGTGGTAAAAGCCTATGTGAGGGAGAGGAGGAAGATGGCAGAAGAGTAAGACATGGAGATCACCTTCCTCCCCACAGATACATCAGAAATACATCTACAAGTGGAACAACTCCTACAGAACACCTACTGAACGCTGGCAGAAGACCTCAGACCACCCCAAAGGCAAGAAACTCCCCACATACCTGCGTAGGGCAAAAGAAAAAAGAATAAACAGAGACAAAAGAATAGGGAAGGGACCTGCACAAGTGGGAGGGAGCCGTGAAGGAGGAAAGGTTTCCAAACACTAGAAGACCCTTCGTGGGCAGAGACTGTGGGTGGTGTAAGGGGGAAGCATTGGAGCCAAGGAGGACAGCGCAGCAACAGGCGTTCAGAGGGCAAAGTGGAAATATTTCCGCAAAAAGGATCGGTGCCGACCAGCACTCACCAGCCCGAGAGGCTTGTCTGCTCACCCGCCAGGGTGGGCGGGGCTGGGAGCTGAGGCTTGGGCTTCCTTCGGAGCACAGGGAGAGGACTGGGGTTGGCGGCATGAATACAGCCTGCAGGGGTTAGTGCACCATGGCTAACAGGGAGGGAGTCCAGGAAAAAATATGGATCTGCCAAAGAGGCAAGAGATTTTTTCTTCCCTCTTTGTTTCCTGGTGCGAGAGGAGAGGGGATTAAGAGCACTGCTTAAAGGAGCTCCAGAGACCGGCACGAGCCGCGGCTATCAGCGCAGACCCCAGAGACAGGCATGAGATACTAAGGCTGCTGCTGCTGCCACCAAGAAGCCTGTGTGCGAGCACAGGTCACTCTCCACACCTCCTTTCCTGGGAGGCTGTGCAGCCTGCCACTGCCAGGGTCCCGGGATCCAGTGACAACTTCCCCGGGAAAACGCATGGCAAGCCTCAGGCTGCTGCAACGTCACGCTGGCCCCTGCCACCACAGGGTCACCCCGCCCTCCATACCCTTATCTCCCCCAGGCCGCAGTGACCTGGAGCCCCTGAATCAGTGGCTCCTTTAACCCCATACTGTCTGAGGGAAGAACAGACGCCCTCAGGCGACCTACACGCAGAGGCCGGGAGCTGTGCAGAAGAAGAAGAGAAAGGGAAATCCTCCCATCAGCCTCAGGAGCAGTGGATTAAATCTCCACAATCAACTTGATGTACCCTGCATCTGTGGAACACCTGAAGAGACAACGAATCACCCCAAATTTAGGAAGGGGACTTTGAGAGCTAGATTTATTATTTTTCCTCCTTTTGTGAGTATGTATGTGTATGCTTCTGTGTGAGATTTTGTCTGCATAGCTTTGCTTTCACCATTTGTCCTAGGGTTCTATCCGTCCATTTCTTGTTTTAGTTTTTAAATAAATTTTTGTCTTCATAATTTTTTTATTTTAATAACTTTATATTATTTTACCTTACTTTATTTTATTTTCTTTTATCCCCTTTCTTTCTTTCTACTTTTTCTCCCTTTTATTCTGAGCTGTGTGGATGAAAAGCTCTAGATGCTGCAGCCAGGAGTCAGTGCTGTGCCTCTGAGGTGGGAGAGCCAACGTCAGGACACTGGTCCACAAGGGACCTCCCAGATCCACATGATTTCAAATGGTGAAAATCTCCCAGATATCTCCATCTCAACACCAACACCCAGCTTCACTCAACGACCAGCAATGTACAGTGCTGGACACCCAACGCCAAACAACTAAGAAGACAGGAACACAAACCCACCCATTAGCATAGAGGCTGCCTAAAATCATAATAAGTTCACAGATACCCAGAAACATACCACCAGACATGTACCTGTCTGACAGAAAGACAAGATCCAGTCTCATCCACCAGAACACAGGCACTAGTTCCCTCCAGCAGGAAGCCTACACAACCCACTGAACCAAATTTAGCCACTGGGGACAGACACCAAAAATAACGGGAACTACAAACCTGTGGCCTGCAAAAAGGAGACCCCAAACACAGTAAGAAAAGCAAAATGAGAAGACAGAAAAACACACAGCAGATGAAGGAGCAAGGTAAAAACCCGCCAAACCTAACAACCGAAGAGGAAATAGGCAGTCTACCTGAAAATTAATTCAGAACAATGATAGTAAAGATGATCCAAAATCTTGAAAATATAATAGAGAAAATGCAAGAAACATTTAAAAAGGAACTAGAAGAACGGAAGATGAAACAAGCAATGATGAACAACACAATAAATGAAATAAAAAATACTCTAGAAGGGATCAATAGCAGAAAAACCGAGGCAGAAGAACGGATAAGTGATCTGGAAGATAAAATAGTGGAAATAACTACTGCAGAGCAGAATAAAGATAAAAGAATGAAAAGAACTGAGGACAGTCTCAGAGACCTCTGGGACAACATTAAATACAACAACAGTCGACTTATAGGGTTTCCAGAAGAAGAAGAGAAAAGGAAAGAGACTGAGAAAATATTTGAAGAAATTATAATTGAAAACTTCCTTAATATGGGAAAGGAAAGAGTTAATCAAGTCCAGGAAGCACAGAGAGTCCCATACAGGATAAATCCAAGGAGAAATACGCCAAGACACATATTAATCAAACTGTCAAAAATTAAAAACAAAGAAAACATATTAAAAGCAGCAAGGGAAAAACAACAAATAACACACAAGGGAATCCCCATAAGGTTAACAGCTGAGCTTTCAGCAGAAACTCTGCAAGGTAAAAGGGACTGGCAGGACATATATAAAGTGATGAAGGAGAAAAAATTACAAGTAAGATTATTCTACACAGCAAGGATCCCATTTAGATTTGATGGATAAATTAAAAACTTTACAGACCAACAAAAGCTGAGAGAGTTCAGCACCACCAAACCAGCTTTACAACAAATGCTAAAGGATCTTCTCTAGGCAAGAAACACAAGAGAAGGAGAACACCTACAATAACAAACCCAAAACAATTAAGAAAATGAGAATAGGAACATACATATTGATAATTACCTTAAATGTAAATGGATTAAATGCTCCCACCAAAAAACACAGACTGGCTGAATGGATACAAACAAGACCCATATATATATGAAGACTACAAGAGACCAACTTCAAACCTAGAGACACATACAGACTGAAATTTAAGTGATGGGAAAGATATTCCATGCAAATGGAAACCAAAAGAAAGTTGCAGTAGCAATTATCATTTCACACAAAATACACTTTAAAATAAAGACTATTACAAGAGAAAAAGAAGGACACTACATAATGATCAAGGGATCAATCCAAGAAGAAGATATAACAATTGTAAACATTTATGCACCCAACATAGGAGCACCTGAATACATAAGGCAAATACTAACAACCATAAAAGGAGAAATTGACAGTAACACACTCTTAGTATGGGACTTTAACACACCACTTTCACCAATGGACAGATCATGCAACATGAAAATAAATAAGGAAACACAAGCTTTAAATGATACATTAAACAAGATGGACTTAATTGATATTTATAGGACATTCCATCCAAAAACAACAGAATACACATTTTTCTCAGGTGCTCATGGAACATTCCCCAGGATAGGTCATATGCTGGGCAACAAATCAAGCCTTGATAAATTTAAAAAAATTGAAATTGTATCAAGTATATTTTCTGACCACAACACTATGAAATTAGATATCAATTTCTGGAAAAGATCTGTAAAAAATAAAAACACACGGACGCAAAACAATACACTACTTATAACGAAGTGATCACTGAAGAAATCAAAGAGGAAATAAAAATACCTAGAAACAAATGACAATGGACATACGATGACACAACACCTATGGGATTCAGCAAAAGCATTTCTAAGAGGGAAGTTTATAGCAATACAATCATACCTTAGGAAACAGTAAACATCTCGAATAAACAACCTAACCTTGCACCTAAAGCAATTAGAGAAGGAAGAGCAAAAAAAAAGCCCCAAAGTTAATAGAAGGAAAGAAATCATAAAGATTAGATCAGGAATAAATTGAAAGGAAATGAAGGAAACAATAGCAAAGATCAATAAAACTAAAAGCTGATTCTTTGAGAAGATAAACAAAATTGTAAAACCATTAGCCAGACTCATCAAGAGAAAACTGGAGAAGACTCAAATTAAAAGAATTAGAAATGAAAAAGGAGAAGTAACAACTGACACTGCAGAAATACAAAAGATCATGAGAGATTACTACAAGCAACTGTATCAATAAAACGGACAACCTGGAAGAAATGGACAAATTCTTAGAAATGCACAACGTTCCAAGACCGAATCAGGAAGAAATAGAAAATAAGAACAGACCAATCACAAGCACTGAAATTGAAACTGTGATTAAAAATCTTCCAACAAACAAAAGCCAAGGACCAGATGGCTTCACAGGCGAATTCTATCCAACATTTAGAGAAGAGCTAACACCTATCCTTCTCAAACTTCCAAAATATAGCAGAGGGAGGAACACTCCGAAACACTTTCTACGAGACCACCATCACCCTGATACCAAAACCAGACAAGGATGTCACAAAGAAAGAAAACTACAGGCCAAAATCCCTGATGAACATAGATGCATACATCCTCAACAAAATACTAACAAACATAATCCAACAGCACATTAGAATGATCATACACCATAATCAAGTGGGGTTTACTCCAGGAATGCAAGAATTCTACAATATAAACAAATCTATCAATGTGATACACCATATCAAAAAATAGAAGGAGAAAAACCATATGGCCATTTCAGTACCTGCAGAGAAAGCTTTCAACAAAATTCAACACCCATTTATGATAAAAACCCTGCAGAAAGTAGGCATAGAGGGAACTTTCCTCAACATAATAGAGGCCTTATATGACAAACACAAAGCCATCACCGTCCTCCATGGTGAGAAACTGAAAGCATTTCCACTAAGATCAGGAACAAGACAAGATTTCCCACTCTCACCACTCTTATTCAACAATTCAACATAGTTTTGGAAGTTTTACCCACAGCAATCAGAGAAGAAAAGGAAATAAAAGGAATCCAATTTGGAAAAGAAGAAGTAAAGCTGTCACTCTTTGCAGATGACATGATACTATACATAGTGAATCCTTCAGATGCTACCAGAAAACTACCAGAGCTAATCAATGAATTTGGTAAAGTAGCAGGATACAAAATTAATGCACAGAAATCTCTGGCATTCCTATACACTACTGATGAAAAATCTGAAAGTGTAATTAAGATGAATAAACCTACCTAAGGAGACAAAAGACCTGTATGCAGAAAATTATAAGACACTGATGAAAGAAATTAAAGATGATACAAATAGAGGGAGAGGTATACCATGTTCTTAGATTGGAAGAATCAACATTGTGAAAATGACTCTCCTACCCAAAGCAATCTATAGATTCAATGCAATACCTATCAAACTACCACTCTCATTTTCCACAGAAGTAGAACAAAAATTTCACAATTTGTATGGAAACAAAAAGGACCTCGAATAGCCAATGCAATGTTGAGAATGAAAAATGGAGCTGGAGGAATCAGGCTCCCTGACTTCAGAATATACTACAAAGCTACAGTAATAAAGACAGTATGGTACTGGCACAGAAACAGAAATATAAATCAATGGAACAGGATAGAAAGCCCAGGGATAAACCCACTCACATATGGTCACCTTATCTTTGATAAAGGAGGCATGAATGTACACTGGAGAAGGACAGCCTCTTCAATAAGTGGTGCTGGGACAACTGGACAGGTACATGTAAAAGTATGATATTAGATCACTCCCTAACACCATACACAAAAATAAGCTCAAACTGTATTAAAGCCCTAATTGTAAGGCCAGAAACTATCAAACTCTTAGAGGAAATCATAGGCAGAACACTCTGACATAAATCACAGAAAGATCCTTTTTGACCTACCTCTTAGAGAATTGGAAATGAAAACAAAAATGAACAAATGGGACATAATGAAACTTTAGAGCTTTTGCACAGCAAAGGAATCCATAAACAAGACCAAAAGACAACCCTCAGAATGGGAGAAATTATTTGCAAATGAAGCAAATGACAAAGGATTAATCTCCAAAAATTACAAGCAGCACATGCAGCTCAATAACAAAAAGACAAACAACCCAATGCAAAAATGGGCAGAAGACCTAAATAGACATTTCTCCAAGGAAGATATACAGACTGCCAACAAACACATGAAAGAATGCTCAACATCAATAATCATTAGAGAAATGCAAATCAAAACTGCAATGAGATATCATCTCACACCAGTCAGAATGGCCATCATCAAAAAATCTAGAAACAATAAATGCTGGAGAGAGTGTGGAGAAAAAGGAACACTCTTGCACTGCTGGTGGGAATGTGAATTGGTACAGCCACTATGGAGAGCTGTATGGAGGTTCCTTAAAAATTACAAATAGAACTACCATATGACCCAGCAATCCCACTACTGGGCATATACCCTGAGAAAACCATAATTCAAAAAGAGTCATGTACCAAAATGTTCATTGCATCTCCATTTACAATAGCCAGGACATGGATGCAACCTAAATGTCCATCATTGGATGAATGGATAAAGAAGATGTGGCACATATATACAATTGAATATTACTCAGCCATAAAAAGAAATGAAATTGAACTATTTTTAATGAGGTGGATGGACCTAGAGTCTGTCATACAGAGTTAAGTAAGTCAGAAAGAGAAAGACATATACTGTATGCTAACACATACATATGGAATTTAAGGAAAAAAATGTCATGAAGGACCTAGGAGTAAGACAGGAAGAAAGACACAGACCTACTAGAGAATGGACTTGAGGATATGGGGAGGGCGAAGGGGAAGCTGTGACAAAGTGAGTGAGTGGCATGGACATATATATACTACCAAACCTAATATAGATAGCTATTGGGAAGCAGCGGCATTGCTCAGGGAGATCAGCTTGGTGTTGTGTGACCGCCTGGAGGGGTGTGTGAGAGGGAGGGAGACGCAAGAGGGAAGAGATATGGGAACATATTTATATGTATAACTGATATGCTTTGTTATAAAGCGGAAACGAACACACCATTGTAAAGCAATTATACTTTATTAAAGATGTAAAAAAAGCCTATGTGATTTATGGGATACTATTTAAGAAATAATTTACATATTAATGGAGTTTTAGAATTAGAAAAGAAGAATGGGACAGAAACCTTATTTAAAAAACTGCTGACTGAGAATTTTCCAAATCTAAGGAGAGATTTTGTTATCCAAGTTCATGAAGCCGAGCGGTCATAAAACAAAATCAACTTAAAAGATTCTCTCCAAGACACATTATAATTAAACTGTCAAAAATTAAACACAGAATTTTAAGAGCAGCACAAGAAAAAAAAAAGCTTATAACTTACAAGGTAACTCCCACAAATCTGTCAAAAGATTTCTCAGCGGAAAGATTACAGGCTGAGAGAGAGATGTTGTATTTAAAGTGCTAAAAGAAGAAAACTGTCAACCAATAATATTTTCCCTAGCAAAGATACTGTATAGGAATAAAGGAGAGATAAATATTTTCAAGACAAAGGAAAGCTGAGGGAATTCATCATCACCAGTCTGACCACACAAGAAATGCTGGAAGGAGGTCTTCAATCTGAAATGAAAAGATGCAAGTTATTAACATGAAAACGTATGAAACTATACAACACACTGGTAAAGTAAGTATATAGTCAAATTCAGAATACTTTAATGCTGTAATAAGTTATTGCTTAATAACTTATTTATAGCATAAAGATCAAATAATAAGAGTATTGAAATTAACTATAGCTATAATTATTTGATAACAAAT
Source organism: Neophocaena asiaeorientalis asiaeorientalis (assembly GCF_003031525.2). Taxonomy (NCBI): domain Eukaryota; kingdom Metazoa; phylum Chordata; class Mammalia; order Artiodactyla; family Phocoenidae; genus Neophocaena; species Neophocaena asiaeorientalis. Next base: position 497,686 of record NW_020174485.1, on the reverse strand, counting down.
ACACGATATAAAAAGATGTAATATCTTTTTGAAGTAACATCGCGAAAATGGTGATATATTTTATCCCTGACTTCTTTCTCCCTCACCAAAATAATAAATAACAATTATTCGAGAACAAGGTACCATTGAGAGAGTCCTAGAACATGGGAGTGAGGCTGAAGGACCACCTTTACACCACAGAGATCATGACAGACTGTATTAGAAGGGTAAAAGCAGCAGCTACACATTGATCACATTGTTCTCCCCCAGGCCAGTGTAGTATCACACAAAGAGGTTTCCCTGTGCCTCCAGTTCCTACAATAAGGAAAGAAAATCCAGGAGGGTCAAGCAGCCCCCAGCCCAGCACTGTGGGTCACTTTCTGGGAGCTGCTACTCAGGTCTTGTAATCTCTTGCCATGGGGATTGCAAGGGAATCTGCAGGGCTCAACCACTTAGAATATGACTATGACATAGAAGTGGGGGGAGCTTGAAATAACCAACACATGGATCTTGGCAGACCAAGTTCATACCTGGAATGCCTAAGTAGAAATCACAACCAGCAGTTTTCTCATCTGTATAACCAAGTCAGGGGAGCACTCTGACCAGGGAACCCAGGACTGGGCAGATCTGCCTAATGTAGATCCTCAAACAAAGAGTTTTGCAGACCTAGGGCCTGAATTGCATACACTTAAGCAAGGAGCTGAATCACAGCCTCACTTGCTTTTGAGAGTGTCTTACCACCCCATCTGACCATAAGAGATGATGAAAACTCCAGGAAGCAGTGCAGCCCAAGGGCACTCAACCTAGAAGTTGGGCAGGCATAGCTGATCACTCCCAGAGCAAAGCCAGTACCAGGTGTGGAACATTCTTGCTAGGCACAGTCAAGGTGATTAATTCATAGCCAAGGCTGAGGGCATCCCCTTTCCCCTTCCAACTGTGGAGACTGTTTGAGAAATTGAGTGTAGCGTGGAGTAGTACTTCCCATTCCTGCCCAGGCAAGGGAGCAGAGGCATAGCCCCATCATTGTGAAGAGTATTTTCTGACCCCATCTTTACAAAAGGGCTGGAGGTGACTCCTGGAAGTTCTGCAACGCAGTGACAATCAAGCCTAGTGGCAAGCAGGCAGAGCCAGTAGTTTGCAGAACAAAACCAGGGCCCTGATTGGTCATGAAACTTGGGTTGTGGGTCAGCTTGTGTTAACACAATGATAAAACAACAGCAACAACAAAAAAAAACCCAAAAAACAAACAAACAAAAAAACCTTTAACAGCGTTAGGGTTGCTTCTACCACTGAGCCTGGTCAGGGAATCTAATTTTTAGCCCTGCTTATCTTTGATTAAAGCCTTCAGTCTCTCTAACCAGGTAACCTAACCAGAGCACACAGGAAACTGCATAACGCATTCAACAGCCCTTCACGGAGAATCACTTTAGCAGAGAGTTTAGGTCATGGCTTCCCACATTGGCAGAGCAAAAACAGTTGTCTCACCTGACCAGGAAATTCATTGCATACTCTGGTCTGAATTAGGGTCACAAACAATGAGCTGGGCAGGCCTTCAGTCCCATCCTGATGCCCTGCAAGGAAAAGGAAGCCAATTCATAGCTCCATCAACTACAGAATATAGTACCCAGACCCACCACATGTTAAGCCTGGCCAGAGAATAAAGGCAACTGTGGAGCCTACCCTGAAGCCTCACTTGGATCAGGAAGAAAGTGAGCAGTTTTATCTAACAGTACTCAGCCAGTGGCAAAACCCAATCCCCATCCTCAGAGCTTGAGCTGTTGCCTCTCCCCAAAATAGACCATAATAACAGGTCCCACTTGTCCAACAGACACACCCAGAAATTTAAATTGAGCTGAATGTTGAAGAAATGTTTCTACAAAGCAAACCTGTAAAGTCTGGAAGAGGAGCCAATTACTCAAATGCACAGATAACAAGGTAAAAAAAAATCAAAGATCATGAAAAATCAGGTAAATATTTAAAAAACAAAACTAATAAGGCTCCAATAACTAATCTTAAAGGAATGGAGATCTGTGACCTGTCAGACAAAGATTTCATAATAATCCTCTGAAGGAAGTTTTATGAACTACAAGAAAACACAAGCCATGCTAGCTAAAATTAGGAAAACAATGCATGAACAAAATGCACAGTTCAACAGTAAATAGCAACTGTCAAATAAGAAAAAAGAATCCTAAAGCTGAAAAACAACTGAAGTAAACTGAAGAATAAACCCTCAATAGAGACTTTCAAAGTAGAGATGATCATGCAAAAGGAAAGAATCAGTGACCTGGAGGATAAGATATTGGAAAACAGCCAGTCAGAGAAGCAAAGAGAAAAAAGAGTGAAATAAAGCCTACGGGAATTATAGAAAAAGTAAAATAAACAATATTTGCATTATGGGATTTCCAGAAGGAAAAGAGAAGAAGAAAAAGTATATTTGAATCAATAATGGCTGAAAACTTTCTAAACCTGGGAGAAAACTGGACTTACCGATACATGAGTCCAAAAGATCCCCAAATAGGTTGTACCTGAATAGTACTAGACTGAGATACATTATAATTAAATTGTGAAAAGGAAAAAACAAAGAAAGAATTTTAATAGCAGCAAGACAAAAGAGAGATTGCAAACAAGGGAATGCCAATTAAACAATTGGTGCATTTTTCAACAGAAACATTTCCAGGCTAGGAGAGAATAAGATTACATACTAAAAATATTGAAAGAAAATAACTTTCACCCAAGAATTATATACCCAGGGAAGCTGTTCTTCAGAAATAAAGGAGGGATAAAGACTTTCTTGAACAAAAGCTGAAGGGGTTCATTACCACCAGACCTGCCTTAGATGAAATATTAAAGGGAGTTATTTGAGTGGAAGTAAAGAACACTAATATCATAAAAAAGTATTGTAAATCTCACTGGTAAAGGTAAATATATAGTCATAGTTAGATTCTGCAATATGGAAATAGCAGTGCATGATTCACTTACAACTCTAGTTTAAAAGTTTTAAAATGAGTGTAGTAAAAATGACCATAAAAACAATAATTCGTTATTAGTTATCCAATTTAAAAAAACATGTAAATTTTAACATCAATAATGTAAAATGTGGGAAGGAGGAGAAGTAAAAGTGTAAAGTATACATATTTTATTGAAATTAAGTTGTTATCAGCTTAAAATAAGACATTACAATTGTAAGATATTTTATGTAAGTCTCGTGGTAACCACAAGGGAAAATCCTGTAGTAATTATGCAAAAGAATATGACAGAGAAGTCAAAGCATATTGATATCAAAATGACATCAAAACACACCAAAAAATGCAGCAGGATATGAAACAAGCAACAAAGGATCTACAACACAACCAGAAGAAAATTAACAACATGGTAATAGTAGTCTTTAACTGTCAGTAATTGCTTTAAATGTACACAGATTATTTTTTAAATTAAACATAAAGAATTGCTAAATGGATTAATAGAATTTCCAACAATATGAGGCTTATAAGAAACTTATTTTCACCTTAAAGACACACATGGACTGAGAGCAGAGAAATGAAAAGACATTTCAGGGAAAAAGTAACAAAATAAGCAAAGGTAGCTATACTTATATCAGACAAAATAGTCTTTAAATTAAAAATGATAAAAAGAGACAAATAATGTCATTACATAATGATAAAGAGGTCAATATATCCAGAAAAAATGATTGTAAATATTTATGTGCCCAATATTGAAGCACCTAAATATATAAAGCAAAAACTGTCAGACAAAAGCAAGAAATAAACAGTTATACAATAATCGAGATTTTAATACCCCACTACCGACAATGGACAGATCATCCAGAGAATCAATAAGTAAAAAGTAGATTTGAACAATGCTATAGACCAAATAAACCTAAAACACATTAACAGAACAACCTATTAAAAACATCAGAATACACATTTTTTCAAGAGAAAAAAGAACATTTTCGAGAATAGACTATATGTTACATCTCAGAACAAGTCTTAGAAAGTGCAAGAAGATTGAAATCATTCCAAGTGTCTTCTCAAATCACAGTGGCATGAAACAAGAAATTAATAACAAGAGGAAAATGAAAAATTCACAGAAAATGGAAATTAAAGAAAACTCTCCTGAACAACCAATGGATCAAAGAAGAAATTAAAGGGGGAATTTAAATTTGGGGGGACAATAAGAATAGAGAAACAGGGCTTCCCTGGTGGTACAGTGGTTGAGAGTCTGCCTGCCGATGCAGGGGACGCGGGTTCATGCCCCGGTCTGGGAAGATCCCACATGCCATGAGGCGGCTGGGCCCATGAGCCATGGCTACTGAGCCTGCGTGTCTGGAGCCTGTGCTCCACAACACGAGAGGCCACAACAGTGAGAGGCCCACGTACCACAAAAAAAAAAAAAAAAATAGAAAAACAACATACCAGAACCTGTGGCATGCAGCAAAAGCAGTTCTAAGAAGGAAGTTCATAGCAATAAACACCTACACTAAGAAGCCAGAAAGTTCCCAGATAAACAATGTAACACTATCCTTTAAGGAACTGGAAAAAGAAGAGCACAATGAATGCAAAGTTAGCAGAAGAAAGAAAATAAATATTAGAGCAAAAATGAAAGAAACAGACAACAGAAAAACAATAGAAAATATTAACAAAACTTATTTTGTTCTTTGAAAAGATAAAATTAACAAGACTTTAGCTAGAATACCAAGGAAAAATTAGAAAATGAATCAAATCAACATGATTATATATGAAAAAGGATACACTACAACTAATAACAGAACTTCAAAGGCTACATTACAACTAATACCACAGAAATTCAAAGGCTCACAAACAGCTACTATGAATAACTATATGCAGACAAACTGGACAACCTAGAAGAAATGGAAAAACTCTTAAAAACATAAAACTTACCAAGAATGAATCAGGAAGAAATACAAAAGCTGAATAGATCAATTACTAGTTAGGAGATTGAACCAGTAATTAAAATCTTCCAATAAAATCATCCCAGAACCAGATGGATTCACTGGTGAATTTACCAAACTTTTAAAGGAGAATTAACTTCAATCCTTCACAAACTCCTCTCAAAAAAGTTCAAGAGGAAAAAAAACTCCCAAATTCATTTTACAAGGTCAGAATTATTCTGTTACTAAAACCAGACAAGGACACTAATAGAAAAGAAAATTACTGGTCAGTATCCCTGATGAATATAAATGTAAAAATTTCAATAAAATACTAGCAAACCAAATTCAATGGTGCAGTAAAAGAATCATACACTATGATCAAATGGGATTTATCCCTAGAATGCAAGGATAGTTCAACATAGGCAAATCAATGTGATGCATCATATTAATAAAACGAAAGAGAAAATTGCATGATCGTCTCAATAGATGCAGAGAAAAGCAGTTGACAAAATTCAACACCCATTAATAACAAAAACTCTTAGAAAAAATAGGCATAGAAGGAAAATCTCAACACAATAACGGGTGTTTATGACAAGCCAACAGCTAACATTATACCCAATGGTAAAAGGTTGAAACCTTTTCCTCTAAGATCATGAATAATAAAAAGATGTCCACTCTTACCACTCCTACTTAACAGAATACTATAAGTCTTAGGTAGGGCAATTAGGCAAGAAAGAATAATAAAATATATCAAAATTAAAAAGGAGAAAATTCTTCAATAAGTGCTGCTGGGCAAACTGGATAGCTACATGTAAAACAATGAAATTAGAACACTTCCTAACACCATACACAAAAATAAACTGAAAACAGATTAAAGACGTAAATGTAAGGCCAGACACTATAAAACTCTTAGAGGAAAACATAGGCAGAAAACTCTATGACATAAATCACAGCAAGATCCTTTTTGACCCACCTCCTAGAGAAATGGAAATAAAACCAAAAATAAACAAATGGGACCCAATGAAACTTCAAAGATTTGCACAACAAAGGAAACCATAAACAAGACCAAAAGACAACCCTCAGAATGGGAGAAAATATTTGCAAATGAAGCAAATGACAAAGGATTAATCTCTTAAATATACAAGCAGCTCATGCAGCTTAATATCAGAAAAAAAAAAAAAAACAACACAAACAATCCAAAAATGGGTGGAAGATCTAAATAGACATTTCTCCAAAGAAGACATATGGATTGCCAACAAACACATGAAAAGATGCTCAACATCACTAATCATTAGAGAACTGCAAATCAAACCACAATGAGGTATCACTTCACTCCAGTCAGAATGGCTATAATCAAAAAAATCTAGAAATAATAAATGCTGGAGAGGGTGTGGAGTAAAGGGAACCCTCTTGCACTGTTGGTGGGAATGTAAATTGATACTGCCACTATGGAGAACAGTATGGAGGTTCCTTAAAAATCTAAAAATAGAGCTACCATATAACCCAGCAATCCCACTACTGTGCATATATCCTGAGAAACCCATAATTCAAAAAGATACATGTATCACAATGTTTATTGCTGCACTATTTACAATAGCCAGGACATGGAAGCAACCTAAATGACTGCTGACAGATAAATGGATAAAGAAGATGTGGCAGATATATACAATGGAATACTACTCAGCCATAAAAAGAAATGAAATTGAGTTATTTGTAGTGAGGTGAATGGACCTAGAGTCTGTCATACAGAGTGAAGTAAGTCAGAAAGAGAAACACAAATACCATAGGCTAACACATATATATGGAATCTAAAAAGGTTCTGATGAACCTAGGGCCAGGACAGGAATAAAGACGCAGATGTAGAATATGGACTTGAGGGCATAGGGAGGGGGAAGGGTAAGCTGGGACAAAGTGAGAGAGTAGCATTGACATATATACACTACCAAATATAAATTGGATAGCTAGTTGGAAGTGGCTGAAAAACACAGGGAGATCACCTTGACGCTTTTGGATGATGTAGAGGTGTGGGATAGGGAGGGTGGCAGGAAAACTCAAGATGGAGGGCATATGAGTATACTTGTATACATATAGCTGATTCACTTTGATATACAGCAGAAACTAACACAACATTGTAAAGCAATTTTACTCCAATAAAGATGTTAAGAAATAAATAAATAAAAAGGAGGAATTAAAATAATCTCTATTTTCAGAGTACATGATTTTACATGCAGAAAATTCTAAAGACTGAAACAGAACACAGTTACATTTAGTCAATGAGTTCGGTAATGTTTCAGGACATAAAATTAACATACAAAAATGATTATCATTTCTATATAATAGCAAAGAATTTTCTAAAAAAGAAGTAAATAAATGGATCCCATTTACAATAGCATCAAAAACAATAAAATGCTTATGAATAAATTTAACCAAAGAGGTCAAAAATCTGTACTATGAAAAATGTAAGACATTGATTTTAAAAAATTCAAAGAAGACCAAAACAAATGGAAAGGTATCACATGTTAATGGACTGGAGAATTGATATTATTAAATTACAATAATTCCAAAAGTCATCCACAGATTCAATGTAATCCCTGTCAAGTTTCCAATGGTACTTTTTACAGAAGTAGAAATAACACTCTCAAAATTCATATAAAAGAGATCAATCAAGATGGTAGAGTAGGAGGACATGGACATCACCTCCCTCACAAACATTTCAAAAATACATCTACATGTGGAACAATTCCCACTGACAACTAAATTGAGTCTGGCAGAAAGACTCATGTACACCAGTGCTGTAAGAGATATTCAAACAGAATTGTGTAGGAATTAAAAAGAAGTGATTAGGTTGTGACTTGTGACACTGGGAGTGGACTCAGAGGAAAAGGGAGATTACATGGGTTTAGATCATCTTTGGGGAGTGAGCTGTTTGAGTCACATATTGGGTGCCCCAAATCCTGGAGTCAGACACAAGGAAGACAAGATCCCTTGGTTGGTTGGAGGGCTGCTGAAACTAACAGGAGGGCTGTAGGTAGCCTAGAATCAGCTCGTGAAGAGTGAGCACATGCTGCTTTGCTCCTGAGGCAAGGAAGTTAGGGCAAATTGAGGACTGCTCCAGTGGTTGCCAGATTTCCTGCGACCACCCCAGTGAACACCTGAGCCTGAGCCAAGCAAGCACACTTGCCCCACTTACTTCAGGTCACAGATCCACACTGGACCAAGGACTACCATCACCAGGGAGACACCTTGGCTGTAGGATGCAGAACAGGGGCAAGTTGGATCCAGTTTAGCATCTGTGTAGGGTGGGACAGCTGTTGATGGTGCTTACTCAGGCAGCAGATCAGAAGCAGCCCCGGTCCTTGACAAGAGCTGCTCTACCACAGCCCATGCACCAGTACATGCCAAGAACAAACACAGGCTCTGCCTGTCCTGGGGCATTGCTCCACAACAGGGCAGTGGCTGAAAGGAATTGGTCTGCTGTGAGGGACAAAAAAAAGTTAGACCCGAGGCTGCAACAGAGAAGGATGAGGTTAGCCATTGCTGATCTTGCACCTGCAATGCATCAAGGAAAGCCAGACCTCTGAATGCAACTGGCCTGCAGCAGCTCACACCCTGTCATGAACCAATAGGTGATGGAAGGCCCTCTTGCCTCAACTCTACTTCTCTCTGGGACAAAGGTCCTGGTGCTGGGAGAGAGGAGAGCACAAACTTAAAGGGAACAGAGACAGCTCAGACTCAAGCCAGAAGGTTTCTACTTCAGCAACTTGGGATTCAACCATGCCCCAATAGGCAGTGATGGCCACTGGTGCTAGACCTAGCCACTCCATCTCTGGCCCTAAATCCTACCAAGGTGAGCTAGAAAATGCAAAAAGAAACCAGTAAGAAATTAAGAATACAATACCTGAAATCAAAAACCTGCTAGAAGTAATTAAGAGCAGGCTAAGTGATACAGAAGAATGCATAAGTGACATGGAAGATAGAATAATGGAATTCACTGATCATAACAGGAAAAAAGTGAGAACAGTTTAAGAGATCTCTGGGAGAACATCAAGTGTACTAACATTCACCCTATAGGGGTCTCAGAAGGAGAAGAGAGAGAGAAAGGAGTCAAAACTGTGTTTGATAAAATTATGGCTGAAAACTTCTCCAAACTGATGGAGGAAACAGATATCCAGGCACAGGAAGAAAAGACAGTCCCAAATGAGAAGAAACCAAAGAGAATTACACCAATACATATCATAACTAAAATGGCAAAGGGTAAAGATAAGAAAGGATTTTAAAGGCAACAAGAGAAAAACAAAGAGTTATATACAAGGAATCATCATAAGGTTATCAATTGATATTTCTGCAGAAATGTTGCAGGCCAGATGGGAGCGACATGATATATTCAATGTGGTGAAAGGTAAAAACTGGCAGCCAAGGGTGCTGTACTCCTCAAAATTATCTTTTAGAAGTAAAGGACTGATAACTTCTTAGACAAGCAAAAACTAAAAGAGTTCATTAATAATAAACATACCCTACTGATTGTCGAAACAGAAAATCAAAAAGTCAACAGTGGTCTTAAGTGACACACACACAAAAAAATAGTTGGATTTAATAAATATCTATAAGACATTCCATCCCAAAACAAGAGAATAAACATTCTTTTCAAGTGCAAATGCAAAGTTCTCCAGGATAGATCACATGCTTGGTCACAACACATGTCTCAGCAAATTTAAGAGGATAGAAATAATATCAAACATTTTTTCAGCATCAAAGAGTATTAAGCTAGAAATCAATTACAGAAAGGAAAATGGGAAAAGCACAAATACATGGATAGTAAACAACATGCTACTAAAAAAACCCAAAGGGTCAAGTAAGAAATCAGAGAGAAAATAAGAATATACCTTGCGACAAAGGAAAATAGAAACACAACTTTCCAGAATCTATGGATTGCAGCAAAAGAAGTTCTGAGAGGTAAGTTTATAGCTATACAGCCCTACCTCAAGAAAGAAGAAAAATCTCAAATAAACAACCTAGCCTACCACTTAAAGGAATTAGAAAAAGAACAAACAAAACCCAAAGTCAGCAGAATTAAGGAAATAAAGATCCAAAAGGAAAACCTAAATAGACATCCAAACAATGATAGAAAATAATGAAAACTAGAGGTGGTTTCTAGAAAAGATAAACAATATTAATAAACTTTTAGCCAGGCTTGTCAAGAAGAAAAGAGAGGACCCAAATAAAATTAGAAGCAAAAGAGGAGAAATAACTGATGCTGTGGAGATACAAAAAATCATAAGAGAATACTATGAACAGTGAAATGCCAACAAATTGGACAACTAGAAGAAATAAACAAATTTCTAGAAACATACAAACTGCTAATACTGAATCATGAGGAAACAGACAATCTGAAGGTACTGATCACTAGTAGTGAAATTAAAAGTGTAATAATAATAATTTTAAAACTCCCAGCCATGAGATCAAAACAAAAATGAGGTATCACCTCTCCAGTCAGAATGGCCATCATCAAAAAGTCTACAAATGATAAATGCTGGAGACGGTATAGAGAAAAAAGAACCCTCCTACACTGTTGGATGGAATGTAAATTGGTACAGCCACTATGGAGAACATCATGGACGTTCCTTAAAAAACTTAAAAGTAGAATTACCATATAATCCTGCAATTCAACTCCTAGGCATATATCAGAAGAAAACTATAATTCAGAAAAATACATTCACCTCAATGTTCATTGCAGCACTATTTACAATTGCCAAGACATGGAAAAAACCTAAATGTCTGTCGAGAGATAAAAGGATAAAAGATGTGGGATACATATACAATGGAATATTACTCAACCATAAAAAAAGAATGTAATAGTGCCATGTGCAGCAACATGGATGAACCTAGAGATTATCTTACTAAGTGAAGTAAGCCAGACAGAGAAAGATAAATATATGAAATTCTTATATGTGGAATCTAAAAAAGATGCAAATGAATGTATTTACAGAACAGAAATAGACCCACAGATATAGAAAACAAACTTACGGTAACCAAAGGGGAAAGCAGAGAGAGGGATAAACTAGGAGTTTTGGATTAACATATACATACTACAATTTATTTGTGCTCTACACCTGAAACTAACACAACATTGTAAATCAATGATACTTCAAAAAATATCTCATTGGAAAACCTGTTTTGTTTTGTTTTTTAAGCTCTTTATTTTATTTTATTTTTTGGCCATGCTACTCAGCTTCTGGGACCTTAGTTCCAAGACCAGAGATTGAATCCAGGCCCTTGACAGTGAAAGCACCAAGTCCTAACCACTGGACCACCAGGGAATTCCCTGGAAAACCTGTTTTAACTCTACCCTGAATATTAATAATTTAAAATATATCCATAAAAATAAAAACAAAATTCCTAGCAAGGAAAAGTCGAAGTGTGGATAGCTTCTTGGGGGAGTACTACCAAACATATAAAGAGGAGCTAATTCCCAATCTTCTCAAAATACTGCAAAAAATTCAGGTGGACAGAACACTCCCAAATTTATTCTACAAGGCCACAATTACCCTGATACAAAAAACAGACAAAAATACTACAAAAAAGAAAATTACAGGCAATATCTTTGATGAATATAAATGCAAAAATCCTCAACAAAATATTAGCCATTCTAATCAAAAAATATATAAAAATCATCATACAACATGATCAAGTGGGATTTATTCCAAGGACGAAAGGAAAGCTCAATATTTGCAAAATGATCAATGTGATACACCACGTTAAAAAAAAGAGAAAGGTTAAAAACCACATGATCATCTCAATAGACGCAGAAAAAGCATTTGACAAAATTCTACACCAATTTATGATCAAAGTTAGTATACAGTGAACATATTTCAACATTATAAAGGCCACTTGTGACAAACCAAGGAGGTGAAACACCTATACTCTGAAAACTGTAACACATTGATGAAGGAAATTGAAGATGATACAAAGAAATATAAATCTATTCCATGCTCTTGGATTGGAAGACTTAATATTTTTTAAATGGCCACACTACTCATCACAACCTACAGACTTAATTCAGACCCTATTAAAATATGCATGATGTTTTTCAGAGAACTCAAACAAATAATCCTAAAATTTACATGGAACTACAAAAGGTCCAGAATTGCCAAAGCAATTCTGAGGAAAAAGAACAAAGCTAAAGGAATAACCCTTCCAGAGTTCAGGCTATACTACAAAGCTATGGTAATCAGAACACCATGGTAGTGGCACAAAAACAGACACATAGATCAATGGGACAGAATACAAAGCCCAGAAATAAACCCACACATCTATGGTCAATTAATCTATGATAAAGGAGGCAAGAGTTGGGAAAGCTGGACAGCCACATGTAAATCAATTAAAGCACACTCACACACCATACACAAAATAAACTCAAAATGTTTTAAAGACTTAAATATAAGACATGACATTGTAAAAGTCCTAGAAGAGAACGTAGGCAAAATATTCCGACATAGATCATAGTAATATTTTCTTAGATCCATCTTCCAAACCCAAAGAATTAAAGAAAAAATAAACAAATATTACCTAATCAAAATTAAAAACTTTTGCTTAGCAATGAAACCCATCAACAAAATAAGAAGACAGTCTTCTGAATGGGAGAAAATATTTGCAAGTGATATGACAGATAAGGGATTAATATCCAAAATATATAAACAACTCATACAATCAATACCAAAAGCACCCACAAACAAACCAATTTATAAATGGAAAAAAGACCTGAACAGATATTTCTCAAAAGAAGTCATATAGATGGATAACAGGCACATAAAATTGTGCTCAACATCACTAAATATTAAAGAAATGCAAATCAAGCCACAATGAGATATCACCTCATACCTGTTAGAAATGGTTATCATCAAAACTTGTATAAATATCAAGTGCTGAAGAGGATGTGGTGTTGGAAATGTTAATTGGTCCAGCCACTATGGAAACCTGTATGAAGGGTCCTCAAAAAACTAAAAACAGAACTACCATATGATCCAACAAGCACACTCCTGGGTATGTATTGAAATAATACAAGAACACTCATTCAAAAAGATACATGCACCCCAATGTTATAGCAGCACCATTTACAATAGCTAAGCTATGGAAGCAAACTAAGAGTCCATCAACAGAAGGATGCATAAAGAAGATGTGATATACATGCAATGGAACATTACTCAGTCCTTAAAAAAATGAAATTCTGTTATTTGCAAGAATGTGGATGAACCTAGAGAGTATAACCTTTATTGGAATAAATTAGAGAAAGACAAATATCCTATGTTATCACTTTTATTTGGAATCTAAAAAAAAATAAACAGGTGTATTATAACAAAACAAAAACAGACTCACAGATATAGATAACAGACTTTTGGTTAGCAGACAGGAGAGGTAAGTGGGGAGGGGTGAGGTGGTTATATGGGATTAAGAAACAAAAACTACTATGCATAAAATAAATAAGCAACAAGGATACAACACAAGGAAATACAATCATTATTTTGTAGTAACTTAATAGAGTATATCTATAAAATTATTGAATGACTATGTTGTATACCTGAAATTAATATGATATTGTAAATCAATTGTACTTTAATAAAAAATAATAAAAACTAAAATACTTTGCACGTGATGTGTGTTTTAAAATATGAAAGTGCTAACAAGAAGATATATGTATGTATATCAAGAGTAACTTAATTTGTTTCTGTTTCTTTTCATAATACCATGTGGTAAAAATAGTAAATGTGTTTTCATTATATGCCAGGTATCATACGTTCTCGAATTGTAGTAGGTTTGTCATACTTTGTGGCCAACAGTCTTTAATATCCTCTTTAAATTTATGGAGTTTCCCTCTTTGTGAATTTTGAATCCCAGGGTAGAAACAAGGGCTGAGTTTCCCAGAATCAGGCACAAAGCCTACATTAGGCCAGTCAGACTCCTTGTAAAAAGACTGGGCTTGAAAGAGAGCAAGAAGGGAAGGAGATCGTACAGGATTCTCTTTCCCTGGCATGCATGGTGAAGTGTGGCACAATGACGAAAATGACAGGGCTCATAGCACTGTGTTCCTCCATCAGTTGTTCCTCCATCAGCCCTGCTGTGTGGACTGCAGGGTCCTTGCCCATCAAGGATATGAATTCAATATTTTTCCTTCCTGTGAGGTCACTGTTTCTGATTTTCCAGCCCTTCCAAAGATTCTGTAAACCATCTTAATAATTTTCTTTTCATTAAAACTAAGTAAGTTAAAAAGCAACAACAATGAAATATCACCTCACACCTATTCATATGGCCATCATCAAAAAGATAAGATAACAAGTGCTAGTATGAATTTGAAGAAATGGAACACTTGTGTACTCTTTTTGGGATGTACATTGGTACCACCACTATGGAAAAGAGTACAGAGAATCCTCAAAAAATTAAAAATAGAACTACCATATTATAAAAGCAACATGAAATCCTACCATCACTCACAACGACATGGATAGACCTTGAAGGCATTATGCTAAGTGAAATAAGACAAACAGCAAGAGCCAAATACTGTATTATCTCACTTATAGATGGAATCAAAAAAGACAAACTCATAGAAAAAGTCTGACTCTTGTTACCAGAGTCAGAGCAGAGAGAAGGGAAATTGGAGGAAGGTGGTCAAAAGGTACAAACTTCCAATTATAAGTTAAATAAATACTAGAAATATAACGTACAACATGGTGACTATAGCTAACACTGCTGTCTGATATATGAGAAAGTTGTTCAGAGAGTAAATCCTTTGAGTTATTATCACAAGAATTGTTTTCTTTTTTTCCCTTTTCTTTTTATTGCATCTTTATGAGAAGATGGATATTAGCTGAACCTTTTCTGGTAATTATATTTTAATATATGTAAATCAAGCCATCATGCTGTATGGTTTAAACTTATACAATGATATTTGTTAATTATTTTTCAACAATCCTGAGAAGAAAGAGGAAATTGTAACATCAAAAACATAAAATGGGTCTTCCCTGGTGGTGCAGTGGTTGAGAGTCTGCCTGCCGATGCAGGGGACACGGGTTCATGCCCTAGTCCGCGTAGATCCCACATTCCGTGGAGCAGCTTGGTCCGTGAGCCATGGCTGCTGAGCCTGTACGTCCGGAGCCTGTGCTCCACAACGGGAGAGGCCACAACAGTGAGAGACTTGCGTACTGAAAAAAAAAAAAAAAAAACATAAAACGGAGTAAAGTATAGTGTTTGAGTTGTGATAAGTATAAAATAGACTGTTATATCTATAAGATGTTATGTAAGCATCATGGTAACCACAAACAAATAATTATATTAGATTCAAAAAAAATGAAAAAAGGGAATTAAAATATACCACTAGAAAAATTTATGAATTTATAAACGAAGGAAGGAAGGAAGAGAGAAAGAAAGAAATATCAGGATTACAAAACAGCCAAAAAATAATGATCCCAATGGGAATACAGAGTCCTTACCTGTCAGTAATTACTCTGAATGTGAACAGATTGAATTCTTCAGTCAAAAGTTATACAGTGGCTCCATAGCTAATTTAAAAGAGCCAACCAAATGCTGTGTACAAGAGACTCACTTCAGCTTTAAGGACACGAATGAAAGTGAAAACTAAAAATTAGCAGTGGTAGATATATTTATAGGAGAAAAAAGAGACAAAAGTGGTAATGAGAGACAAAGACAATCTTTTTATACAATGATAAAGGAGTTTATTCATCAAGGACAGATAACAATTATAAATATATATGCACCAATTTCAGAGCACTTAAATATATTAAACAAATACAAGTATGAAAGCAGAAATAGAAAAAAGTACAATACTAATAATAATATATGTCAAAACCCTACTTTCAACAATAGATATATCATCCAGAAAGAAAATTAAAAAGGATACATTGGACTTAAAACATACTTTAGACCAAATAGAACTAACAGATGTATACAAATATTTCATCCAACAGCATCAGAATAGACATTTTTTTCAGGGTCCCACTCTAGGTTCTCCAGGATAGATCATATAACAGGTAAAAAATTAAAAGTCTCAGCAAATTTAAGAAGTTTAAATAATACCAAATATCTTTTCTCACCACAATAGTATAAAACTAGTTATGAATGGCAGGAGGAAAGCTGGAAAATTCACAGTTGTATGGACATTAAATAACACACTTCTGAACAATCAATAGGTCAAACAAAAAAACAAAGAATTAATTTTAAAAATTCTTCAGAACTGCTGCTTGCTGCAATTGACACCCACAGATAGAGCTCAAAGAAAGGCAAAGATTCCTGTCTAGCACCAACACTGTATGGGTCGAACCTAAGCCCAGGAAGTGGTACACAGAGGCCACTGGGTGCCTGGAAGAGACAGCACAGCACCGGGGTCGGGGGGCAGATCCAGATGGCAGAATAGAAGGACGTGGAGATCACCTCCTCCCACAAATACATTCAAAATACATCTACATGTGGAACAATTCTCACAGAAAACCCACTGAACACTGGCAGAAGATCTCATAAAACCAAAATTTCAAGAAAGATCACCACATAACCCAGTGGGGCAAAAGAATAAAAAGTGAATCAGAATGGGACCTGCACCCCTGGGTGGGATCTGTGAAAAACGAAATGTTCCCTCACCCTGGGAAGCCCCTTCACTGGAGGGGAGATCTCCTGGAACAGAAAGTGAGCCTCAGAGGCTTGGAAGAGAGTGTAGCAGCTGGATTGTGGCAGGCAGAACAGAGAAAGACCAGCACAGATGGTCCTGGCCACCTCCTTGCACTCCCCAGGCCAAGACATGCATCTGCTGGTGTGTACAGCAGCTGGGTGCTGAAATTTGGGTTTCAGAGGACAGACCATGGAGAGGACTGGGTTTGGCTGCACAGAGACAGCCTGAAAGGGCTGGAGTGTGGTCCATGCCACAACAAGGGACACCCCTTGTTGCACAGGAAGGAGCCCGGGTACACGATTGAAGTTCCATTGTTAGCTTGCATGCCTGAAAGGAGAGGTGAAGTCCACCACAGAAGCCTCATTCTCAGAGTGCTCACAGCAAGTGCAGCTCCACCTCTATGATTTCTAGGAGTTCACAAAACACAGGTGGGTTGCCCACATGCAGAAGCAGGGCTGAAATCTGAGCTCATCCTCAGGGGTCAAATGACTTCTGAAGCAGGGCTGAAATCTGAGTGTACCAGCAGCTGTGCAATCTGTGGATTTATGTGTCATGGGCAACTTTGTAAAGTCAGTGCCTGATGGGCATCCGAGCTGATTGCTTGTGTTTCCATGGCTGGGGGAGGGGTCAGGCTATAGCAACTGTGACCTTTGCGATCATGTGCATGCAGAGGTGGGGACAGGATCTGAGCTGACTCAGTAGCTGACAAGGCAGGAACAGGTGTGTACTATGGCAGTCCCAGTGCCTAACCTCCGTGGTTCTGTGCCAAGGAATCTGCACCTGTGGCTTTGTGAACACAGTACCTGAGGGAGACCCAGGCCAATTGCCTGAATTCCCGTGGTTGAGGTGGGGCCAAGGGTAGATCCAAAAATAATGTACTTTGTGAGCTGTCACAATGAGTGACAGGTGACACCATAGAATACACTTCCGAGAGGACAGCTCCTGCAGAGACAACTCAGTGGCTCCTCTCCCAGCAGGAGTGCTCCAATCCTCCCTACCTCACACAGCACCTCATAAACAGATCTGGGGGAATCAAAACAACAGCATGGGAGCAGACCCCGCCTCCAACAGGGCTATGACAACCACAGAGCAGAGAGGAGGACCTGCTCAATATCTAGTTCAGACTCTGGTCACCACATCAACAATCACACCTGCATCAAAGGTAAAATGGCCAAAACACACTAAGGAAAGGTGTGGCAGTCATCCTGAAACAGTCATACCAAAAACAGCCCTCACACAAAAATATTAGAATCACAGAGGCTACTCAGGGACACTCCCACATGAAAACAGCCCTTCAAGACCACAGTAGTTAACGGTTTCTCCTAAAATCATAGCGTCATGGAAGTATAAGTAAAATGAAGAAACAGAGTAACCACTCCTAATTAAAAGATCAAGAGAATTCACTGGAAATAACAATGAAATAGACCTCTCCAGTTACTAGATCCTGAGCTAAAAAAGAAGATAATGAAAATACTGAAGGAATTAAGGAAGGACTATCAATCAAAATGCAGTTTACTGTAAAAAGGAACTAGAAAATATAAAGAGGAGCCAGTTAAAATTACAAAACTCATTTTCTGAGACAAAAGCTGAGCTAAAGGAAAAACATAGAAAACTGGATAATGCAGAAGGATGAACAAGTGATCTGGAAGGTAGAATAATAGAAATCACTCAATCAGAACAGCAGAGAGAAAGACAAATAATTGTGTAAAAGGAATTATAGTTACAATGAACAGCAAAATGATAAACAAGACTTCAAGATGGTGGAAGAATAAGATGCAGAGATCACCTTCCTCCCCACAGATACATCAGAAATACATCTACATGTGGAACTGCTCCTATAGAACACCTACTGAATGCTGGCAGAAGACCTCAGACCTCCCAAAAGGCAAGCAACGCCCCACGTACCTGGATAGGGTAAAAGAAAGAAGAACAAACAGAGACAAAAGAATAGGGTGGGAACCTGCACCAGTGGGAGGGAGCTGTGAAGGAGGACAGGTTTCCACACACTAGGAAGCCCTTTCGTAGACAGAGACTGTGGGTGGTGGAGGGGGGAAGCTTCAGAGGCACGGAGGAGGGCACAGCCACAGGGCTGCGGAGGGAAAAGGGGAGAGATTCCTGTAGAGAGGATCCGTGCGGACCAGCACTCACCAGCCCAAGAGGCTTGTCTGCTCACCTGCCAGGGCAGGCGGGGTCTGGGAGCTGAGGCTCAGACTTCAGTCAGATCACAGGAAGAGGACTGGGGTTGGCTGCGTGAACACAGCCTGAAGGGGGCTAGTGCACCACAGCTAGCCGGGAGAGAGTCCAGGAAAGAGTCTGGAGCTGCCGAAGAGGCGAGAGACATTTTCATCCCTTTTTGTTTCCTGATGTGCAAGGAGAGGGGATTAAGAGCACTGGTTAAAGGAGCTCCAGAGACAGGCGTGAGCCACTGCTATCAGTGTGGACCCCAGAGAGTGGCATGAGATGCTAAAGCTGCTGCTGCAGCCACCTACAAGCCTGTGAGTAAGCACAGGTCACTATCCACACAGCCCCTCCAGGGAGCCTGTGCAGCCTGCCACTGCCAGGGTCCCATAATCCAGGGACAACTTCCCTGGGAGAATGCACAGCATGCCTCAGGCTGGTGCAACATCACGCTGGTCTCTGCCTCTGCAGGCTCATCGTGCATCCCTACCCCTCCCTCTCCGTGGCCTGAGTGAGTCAGAGCCCTAAATCAGCTGCTCCTTTAACCCCGTCCTGTCTGAGCGAAGAACACACGCCCTCACGTAACCTACATGCAGAGGTGGGTCCAAATCCAACGCTGAACACCGGGAGCTGTGTGAACAAAGAGTAGAAAGGGAAATTTCTCCCAGAAGCCTCAGGAGCAGCGGATTAAATCTCCACAATCAACTTGATGTACCCTGCATCTGTGGAATACCTGAATAGACAAAAATCTTCCCAAATTGAGGAGGTGGAATTTGGGAGCAAAGATATATTATTTTCCCCCTTTTTCTCTTTCTGTAAGTGTGTATGCTTCTGTGTTTGATTTTGTCAGTATAGCTTTTCTTTCACCATTTATCTTAGGGTTCTGTCCGCCCTATTTTTTTTTTCTTTTACTTTTTAATTTTTTTTTCTTAAAAATTATTTTTTTAATTTTAATTATTTTAGTTTACTTTATTTTATATTAGACTCTTTCTATTTTTTCTCCCTTTTATTCAGAGCCGTGTGGATGAAAGGCTCTTGGTGCTCCAGCCAGGAGTCAGTGCTGTGCCTCAGAGGTGGGAGAGCTAACTTCAGGACACTGGTCCACAAGAGACCTCCCAGCTCTACGTTATATCAAATGGCGAAAATCTCCCAGAGATCTCCACCTCAATGCCAAGGCCAAGCTTCATTTAGCAACCAGCAAGCTACAGTGCTGGACACCCTATGCTAAACAACTAGCAAGAGAGGAACACAGCCACATCCATCAGCACAGAGGCTGCCTAAAATCATAATAAGGTCACAGACAGCCAAAAACACACAACCAAAGGTGCACCTGCCCACCAGAAAGACAAGATCCAGCCTCATTCACCAAAACACAGGCACTATTCCCCTCCACCAGGAAGACTACACAACCCACTGAACCAAACGTAGCCACTGGAGACAGACACCAAAAAAAGAAAAAACAAAAAACGGGAAAAACGAACCTGCAGCCTGCGACGAGGAGACACCAAACGCAGTAAGTTAAGCAGAAAGAGAAGACAGAAAAACACACAGCAGATGAAGGAGCAAGGTTAAAACCAACCAGACCTAACACATGAAGGGGAAATAGGCAGTCTACCTGAAAAAGAATTCAGAAGAATGATAGTAAAGATGATCCAAAATCTAGAAAATATAACAGACAAAACACAAGAAATGTTTAACAAGGACCTAGCAGAACTAAAGAGCAAACAAACAATGATGAACAACACAATAAATGAAACTAAAAATTCTCTAGGAGAGAGCAATAGCAGAAAAACTGAGGCAGAAGAACGGATAAGTGACCTGGAAGATAAAATAGTGGAAATAACTACTGCAGAGCAGAATAAAGAGAAATTAATGAAAAGAACTGAGGACAGTCTCAGAGACAACTGGGAAAACATTAAATGTACCAATATTTGAATTATAGGGGTACCAGAGGAAGAAGAGGAAATGATAGGGACTGAGAAAATATTTGAACAGATTATAGTTGAAAATTTCCCTAATATATGAAAGAAAATAATTAATCATGTCCAGGAAGCACAGAGTCCCATACAGGATAAATCCAAGGAGAAACACACCAAGACACATATTAATCAAACTATCGAAAATTAAATACAAAGAAAACATATTAAAAGGAGCAAGGGTAAAACAAAAAAAAAAAAACACACAAGAAAATCCCCATAAAGTTAACAGCTGACTTTTCAGCAGAAACTCTGCAAGCCAGAAGGGACTGGCAGGACATATATAAATGATGAAGGAGAAAACCCTACAACCAAGATTACTCTACCCAGCAAAGGATCTCATTCAGATTTGTTGGAGGAATTAAAACCTTTACAAACAAGGAGAAGCTGAGAGAGTTCAACACAACAAAACCAGCCTTACAACAAATGCTAAAGGATCTTCTCTAGGCAGGAAATACAAGAGAAGTAAATGACCTACAATAACAAACCCCAAACAATTAAGAAAATGGGAATAGCAACATACATATCGATTATTACCTTAAATGTAAATGGATTAAACACTCCCACCAAAAGATACAGACGGCCTGAATGGTTACAAAAACAAGTTCCATATATATGCTGTCTACAAGAGACCCACTTCAGACCCGTGGACACATACAGACTGAAAGTGAGGGGATGGAAAAAGATATAGCATGCAAATGGAAATCAAAAGAAAGCTGGAGTAGCAATTCTCATATCAGAAAAAATACACTTTAAAATAAACACTATTAAAAGAGACAAAGAAGGACACTATATAATGTTCAAGGGACTGATCAAAGAAGAAGATATAACAATAATAAATATATATGCACCCAACATAGAAGCACCTCAATACATAAGGCAAATACTAACAGCCATCAAAGGGGAAATCAACAGTAACACAGTCATAGTAGGGGACATTAACACCCCACTTTCATCAATGGACAGATCATCCAAAATGAAAATAAATAAGGAAACACAAGCTTTAAATGATACATTAGACAACATGGACTTAATTGATATTTATAAGATATTCCATCTAAAAACAACATAATACACATTCTCCTGAAGTGCTCATGGAACATTCTCCAGGATAGATCATATCTTGGGTCACAAATCAAGCCTTGATAAATTTAAGAAACTTGAAATTGTATCAAGTATCTTTTCTGACCACAACACTATGAGACTAGATACCAATCACAGGAAAAAAATCCATAAAAAATACAAACACATGGAGGCTAAACAATACACTACTTAATAACCCAGTTATCACTGAAGAAATCAAAGAGGAATTCAAAAAATACCTAAAAACAAATGACAATGGAGAAACGATGACCCAAAACCTATGGGATGCAGCAAAAGCAGTTCTAAGAGGGAAGTTTATAGCAATGCAATCCTACCTTAAGAAACAGGAACCATCTCAAAT
Source organism: Neophocaena asiaeorientalis asiaeorientalis (assembly GCF_003031525.2). NCBI lineage: Eukaryota > Metazoa > Chordata > Mammalia > Artiodactyla > Phocoenidae > Neophocaena > Neophocaena asiaeorientalis. The sequence continues at coordinate 475,550 of NW_020174485.1, read as the reverse complement.
AAACACCCTAACTTTGCAACTAAAGCAATTAGAGAAAGAAGAACAAAAAACCAAAGTTAGCAGAAGGAAAGAAATCATAAAAATCAGATCAGAAATAAATGAAAAGGAAATGAAGGGTACGATAGAAAAGATCAATAAAACTAAAAGCCGGTTCTTTGAGAAGATAAACAAAATAGATAAACCATTAGCCAGACTCATCAAGAAAAAAAGGGAGAAGACTCAAATCAGTAGAATTAGAAACGAAAAAGGAGAAGTAACAACTGAAACAGCAGAAATACAAAAAGGATCATGAGAGATTACTACAAGCAACTATATTCCAATAAAATGGACAACCTGGAAGAAATGAACAAATTCATAGAAATGCACAACCTGCCGGGACTGAACCCAGAAGAAATAGAAAATATGAACAGACAAATTATAAGCACTGAAATGGAAACTGTGATTAAAAATCTTCCAACAAACAAAAGCCCAGGACCAGATGGCTTCACAACTGAATTCTTTCAAACATTTAGAGAAGAGCTAACACTTATCCTTCTCAAACTCGTACAAAATATAACAGAGGGAGGACACTCCCAAACTCATTCTATGAGGCCACCACCACCTTGATACCAAAACCAGACAAAGATATCACAAAGAAGGAAAACTACAGACCAATATAACTGATGAACATAGATGCAAAAATCCTCAACAAAATACTAGCAAACAGGATCCAACAGCACATTAAAAGCATCATACACCATGATCAAGTGGGGTTTATTCCAGGAATGCAAGGATTCTTCCATATACGCAAATCAGTCAATGTGATACACCATATCAACAAATTGAAGGAGAAAAGACATATGATCATCTCAATAGATGGAGAGAAAGCTTTTGACAAAATTCCACACCCATTTATGATAAAAACCCTGCAGAAAGTGGGCATAGAGGGAACTTTCCTCAACATAATAAAAGCCATATATGACAAAGCCACAGCCAATATTGTCCTCAATGGAGAAAAACTGAATCCATTTACACTAAGATCAGGAACAAGACAAGGTTGCTCACTGTCACCACTATTATTCAACATAGATTTGGAAGTTTCAGCCACAGCAGTCAGAGTAGGAAAAGAAATAAAATGAATCCAATTTGGAAAAGAAGTAAAGCTGTCACTGTTTGCAGAAGACATGATACTATATATAGCGAATCCTTAAGATGCTACCAGAAAACTACTAGAGCTAATCAATGAATTTGGGAAAGTAGCCAGATACAAAATTAATGCACAGAAATCTCTTGCATTCCTATACACTGATGATGACAAATCTGAAAGTGAAATTAAGAATACACTCCCATTTACCACTGCAACAAAAAGAATAAAATATCTAGGAATAAACCCACCTAAGGAGACAAAAGACCTATGTGCAGAACATTATAAGACACTGATGAAAGAAATTAAAGATGATATGAAGAGATGGAGAGATATACCATGTTCTTGGATTGGAAGAATCAACATTGTGAAAATGACTCTACTACCCAAAACAATCTACAGATTCAATGCAATCCCTATCAAACTACCACTGACATTTTTCACAGAACTAGAAAAAAAAATTTCACAATTTGTATGGAAACACAAATGACCCCAAATAGCCAAAGCAATCTCGAGATCGAAAAATGGAGCTGCAGGAATCAGGCTCCCTGCCTTCAGACTGTATTACAAAGCTACAGTAATCAAGACAGTATGGTACTGGCACAAAAACAGAAATATAGATCAGTGGAAAAGGATAGAAATCCCAGAGATAAACCCACACACATATGGTCACCTTATCTTTGATAAAGAAGTCTAGAATATACAGTGGAGAAAAGACAGCCTCTTCAATAAGTGGTTCTTGGAAAACTGGACAGGTACATGTAAATGTATGAAGTTAGAACACTCCCTAACACCATACACAAAAAATAAATTTAAAATGGATTAAAGACCTAAATGTAAGGCCACACACTATCAAACTCTTAGAGGAAAACATAGGCAGAACACTCTATGACACAAATCACAGCAAGATCCTTTTTGACCCACGTCCTAGAGAAATGGAAATAAAAACAAAAGTAAACAGATGGAACCTAATGAAACTTAAAGCTTTTGAACAGCAAAGGAAACCATAATCAAGACCAAAAGTCAGCCCTCAAAATGGGAGAAAATATTAGCTAATGAAGCAACTGTCAAAGGATTAATCTCCAAAATTTACAAGCATCTCATGCAGCTCAACAGAAAAAAACAAACAACCCAATCCAAAAATGGGCAGAAGACCTAAATAGTCATTTCTGTAAAGAAGATATACAGATTGCCAACAAACACATGAAAGATTGCTCAACAGCATTAATCATTAGAGAAATGCAAATCAAAACTATAATGAGATATCATCTCATCTCACACCATTCAGAATGGCCATCATCAAAAAATCTAGAAACTATAAATGCTGGGGTGGGTGTGGAGAAAAGGGAACAGTCTTGCACTGTTGTTGGGAATGTACATTTATGCAGCCACTATGAAAAACTGTATGGAGGTTCCTTAAAAATCTAAATATAGAACTACCATAAGACCCAGCAATCCTACTACTGGGCATATACCCTGAAAAAAAAAAAATTCAAAAAGAGTCATATACCAAAATGTTCATTGATGCTCTATTTACAATATGTAGGGCATGGAAGCAACCTAAGTGTCCACCAACAGATGAATTGATTACGAAGATGTGGCTCATATGTACAATGGAATATTTCTCGGCCATAAAAATAAATGAAATTTGAGTTATTTGTAGTGAGGTGGATGGACTTAGAGTCTGTCATACAGAGGAAAGTAAGTCAGAAAGAGAAAAACAAATACTGTATGCTAACACATACATATGAAATCTAAGGAAAAAATAAAAAGGGTCATGAAGAACCTAGGAGCAAGACAGGAATAAAGACATAGACCTACTAGAGAATGGACTTGAGGATATGGGAGGGGGAAGGGTAAGCTGTGACAAAGTGAGAGAGTGGCATGGACATATATACACTACCAAACATAAAATAGATAGTCAGTGGGAATCAGCCACATAGCACAGTGTGATAAGCTCGGTGCTGTGTGACCACTTAGAGTGGTGCGATAGGGAGGGGGAGGGGGAGGGAGATACAACAGGGAAGAGATATGGGAACATATGTATATGTATAACTTATTCACTTTGTTATAAACAGAAACTAACACACCATTGTAAAGCATTTATACTCCAATGAAGTTGTTAAAAATATAATAAACAAGAAGATGTAAAAGAGGATGTCAATATCATAAAATGTGAGGGAGGAGAGTAAGAAAATGTAGACTTTTTAAGAATGTGTTTGAGCCTATATAACCAGTACAAAGCAAGTAGATATAGAAATTGTTTAACATACCTGAAAAACAGGGTAACCATATATCAGAGACATACAATAGATTCACAAAAACCAAAAAAAAATGCAAATATAAGCATAATACAAAAGAAAACTATGAAACCACAAAAGGAAAAACAAAAAGAGAAAGAAAGCAACAAAGAAGAAATACAAAATCAACTGGAAAATGAAGTTTAAAATGGCAATAAATATGTATCTATCAAAAATTACTTTAAAGGTCAATGGATTAAATGCCCCATCAAAAGGCAAAGATTGGGACTTCCCTGGTGGTTCAGTGGTTAAGTATCCACCTGCCAGTGTAGGGGACATCGGTTTCCTCCCTGGTCTGGGACAATCCCACATGCCACGGAGCAACTGAGCCCGTGCACCACAAGTACTGAGCCTGTGCTCTAGAGCCCGTGAGCCACAACTATTGAGTCTGTGTGCCACAGCTATTGAAGCCCACGTGCTCTAGAGCCCATCTGCTGCAACTACTGAGCCTGCATGCTACAACTACTGAAGCATGTGCGCCTGGAACCCATGCTCCAGAACAAGAGAAGGCACTGCAATGAGAAGCCTGTGCACTGCAATGAAGAGTATCCCCTGTTCTTCTGCAGCTACAGAAAGCCCATATGCAACAATGAAGACCCAACACAGCCAAAAAATGAAAAAAACAAAAAAGACATAGAGTGACAGATTGCATAAAAAACAAGAGCCTACAATATGCTGCCTACAAGACACCCACTTTAAGGCGAAGGACACGTAGATTTAAAGTGAGGGGATGGAAAAAGATATTTCATACAAATGGAAATGACAAAAAAGTGGGGGCAGCCATACTCACATCAGACAAAGTAGGCTTTATTTATTTATTTATATATTATTTTATTTTTTAAACATCTTTATTGGAGTATAATTGTTTTACAATGGTGTGTTAGTTTCTGCTTTATAACAAAGTGAAACAGCTATACATACACATATATCCCTCTATCTCCTCCCTCTTGTGTAAAACAAAGACCATAAAGAAAGATTAAGAAGGACCTTATTTAATAATAAAAGGATCAGTACCAGAATAGAATATTACATTCATTAACATATATGCACCCAGTAGGAGCACCTAAATACATAAAATAAATACTAACATACATAAAGGGAGAAAATGATGGGCATATAATAAGAGTAGGAGACTTTAACACCCCATTCACATCAATGTACAGATCTGCCAGACAGAAAATCAATCAACAGAGATCCTAAATGATACAGTAGAACAGTTAGACTTTAATTGATATTTTCAGAACATTACATCCCCCCAAAAACCAGACTAAACATTCTCAGGGGTTGACCACATACTAGGACACAAAATAAGCCTCAGCAAGTTTAAGAGGATAGAAATTATTTCAAGCATCCTGTCTGACCACAATGGCATGAAACTTCACTGGCTTCACTGGGGAATTCTACCAAACATACAAAGAAGAAGGTATACTGATTCTTCACAAACTCTTCTAAAAGACTGAAGAGGAGGGAACACTCCCAAAGTTATTCTATGAAGCCACCTTCACCCTGACACCAAAACCAGATGAATAAAATACCACAAAAGAAAATTACAGGCCAATATCTTTGATAAACATAGATGCAAAAATTCTCAACAAAATATTGGCAAACCAAATCCAACAACACATAAAAAACATCAAATGCCTTGATCAAATTGGATTCATTCCAGGGTCACAAGGATGATTCAACATATACAAATCAATCAATGCAATACACCACATGAAGAAACTACAAAAACCACATGATCATCTCAAGAGATGCAGAAAGTGCTTTTGATAAAATTCGACTTCCATTCACGATAAAAATTTCTTACCAAAGTGGGTAGAGAGGGAACGTATCTCAATGAAATAAAAACTATTTATGAAAAACCCACAACCAATACAATACTCAACAGTGAAAAGCTGAAAGCCTTCCCACTAAAATCTGGACCAAGACAAGGGTGACGACTCTCACCACTTCTATTCTACATAGAATTGGTAGTCCTAGCCACAACAATCAGACAAGAAAAAGAAATAAAGTGTATCCAAATTGAAAGCGGTAAAATTGTCATATCCACATAACGTGGTACTATATATAGAAAAACCTAGAGTCTCAACATAAAACTACTAGAACTGATAAACAAATTCATCAAAGTAGCAGGATACAAGATTAATATACATAAATTGGTTGCATTTCTTTACAAGCCAATGTAATTTCAGAAAGTGAAAGTAAAAAACAACCCCTTTTAAAATTGCATCAAAAAAAAAAAAACACCTAGAAATAAACCTGACCAAGTTAGTGAAAGAGTTATATACTGAGAACTATGAAACATTGATAAGGGAAATTGAAGATTATTCAAAGGAATGGAAAGATATTCTATGCTCTTGGTTTGGAAGAATCAATATTTTTAAAATGGCCACACTCCTAAACACAATCTACAGATTTAATGCAGTCTCTATCAAAATATCCATGGCGTTTTTCACAGAACTAGAACAAATAATCCTAAAATTTATACAGAATGACAAAAGGCCCAGAATTCAAAGCAATCCTGAGGAAAAATAACAAAGATGGAGGCATAACCCTTCCAGATTTCACACTATACTCTAAAGCTACAGTAATCAAAACATCATGGTATTGGCACAAAAAACAGATACATAGATCAGTGGTCCAGAATAGAGAGACCAGAAATAAACCCACACACCTATGGTCAATTAATCTATGATGAAGGAGGCAGTAATACACAATGGAGAAAAGACAGTCTCTTTATCAAGTGGTGTTGTGAAAGCTGGACAGCTCCATGTAAAACAATGAAGTTAGAACATACCCTCACACTTTACACATCCAGAATAAAAAACACTCAAAATGGCTTATACACTTATATATAAACATGACACCATAAAACTCTGAGAAGAGAACATAGGATAGGACAGATCAGTTAAATAAATGGGAATGGTGTCCTAGCTGTTTCTACCCCAGTGGAAGTGAGACAGTGGAAGAAGGGCATGGAAAGGAGATCAGAATTGGGATAGAGTTGAGAAGTGATGATGAAGTCAAGCACAACACAGACAATGGTTGTGTAACTTGGTCTTCAGAGGCAGGTAGGAGACCTTTATCAGTTGCATGACGCTTTTTTCATGATGGCAGTCAGTTACAAGATGAAAGTCTACCTTAAAGTAAAGTGAATTCAACTAGAGTCATTGTTTTCTTAGTACAGAGGCATTCCTTGGTATACAGAAATCATATACTTCTTCCTGGGCCCCAAGAAAAGTAGAAGGTATAAACCTCTATTGGGACTGGGTTTGAGTATAGGGAGAGAACACTGCTAGAAGTTGCTGTGTATTCTCTAAAGCAAATCACAGTATCCAAGAGCCAAGAAGTCACCCAGAAGTCAGCTCTTCTGTTGGCCTGCTTCCTGTAAGACTATATCTCCAAGTTCTGATAAATATGGTTTTATAATATCTGGGGAAGAAAATTGTACATTGCTGCACGATTCTGCCACCCCTATCATTGTCAAGCAAATTTGAATATTTTCTTTTTATTTGGGTTCAGATGGAGAGGGAGGTGACCCAGTTAATGTTCTGTAACTTGTTTTATTATTCAACTTTGTTTGTGTGCTTCATCCATGTTGATTCATGTAGCAGCATTTCATTTGCTTTTGCTGCTGTATATTATTCCATTGTATAAACATAACATAATTTATTAATCTATTCTCCTGTTGATGAGACTTTGGGTTGTTTATATTTTATTTGTTTGTTTGTTTTGTTTTTCTAGAAACTGAGGTATAAACTATCTGCATGTCTCTTTATGTACATGGGCAAGAATTTCTCTAGGACACATTCCTAAGAAAAGTGCTGGGTCATGGAAGTTAAAATGTATTATTTAACCTTACTGAATTTTTGCCAGATGACTGCCAATCTGGCATCCTTCCCTTTATACAGTGCTTCTGTTATCATTATCCTTCTTTTTAAAAATTTTACTCCTCGCAGTAGCTGTGTGTTAAGTATGTCACCCACCATCACAGTTTCTTAAAGGGGACACAGACTAATGTATGAAAGCTAAAAATCTTAATAAACTATGATATTCAAGTTTAATCCCAGATCTTACTCATAGGCTATTGCTTTTTCAGCACAGTTGGTAGAGTTTAGAGGTCACTGTGAGAAGAGATTAGATGTCAGATAAGGACACCAGAAAAAAACAGAACTTTCTTCTTTCTGCCAATAGTTAGCTCTCTCCTTTCACAGAAAGGATAAGAATATTGTGGTTATCAACATTCATTTATTCTTGCTTTCTTTCAATAAATATATACTGAAAAGGTCCAGGTCCAGTTCTAAGCACTTAAGTTTGTTTTTTCATAGAACTTATATTCGATGGACAAGACAGACAATCAAAATGTAAGCAAAGTTTCAGCTAACAATAAATCTATAAAGATTTTTTCAAAGAGTGATGAAACAGATAAAGAGAATAATTGGGGTGGGTAGATGTTGGGTGGAGGGGGAATGCTAGATGATCTGGTCAGAGAAAGCTGACTAAAAAGACAGGACCTAGGTCGTGCCACCGGGTGCCCTTGGCTCATTTACTTGACTCTAGTGAGCACCAGTTCCCTCAAACTTAAAATGGAATAATAATTCCTACTTTACAGGGTTATTGTGAAGATTAAATGTGCTAACTGTGTAATAACTACAAACATCCTTTATTCTTTGCTTGTGCGTTCCCTTCCCTCAAGGATTATATAGTAAGAACCCTTAAAGCCTTTGATTTTCTGCCTAAACAAGAGGGCAGAAAGTACTTGTGAGTATTTTATGAGGCCCTTAACAGGGAGTCGGTGGTGCTGATGCTAAGCTCATGTGCCAACTCAGTCTTCAGTGGCATTGTTTGGATTAGGGAACGACAGTTCAGGATTTTTATTTTAGGACTGGGAGTAAAGGACAGTTGGCAAGACTAAGCCTGCTCTGCAACAGTCTTGGGTTCAAGGAAGCTGGGTGTGTAGAAGGGGATATTCATGGCAGTTCCCAAAAGGAAAGGGAACTGACTGAGGCCTAGGGACTCCAGAGAGACACCTGGGAACAGAGACTGATATTCGTGGAAAAGAAGAGATAAAATCACACTCACTCACCACCATATAAGAATCTGACCTCATGAGAAGGCAGTATAGTATAGTGGATCAAACACTTGAGTTCAAATCCTGGCCCAACCCTAAATTACTTCTCTGTGCTCCTAGTTTCCTCATCTGTGAACTGAGTTTAGTAATATCACAAGATATTATTGTTAGGACTACATGAACAGTTATATATGAATCATTTTTTTTAGTGCCTAGCACTTAGTAAATGTACATCAAATGGTAATTATTGGCTTTTAGGGGTACTGTGACTGGCAAATTTTAAGCCAGTAGGTCCTCCTCTCCTAATTCCTACCCAGTGTTGGTCACAAGTCCTAGCAAGGATAAGGAGAAACAAATAGCACACAAAGATTAATTTCAGATAGAAATTTATTACATTTACTTTATTCTTCTGCATATTCTCTTACTACACTCTCCATTCTGAAGAGTATTATAGGATTTTTAATATGTTTTCTGTATACTTTCTACTGATGGGCAAAGTTTTCAGCAGAGGCAATTCTAAAACTGTGAAGGTTTACAAAGTGCTGTCAAAGAGATTTTGAACCAAGGATAGGTTGAATCAAGGCTGGCTGGCTTCCCAGCACCTGCAAAGGGATTAACCCCCTTGCTCTTTCTCTAGGTACTCTCTTCAAGCCACCAGAGAGCTTACAAAATATGTCAGATGGCAGTGTGATTCTAGGTGTGAGGTGGGGGTTGAGGTTGAGTGAAAAGAGTAGGTTTCGTTTTAAATTTACTGAGTGCCTACTGTAGAGCAGAGTTCATAGGAAAGGACAAAAGCACTTGAATAAGAGTCAAAAGTAGTGAATCTGAGACAAACTATCTGTGTGACCTTGAACATATACCTTCCCCTCTCTGAGCTTCAGTTTTCCTATCTTGGGCATTCATTCAACAAATATTTATTGAAGATCTACTATGTGCTAGGTATTCTATGTACTGGGGACACATCAGTGACTAAAACAGACCAAAATTTCCTGCCTTCATGGAGATGACAGTCTAGTGGGAGCTTGAGGAGGTTGGACTGGATGCTTAAGACTGAACCTCATAAACTTGGGAAGCCTCTATTCCTATCCCTTCCCAAAGTGTTATAAAGGATCACAATAGATGCCCAAGTAGTTGAAATAAAGAATTGATGACATATGAGTCAGTGTGGAGCAGGAAGGTATTTATTAGTTGGAGTTGGTAGAGACAGTTTTCTTTCCTGGAAATATGAGTAGTAGAATCAATTCTTTAAAAACGTATCGAGGGATGAGGGGAAAATGGCGGAAGGGTAAGACACAGAGATCACCTTCCTCCCCACAGATACACCAGAAATACATCTACACGTGGAACAACTCCTACAGAACACCTACTGAACACTGGCAGAAGACCTGAGACCTCCCAAAAGGCAAGAAACTCCCCCACGTACCTGAGTAGGGCAAAAGAAAAAACAGAGACAAAATAATAGGGATGGGACCTGCATCAGTGGGAGGGAGCTGTGAAGGAGGAAAGGTTTCCACACACTAGGAAGCCCTTTCACAGGCGGAGACTGCGGGTGGTGGAGAGGGGGAGCTTCGGAGCTGCAGAGTAGAGTGCAGCAACAGGGGTGCAGAGGGCAAAGCGGGGAGATTCCCACACAGAGGATCGGTGCCAACCGGCACTCAACAGCCCGAGAGGCTTGTCTACTCACCCACCCGGGCAGGCGGGGCTGCGAGCTGAGGCTCGGGCTTTGATCGGAGCTCAGGGAGAGGACTGGGGTTGGTGGCATGAACGCAGCCTGAAGGGGTAAGTGCACCACGGCTAGCCAGGAGGGAGTCTGGGAAACGGTCTGGGGCTGCCGAAGAGGCAAGAGACTTTTTCTTCCCTCTTTGTTTCCTGTTGCACAAGGAGAGGGGATTAAGAGCGCTGCTTAAAGGAGCTCCAGAGACGGGCATGAGCTGCGGCTAAAAGTGTGAACCACAGAGACGGACATGAGATGCTAAGGCTGCTGCTGCCGCCACCAACAAGCCTGTGTGCCAGCACAGGTCACTATCCACGCCTCTCTTCTGGGAAGCTTGTGAATCCCACCACTGCCAGGTTCCTGGGATCCAGGGACAACTTCCCCGGGTAAATGCACGGTGAGCCTCAGGCTGCTGCAACGTCACGCCAGCCTCTGCCGCTGCAGGCTCGCCCCACACTCCATGTCCCTCCCTTCCCCCGGCTTGAGTGAGCCAGAACCCCCAAATCAGTGGCTCCTTTAACCTGTCCTGTCTGAGCGAAAAACAGATGTCCTCCTGCAACCTACATGCAGAGGCGGGACCAAATCCAACGCTGAGCCACTGGGAGCTGTGAGAACAAAGAAGAGAAAGGGAAATCTCTCCCAGTAGCCTCAGAAGCAGCGGATTAAATCTCCACAATCAACTTGATATACCCTGCATCTGTGGAATACATGAAAAGACAACGAATCACCCCAAATTGAGGAGGTGGACTTTGAGAGCAAGATTTATGATTTTTTCCCCTTTTCCTCTTTTTGTGAGTGTGTATGTGTATGCTTCTGTGTGAGATTTTGTATGTATAGCTTTGCTTCCACCATTTGTCCTAGGGTTCTATCCGTCCGTTTTTTAAAATTTTTTTTCTTAATAATTATATTTTTAATAACTTTATTTTATTTTATCATCTTTCTTTCCTTCCTTCCTTCCCTCCTTTAGACAATGAATCGTCCCAAATTGAGGAGGTGGACTTTGAGAGCAAGATTTATGATTTTTTCCCCTTTACCTCTTTTTGTGAATGTGTATGTGTACGCTTCTGTGTGAGATCTTGTCTGTATAGTTTTGCTTCCACCATTTGCCCTAGGGTTCTATCCGTCCATGGTTTTTTAAAAA
>NW_020174485.1:409126-464042 GCF_003031525.2 Neophocaena asiaeorientalis asiaeorientalis | reverse complement strand
AATTTAATAAATTTATTATATTTTATTTTACTATATCTTCTTTCTTTCTTTCTATTTTCCTTCCTTACTTCCTTCCTCCCACCATCGCTCCCTCACTCCTTCCCTGCTTTCTTTCTTTCCTTCTTTCCTTCTTTTCTTCTTTCTTTCTTCTTTGCTTCCTTCCTTCCTTCCATTCTTTTTTTCTTTCTTTCTTTCCTCCTACTTCTACTAATTACTTCTCCCTACTTTTTCTCCCTTTTATACTGAGCCATGTGGATGAAAGTTTCTTGGTGCTGCAACCAGGAGTCAGTGCTGTGCCTCTGAGGTGGGAGATTCAATTTCAGGACACTGGTCAACAAGAGACCTCCCAGCTCCACATAATATCAAATGGCAAAAATCTCCCAGAGATCTCCAACTCAATGCCAGCACCCAGCTTCACTCCACGACCAGCAAGCTACAGTGCTGGACACCCTATGCCAAACAGCTAGCAAACCAGGAACACAACCCCACCCATTAGCAGAGAGGCTGCCTAAAATCATAATAAGTCCACAGACACCCCAAAACACACCACCAGACGTGGACCCGCCCACCTGAGAAACAAGATCCAGCCTCATCCACCAGAACACAGGCTCTAGTCCCCTCCACCTACAAAACCCACTGAACCAAATTTAGCCTCTGGGGACAGACACCAAAAACAACGGGAACTTCAAACCCACACCCTGCAAAAAGGAGACCCCAAACACAGTAAGATAAGCAAAATGAGAAGACAGAAAAACACACAGCAGATGAAGAAGCAAGATAAAAACCCACTAACCCAAAAAATGAAGAGGAAATATGCAGTCTATGTGAAAAAGAATTCAGAATAATGATAGTAAAGATGATCCAAAATCTTGGAAACAGAATAGACGAAATGCAAGAAACATTTAACAAGGACCAGGAAGAAATAAAGATGAAACAAACAACAATTAACAACACAATAAATGAAATTAAAAACACTCTAGATGGGATCAATAGCAAAATAACTAAGGCAGAAGAACGGATAAGTGACCTGGAAGACAAAATAGTGGAAATAACTACTGCAGACCAGAATAAAGAAAAAAGAATGAAAAGAACTGAGAACAGTCTCAGAGACATCTGGGACAACATGAAATGCACCAACATTCGAATTATAGGGGTTCCAGAAGAAGAACAGAAAAAGAAAGGGACTGAGAAAATAGTTGAAGAGATTATAGTTGAAAACTTCCCTAATATGGGAAAGGAAATAGTTAAGCAAGTCCAGGAAGCACAGAGAGTCCCATATAGGATAAAACCAAGGAGAAATACGCCAAGACACATATGAATCAAACTGTCAAAAATTAAATACAAAGAAAGCATATTAAAAGCAGCAAGGGAAAAAAACAAATAACACACAAGGGAATCCCCATAAGGTTAACAGCTGATCTCTCAGAAGAAACTCTGCAAGCCAGAAGGGAGTGGCAGGACATAATGAAAGTGATGAAGGAGAAAAGCCTGCAACCAAGATTACTCTACCCAGCAAGGATCTCATTCCGATTTGATGGAGAAATTAAAACCTTTACAGACAAGCAAAAGCCGAGAGAGTTCAATACCACCAAACCAGCTTTACAACAAATGCTAAAGGAACGTCTCTAGGCAAGAAACACAAGAGAAGGAAAGACTTACAATAACGAACCCAAAACAATTTAGAAAATGAGAATAGGAACATACATTTCGATAATAACCTTAAATGTAAATGGACAAAATGCTCCCACCAAAAGACACAGATTGGCTGAATGGATACCAAAAAAAGACCCATATATATGCTGTCTACAAGAGACCCATTTCAGACCTAGAGACACATACAGACTGAAAGTAAGGAGATGGAAAAAGATAGTCCATGCAAATGGAAACCAAAAGAAAGCTGGAGTAGCAATTTTCATATCAGACAATATAGACTTTAAAATAAAGACTATTAGAAGAGACGAAGAAAGACACTGCATAATTATCAAGGGATCGATCCAAGAAGACAATATAACAATTGTAAATGTTTGTGAAACACAAGCTTTAAATGAAACATTAAACAAGATGGATTTAATTGATATTTATAGGACACTCCATCCCAAAACAACAGAATACACATTTTTCTTCAGTGCTCATGGAATATTCTCCAGGATAGATCATATCTTGGGTCACAAATCAAGCCTTGGTAAATATAAGAAAATTGAAATTGTATCAAGTACCTTTTATGACAACAATGCTTTGAGACTAGATATCAATTACAGGAAAAGAAGTGTAAAAAATACAAATACATGGAAGCTGAACGATACACTGCTTAATAATGAAGTGATCACTGAGGAAATCAAAGAGGAAATAAAAAATTACCTAGAAACAAATGACAATGTGGACATGATGATGCAAAACCCATGGGATGCAGCAAAAGCAGTTCTAAGGGGGAAGTGTGTAGTAATAGAAGCCCACCTTAAGAAACAGGAAACATCTCAAATAAACAACCTAACCTTGCACCTCAAGTAGTTAGAGAAAGAAGAACAAAAAGTCCCCAAAGTTAGCAGCAGGAAAGAAAAATCAGATCAGAAATAAATGAAAAAGAAATGAAGGAAACAATAGCAAAGATCAAGAAAACTAAAGGCTGGTTCTTTGAGAAGGTAAACAAAATAGATAAACCATTAGCCAGACTCATCAAGAATAAAAGGGAGAAGACTAAAATCAATAGAATTAGAAATGAAAAAGGAGAAGTAACAACTGACACTTCAGAAATACAAAAGATCATGAGAGATTACTACAAGCAACCCTAGGCCAATAAAATGGACAACCTCGAAGAAATGGACAAATTCTTAGAAATGCACAACCTGCCCAGACTGAATCAGGAAGAAATAGAAAATAAGAACAGACCAATCACAAGCACTGAAATTGAAACTGTTATTAATATTCTTTCAACAAACAAAAGCCCTGGACCAGATGGCTTCACAGGCAAATTCTATCAAACATTAAGAGAAGAGTTAACCCCTATCCTTCTCAAACTCTTCCAAAATATAGCAGAGACAGGAACACTCCCAAATTCATTTTACAAGGCCACCATCACCTTGATAAGAAAACCAGACAAGGATGTGACAAAGAAGTAAAACTACAGACCAATATCAGTGATGAACATAGATGCAAAAATCCTCAACAAAATAATAGCAAACAGAATCCAAGAGCACATTAAAAGGATCACACACCATGATCAAGTGGGGTTTATTCCGGGAATGCCAGGATTCTTCAATATAGGCAAATCAATCAATGTGATAAACCATATTAACCAATTGAAGGAGAAAAACCATATGATATCTCAGTAGATGCAGAGAAAGCTTTCAACAAAATTCAACACATATTTGTGATAAAAAAACCCTGCAGAAAGTAGGCATAGAGGGAACTTTCCTCAACATAATAAAGGCCATATATGACAAACCCACAGCCGACATCATCCTCATTGGTGAAAAACTGAAAGCATTTCCACTAAGATCATGAACAATTCAAGGCTGCCCACACTCACCACTCTTATTTAACACAGTTTTGGAAGTTTTAGCCACAGCAATCAGAGAAGAAAAGGAAATACAAGGAATCCAAATCGGAAAAGAAGTAGTAAAGCTGTTACTGTTTGCAGATGGCATGATACTATACATAGAGAACCTTAAAGATGCTACCAGAAAACTACTTGAGCTAATCAATGAATTTGGTAAAGTAGCAGGATACAAAATTAATGCACAGAAATCTCTCACATTCCTATGCAATTGATGAAAAAACTGAAAGTGAAATCAAGGAAACACTCCCATTTACCATTGCAACAAAAAGAATAAAATATCTAGGAATAAACCTACCTAAGGAGACAAAAGGCCTCTATGCAGAAAATTATAAGCCACTGATGAAAGAAATTAAAGATGGTACAAATAGATGGAGAGATATACCATGTTCTTTGATTGGAAGTATAAACATTGTGAAAATGACTCTACAACCCAAAGCAATCTACACATTCAATGCAATCCCTATCAAACTACCACTGGCAATTTTCACAAAACTATAACAACAAATTTCACAATTTGTGTGGAAACAGAGAAGACCCCGAAGAGCCAAAGCAATCTTGAGAATGAACAACGGAGCTGCAGGTATCAGGCTCCCTGACTTCAGACTATACTACAAAGCTACAGTAATCAAGACAGCATGATACTGGCACTAAAACAGAAAGATAGATCAATGGAACAGGATAGAAAGCCCAGGGGTAAACCCACCCACATGTGGTCACCTTATCTTTGATAAAGGAGGCAGGAATGTACAGTGGAGAAAGGACAGCCTCTTCAATAAGTGGTGCTGGGAAAACTGGACAGGTACATGTAAAAGTATGAGATTAGATCACTCCCTAACACCATACACAAAAATAAGCTCAAAATGGATTAAAGACCTAAATGTAAGGCCATAAACTATCAAACTCTTAGAGCAAAACATAGGCAAAACACTCTATGATATATATCACAGCAAGATCATTTTTGACCCACCTCCTAAAGAAATGGAAATAAAAACAAAAATAAACAAATGGGACCTAATGAAACTTCAAAGCTTTTGCACAGCAAAGGAAACCATAAACAAGACCAAAAGACAACCCTCAGAATGGGAGAAAATATTTTCAAAAGAAGCAACTGACAAAGGATTAATTTCCAAAATTTACAAGCAGCTCATGCAGCTCAATAACAAAAAAAACAAACAACCCAATCCAAAAATGGGCAGAAGACCTAAGTAGACATTTCTCCAAAGAAGATATACACACTGCCAACAAACACATGAAAGAATTCTCAACATCATTAATTATTAGTGAAATGGAATTCAAAACTACAGTGAGATATCATCTCACACCAGTCAGAATGGCCATCATCAAAAAATCTACAAACAATAAATGCTGGAGAGGGTGTGGAGAACAGGGAACACTCTTGCACTGCTGGTGGGAATGTGAATTGGTACAGCCACTATGGAGAACAGTATGGAGGTTCCTTAAAAAACTACAAATGGAACTACCATATGACCCAATAATCCCAATACTGTGCATATACCCTGAGAAAACCATAATTCAAAAAGAGTCATGTACCAAAATGTTCATTGCAGCTCTATTTACCATAGCCCAGAGATGGAAACAACCTAAGTGCCCATCATAGGATGAATGGATAAAGATGTGGCACATAAAGTAGATGTGGCACAAATATACAATGGAATATTACTCAGCCATAAAAAGAAACGAAATTGAACTATTTGTAATGAGGTGGATAGACCTAGAGTCTGTCATATAGAGTGAAGTAAGTCAGAATGAGAAAGACAAATACCATATTCTAACACATAGATATGGAATTTAAGGAAAAAAGTGTCATGAAGAACCTAGGAGTAAGACGTAATAAAGACACAGTCCTACTATAGAACGGACTTGAGGATATGGGGAGGGGGAAGGTTGAGCTGTGACAAAGCAAGAGAGAGGTATGGACATATATACACTACCAAACTTAAGGTAGATAACTAGTGGGAAGCAGCCACATAGCACAGCGTGATCAGCTCAGTGCTTTGTGACTGCCTTGAGTGGTGGGATAGGGAGGGTGGAAGGAAGGGAGATGCAAGAGGGAAGAGATATGGGAACATATGTATATGTATAACTGTTTCACTTTGTTATAAAGCGGAAACTAACACACCATTGTAAAGCAATTATACCCCAAGTAAGATGTTAAAACTAAACAAAACAAAACCAAAAAAAATAACCTATTGAGCAACTACTTACTAAATGTAAATACTTGTCTTATATGCTTTCAGGAGATGAAAAAAATGGTCCCACCATTCTTGGACTTCACATTCTAGAAGAAAAGACCATACATGGTATCATAATGTTTGCTTACATGCTTGGGTTAAAAATAATTTTTTATTTTAGCTATAGAAGTAGCTAGGAGGGAGGAAAAACTGACCACAGAAGGCAAACGGAATGACATCAAAGAAGGTTTTTTGGAAGCAATGACATTTGATTTGGGTTTTCAGGTAAAAATGTCTTTTCTAGATAGAGAAGAGGCAGGAAATTCTCTTTAAGGCAGAAGAAATAGCAACCGTGTTCCAATGAACAGAAGCAAGGGAGAATATGAGGGAATTTGAAGATAGTGGATAATTCAGTGGTGCTGGAGAGTAGGGAGGTGTCCTATTGTGATGCTGGAACTGGAGGAGTCTGACTTTGAAGGCCTCTAAGATTCCACTTAGAAATTTGGGATCTAATCAGAAACTAATGAGGCATCAGAGGAGAAATTTAGGCAAATGAATCACATGATATCTGCTTCAGCAGGGTCACTGGGTGGAAACAGCATAGAGATTGAATCAGAAAAGTAAGTCTGAAAGCAGGAAAGCTGGTTTCATGGTTATTTCAACATTCCCAGAAAAAGACAACGAGGACCTGAATTAGGACATCACCATCCAATTGAAGCTAAACATGTTACGGATTTTCTCCAGGGCTGAGTGATTTGGTTGGTTGCAGGGTGCAAGGGTCAGGGTTGAGAAGGGAGGGCAAACTTCAGGCCCTAAGTTGCCTGTTGCCTTTATGTGGTCCTAGTGCCTTTACCTTTAGCCTGAGGGAAAAGTCTGGGAGATCAGGCCAGTACTACTGGGCAAGCCAATGAGTCTTTTTAGACTCAGTCCCCTATTGGAATATTCCCCCCCAATGAGGGGGAAATGGAGTATTCAAAATACTTAATTGTTTTAAGTATTGGTTTTATTATTATTTATAATAATGGTTTTATTATTATTTAGGTATGGAGAGGCCAACAGATCAGCTAACTGCCATTGAAAATGCAGTTTGTTATACACATTTTCTAAGAGGGGACATGCTATGCCATGCAGGGCCACAAGGAAGCACTGGGGTTGGTCAGGAGGCTGAAGAGATGGGGCTGAAACATAGGCAATAGCCTTTATTGTGGTTTTTGTGGAAAGGAATAGACAAGGCAGTGTAAGCAAACTGAGCAAGTTTAAGAATGGATAGTTTGAATAATTTTGGCACTCTCTAAGGTTTAAGGGTGATACTGGTTGTCTGGTACATGGCCCTTGGGTGATTTAGGGCAGGAGGATAGTGTCAGACTAAATAAGACTGATAAATGGAGGTAGGTGGGGTATGGACTCCAGACTGGTTTGTTTGCATATGAAAATCATGCTGCGAGCTTATTTAATTAATTTATTTATTTATTCATGTATTTATTTATTATTATTTTTGTTTGTTTCATGAGAGCAGAGGGATGATTAGAAATAAAAGAACTGGCCATCCTAATGTCTAGGTCCAAACTCAGTCCCAAAGTATTAAAGCAGTTGAAACAGCAGAAACACTTTCCTCTCTGCCTTACTTCATCTTCCTCCTCTAAGTTAAAAGAATCAAATCACCTAAGAATAGATGCAATTTTTAGAAATAGTTTTACCCGTGCATATGAGAAAGGATTGTGATTTATAACTGATGCTTCCCTAACCTTTTCATATCATATCACATTTAGAAAAGAAGAATGCTGTATCACCCAAAGAGTTAACAGACAAGGCTGCTAACAGCTAGGGCTTCAGAGGAGCAAATCCACTCACCACCCAAATGTCTGAAAGGGTGAAATTTCTGCACACTTGTAACTCAGTCACAGCAAAGTGCTTGGAAAGCTCTGTATTTCCCTCACCTTCTTCATAGAAATTATATTACTTGTAGATTGGTAGTCTGAGGTCCAGAGAATGGCAGTAATCTGCCAGATGTCACACAATGCAGGGCTGCAGATGGGACTGGATATCATGCAGGATCCAGTCCCAGCTGATTATTTCTTGGTACATGCCTCATCCTAGAATGGCCTGAACCTTCCTTTTAAGGTTCAGTTCAAATGTTATCTAACCTGTCACAATAGCATTAATCTCTTTACAGCTTCTATTAAAGGTAAATTGCTTTGGCTTCTCTATTCCTACAGCTTATTCCTTCTTGACAAGAAAGCACTGATTTCATTGCCTTTGGCTTGGTGATTTATATGCCTGCCTCTCCATCTTTTTATTTCAAAAATATATAAACTTACAGGAAAATTGCAAGAATAGTACAATGAACTCTCAAATACCTGTTACTTAAATTTACCAACTGTGAATATTTTGTCATTTTACTTTATCTATTTTTAAAATTTTATTTATTTTTGGCTGTGTTGGGTCTTCATTGCTCCATGCAGGCTTTCTCTTGCTGTGGCGAGTGGGAGTTACTATTCATTGTGGTGCATGGGCCTCTCGTTGTGGTGGCTTCTTTTGCTGTGGAGCATGGGCTTTAGGAGCACGGGCTTCAGTAGTTGTGGCTCGTGAGCTCTAGAGCGCAGGATCAGTAGTTGTGGCACATGTGCTTAGCTGCTCTGCGGCATGTGGGATCTTCCCACACCAGGGATCAAAGCCGTGTCTCTGCATTGGCAGGTGGATTCTTAACAACTTTGCCACCAGGGAAGTCCTATCTGCCTATTTTATTTTAACATTTTTATTAGAGGATAATTGCTTTACAATGGTGTGTTAGTTTCTGCTTTATAACAAAGTGAATCACATATACATATACGTATATCCCCATATCTCCTCCCTCTTGAGCCTACCTCTCACCCACCTTATCCCACTCCTCTAAGTGGTCACAAAACACTGAGCTGATCTCCCTGTGCTATGTGGCTGCTTTCCACTAGCTATCTATTTTACATTTGGTATACTGAGTTATTTGTAGTGAGGTGGATGGACCTAGAGACTGTCATACAGAGTGAAGTAAGTCAGAAAACTTACATATGCTAACATATATATGTGGAATTTAAAAAAAATTAAAAAGTGGTTCTGAAGAACCTAGGGGCAGGACAAGAATAAAGTCGCAGATGTAGAGAATGTATTTGAGGACATGGAGAGGGAGAAGTGTAAGCTGGGATGAAGTGAGAGAGTGGCATGGACTTCTATATCTACCTATTTTTAATAATTTGTTTTTATTGAACCATTTGAAAGTTAGTTGTAGACTCCATGACAATTCAATCCTACATATTCCACTACACATCTCCTAGGGAAAAAACATTCTCTTTTACAACTACAATAAAATTATCAAATCCAGGAAAATTAGCATTGAATCAATATTATTATCTAATATAATATCTATAGTCAAATTTCACCAACTGTTCCAGTAAGGTCCTTTATAGCAATTCGTTTTCCTGTCTCAAGAGCCAATCCAACATTAACAGTTTGTTTCAGTTCCCATGTCTCTTCATTATCTTTTAATCTGAAACAATTCCTCAGCCTTTCCTTTCCTTTCATGACATTGATATTTTTATGACTACAAGCTAGATGATTTGTAGAATGGCCCCTAAATATATTTGTTTGATATTTTCTTATTATTATCCAATGTTGGCTGGAATAACACAGATATAATGCATCTTCCTCAGTGATATCAGGTGATATCAGTTTGTCCCATTATTGGTGATGTTAATTTTGATCACTTTATTACCATGGGACGTATCAGATTTCTTTCTGTAAAAGTAGCTCTTTCTCCCTTTGTAATTCTAACTACACATTTTAAATGAGTGTAGGATTCTAGATTGCTTATTTCATTATTCCCCTATAGTATCTAACATAAGGAGAAGAGAAGGGTAGCTCTCATTTACTGCTATCTTAGCATGAACCAAACATTAGATCAGGCACTTCATTATATTCTCTCCTCTTCACACTAACCCCATGATGTCAGTAATGTTGTCTTTTTTTTTTTTTTTGCGGTACGCGGGCCTCTCACTGTTGTGGCCTCTCCCGTTGTGGAGCACAGGCTCCAGACGAGCAGGCTCAGCCGCCATGGCTCACGGGCCCAGCCGCTCTGTGGCATGTGGGATCTTCCCGGACCGGGCACGAACCCGTGTCCCCTGCACTGGCAGGCGGACTCTCAACCACTGCATCACTAGGGAAGCCCAGTAATGTTGTCTTAATTTCAAGTTATAGAATGAAGTTTCAAAGATTAGGTAATATGTCCAAGGTCACACAAATAATAAGGGGAAAAAAGAACTGGGTTCAAACACATATCAGTCTCATTCTAGAACTCTACAATGCACCACCTACTTGAAAGGCCAAGAAATTATGAATGAGATAGTGAGTGTATTAGTTTTCTATTTCTTCTGAAACAACATTTGTGGTAACAAACTTAATGATTTAAAAAATACAAATTTATTATCTTACAGTTCTAGAAGTAAAAATCCAAAATACCCCTCACTGGGCTAAAATTAATGTGTTGGCAAGGACTAGTCCCTTCTGGAGGCTCTAATGGAGAATACATTTTCTTGTCTCTTCAAGCTTCTAGAGGCTGCCTGCAAACCCTGAATCATGGCTCTTCATCACATCGCCTTTCTCCTCCTGCTTCCATTGTCACATCTCTTTAACTCTGATCTTTCTGCCTCCCTCTTATAAGGACTCTTGTGATTACATTGGCCTCACATACATAATTCTACATCTATAGGTCCTTAAGTTAACCATATCTTCAAAGTCACTTTTGCCATGTAAGTTAACAAATGTAGATTCCAGGCATTAGGACAGGCACATCTTTGTATGGGATATTAGTCAGCCTACCACAGTCAGTGAAGGAGTGTGGAAATGGCCTTTTTTATCTCTGTGTAGAGCGCAGAAAAGAAACAGTTGACTTGATATTATTTTAATGATTTTCTTTAGAAAAGTTATTTTTCTTTATACAAGTAAAACATTTTCATTATTTAAAAACCAATAAGTACAAAATATATAAGTTAAAAGTAAAAATTGGTCCCCCTTCCCAATTTATCCCATTCTCTTCTTCAGAGATTACCATAGTTTATTGTCTTCTGGGTCCAGATTTCTTTCTCCCATTTGTTACACATATGAGATACTACTTTACATACTCTCTGGTAATTTTCTTTTCAGTTTTTTTTCATTTCTTGGAGATTTTTCATTTGTTTAACAAAATAGTCTGGAAGATTTTTATTTAAAATAAAATAGCAAATTAAAAGAACATGGAAATGTTCTGCTGTAAGCAACTAGAAATTATACATAAAATATTTTAATGTGGCATCAAGCTTTTATGAAACAGATTCCCTAGGTTCCAAAATGAAGATGGAATGGCAATGCAGAATAAAATATAATGAGCTGATGTTATAGAGTATGCATAGTTTTGGAGTCATACCAGGTGACAGTCAAGCATTTGGATCTTAATGCTTGATCAGAGGCAGAAGACCAATCCTTGGTACTTGATTAAGCAGGATCTTAGAATTAATAATCTTACATAAAGCTGTGACCTTCAAAAAACTACCCATTTGCTCAGTTAGATCACAAGGAAACTTGCCTTTATCTGGGATATGGGCTAAAAAGTATGTTTCCTAACTTCATACCCGCTACTTTAGCTATAATCAAAAAGGCAGATAATAACAAGCATTGGTGAGCACATAGAAGAACTGGGAGCCTAGTACACTACTTTTGGTAACGTAATATGGTGCAGTTACCTTGGAAAGCAACTTGTAAATTCCTCAAAAATTAAACATAGAGTTACCATATGACCTAGAAATTTAACTCCTAGGTGTATACCCAAGAGTAATTAAAAGATATACCCACACAAAAACTCGTACAAGAACATTGATAGTGACGTTATTTATAATAGCAAAAAAAGGGAAAACCACCCAAATGTCCATCAACTGATGAACAGTTAAATAAAATGTGATAAATCCATATAATGGAATATTGTTTGGCCATAAAAGGAATGAAGCACTGATACATGCACAACATTGATGAACCTCAAAATGACTATGTTCAGTTAAAGAAGCCAATTACAAAAGACCACATACTGTATGATTCCATTGATAGGAAATGTGCAGAACAGGCAAATACATACAGAGAGAAAGTAGATTAATAGTTGCCTAGGGCTGAAGAAGATAAGGAGTATTGAAGGTAATGACTGAAGGATACTACTTTAAAATATGTTCTACTATTATTCAGGTGTGGTGAGGCCAAAAGATCAGGAAATAACCCATTGAAAATATAGCTTTTTGTTCACATTTTCCAAGAGGAGTGGTATACCATGCCTTGATGCTCTACACAAGGCAGCATCAGGGTTAGACAGGAGGCAGGGAGTGGGGAGAACAACTAGAGCCTTCACTACATTTGTTTGCAAAGGAATGGATGAGGTATAGTAAACAAACTTAGAATTGGCTAGTTTGAATAATTTCTGCAGTCTCTTGAGTGTAGGTGCTGTCTAAGAACAAGAAGATAAGCAGGAGATACCAGTATTAATCAAACAGCAGGAGAGACTGTGATTCCCAGCAACCTGCTCTGTAGACAAAAGTTGCTGCTTTCACAACTGAAGAAACCAATGGTCAGAACAGCTGCTGTGGACTCCTTGCAGATATTACCATTTTTTGCTCCACAGGTGTTTGCTTATACCAGAAAATACCATAAGCTCATTTGTTTATGCCAACTACCTGATTCCTTACCTGATCCCTTCCATCCCCCACTTGCTGCCACTGCCAGACCCTGAGTACTCTACCAGCAGTCAGTCCTCTGCAGCTGTGTGAGTGCAAGATGCAAGCACGACCTCCACAGCTGACTACTACTGCCATGAATGTGCTGGGGTTCAGCCTCTCCAGCTGTGCACACTGCCAGCCTGAGGCACATCACTAGCCTCCATTGTCATGTATTCATCCAAGGCAAGATCCTGCAGTCATAGTATACCATACCAATAGCCAAAGCCACCACAGATGCTTGATGGCCCAGATTTGACCTTATCCTATACCACTGGTTTGCATCACTGGTTCATTTTCAAGTAACCCCCCTGCTGTCCACCTGCACATCTCCATCCCAACCCCCATCTCCAGGCTCCACTACCTTGTGCATGCCCATGGGGAGACTGCAGCCAAGGGAAGGCATGCCAAAAGCCAGATCCCCCACAAGTCCTTGAGGCGCCAGGCATGGCTGTCTTCTGTCACAAGCCTACAACCCTGGGCCACACTGCAGATAGACTCTCCAACAGAGCACCTTGATGTTCATGGCCTGACCCCCATCATTGGTCTCCACTACCATATGCCATGGCAAGATCCACTGGCCACAGAAGTGCACAATGACAGTGCCACCACAGCTGCCAGTACACCCACAGTTGGTCTCAACTCATGCTGCCTATACTGTCCCTTACTATTACATGTATGTTTGCAACCAACCTCTACCACTACACAGGCACTTGTAGCTGGTTCCTGAAGTTAAGCATGTGCACACCACTGGATCTGGCCACTACTGCTGATTTCTCTAGTCACTAGCTTTAAAACCAGGAGGCAATGCTGAGAACCCCAACAGCCCTTATACACTCTGCAGAACTCTCAGAACACTGGCTAAGGACCATGCAGTTGTCAATGCTGTTGAACCACAACGGCCAGAGTTGATTAGTCACCATCCCCCACAAACCCAGTGCTGCTATAACTTGTGCACTTGGCTTCCTGCACCATTAGACCCAAGGTCACAACATGCTCTAGTGTGTTCCTACACACAGGTGAAGACCATTCCTCACAAATATCAGTCCATGAAATATGGAAGAGGTGACTGCTTCTTCAAATGTGCAGACACCTACTCAAGGCTACAGGGATCAGAATCAAGAAAGCATGACTCTGCAAAAGGAACACAGTAAGCCTCCAGTAATTGGCCCACAAAGAAATGGAGATACAGGAATTGCCCAACAAAGAATCCAGAAGAATTTTTCTAAAGGTGATCAGAGAGCTACAAGAACAAACATAAACAATATAACAATACCAGGAAAACAATACAAGAATAAAACGAGAAGTTAAAAAAAAGAAAGAAAACTTAAAAAAAGAAGCATAGACTTTGGAGCTGAAGAACACAGTGACCTAACTAAAACATTCAATAAGCATCTTCAATGGAAGACTAGATCAAGAAAAGAAAAAAAAAGAACCAGTGAGTTTGAAGACAGATCATTTAAAATTATCCATCAGAGGAGAAAAAAAAAGAAAGGAAAAAATGTTGTAGGTCTTATGGTACATGATTAAGAAAATCAATCTATGTGTCATTGGTGTCCCAAAAGAAGCAAAGAGGGATAAAGAGGTAGAAAGCTTATTTAAAGAAACAAAACTTGGTTACCATACTGCAGTCCAAGGGAGAACCCATCTTGGCATGAGGCAGAGGTGTGCAGAGCCGAGTGCTGCAAGAAGCTGATTTCGAGGCTCAACACCTTCCTCTCTGAGCTTACCCTGTTGAGTAATTAAAAATTTAAAAGACACAGACATGACCAACTGAGCTGAGGTATCTGGCACAGCGGTTTCAAATGAGGAGCTCTGGCCTTAGTGTCACATGTGAGGCCTCTGCATGTGATACCCTATGAGAAAGTGAAACTAGACGAAGCACAAAAGAAAAGGAGAAAGGGAGAGAGGACATGATGGTGGAGTAGAAGGACCTGAGCTCACCTCCTCTCATGAAAACACCAAAATCACAACTAACTGCTGAACAACTATTGACAAAAAAAGACTGGAATCTACCAAAAAGGAGATTCTACTTCCAAAGGAAAATAAGCCACAACAAGACAGTAGGAGGGGCACATTCATGATACAATCAAAGTCCCATACCCACTCGGAGGGTGACCTACAAACTGGAAAATAATTATATTGCAGACATCCTCTCACAAGAGTGAGAATTCTGAGCTCTATGTCAGGCTCCACAGTCTGGGGGTCTGGTATCAGGAGGAGAAGCCCCCAGACCATATGGCTTTGAGGGCCAGCAGGGTTTGATCACAGGAAAACCACAGGACTGGGGGAAACAGAAATGTCACTATTGGAGGGTATACACAAAGTTCTGTGCACACTGGGACCCAGGGGAAAAAGTGGTGACTTCATAGGAGCCTGGGTCAGACATACCTGCTGGTCTTGGAGGGTCTCCTGGGGAGGCAGCGGGCAGTGGTGGCTCACTGTGGGGGCAAAGTCACTGGAGGTGGTAGTTCTGGGGGGTATGCATTGAGGTGAGCCCTCCATGAAGCCGCCATTTTCTCACCAAGACCTGGCCCCACCCAACAGCATGTAAGCTCAAGAGCTTGGATGCCTCAGGCCAAACAACTAACAGGGCTGGAACACAGCCTCACCCATCAGCAGACAAGCTGCTTAAAGTCGTCCTGAGCCCACAACCACCTCTAAAAGCACCATTGGATATGGTCTTGTCCACCATAGAGACAAGACCCAACTTTATCCACCAGGGAGCAGACACCAGAAGCAAGAGGAATTACAACCCTGCAGCCTGTGGGACCACAAACACTGAAAGTCAGACTAACTAAGACAGCAGAGGAATATGTTCCAGACAAAGGAATAAGTTAAAACCCCAGAAGAACAACTAAGTGAAGTGGAGATAGGCAGTCTACTGGGAAAAGATTTCAGAATAATGAAAATAAAGATGATCCAAGATTTTGGAAAAAGAATAGAGGCACAGACTGAGAAGATACTAGAAATATTTAACAAAGAGCTAGAAGATTTAAAGAACAAACAAAGGTTGAACAAAACAATAACTGAAATGAAAAATACCCAAGAAGGAAAGAATAATAAAATAACTGAGGCAGAAGAACGGATAAATGGGATGGAAGACAGAATGTTGGAATCCACTGCCATGGAACAGAATAAAGAAAAAAGAATGAAAAGAAGTGACGACAGTCTAAGAGATCTCTGGGAGAACATTAAATGTAGCAAAATTCGGATTATAAGGGTACCAGAAGGAGAAGAGAGAGAGAAAATATGGGAAGAGATAAGAGCTGAAAACTTACCTAACATGGGAAAGGAAACAGTCACCAAAGTCCAGGAAGTGCACAGAGTCCCATACAGGATGAATCCAAGGAGGAACACACCAAGACACACAGTAATTAAGGTAAAAAAATTAAATACAAAGAAAACATATTAAAAGCAACAAGGGAAAAGCAACAAATACAACATAACCCCAATAAAGTAGCTTCAGCACTACTAAATCAGCTTTACAATAAATGCTAAAAGAACTTCTCTAGGCAGAAAAGAAAAATTCACAACTAGAAAAAGAGAAATTTACAAATAGGAAAACTCACCAGTAACGTCAAAAATACAGTAAAGGTAGGAAATCATCCACACAGAAATATGATATCCAAACCAGCAATCATGAGAAGAGGAGAGTACAAATGCAGGATATATGAAATGCAAAAGAAATTAAGAGACCAGCAACTTAAAACAATATTGTGTGTATATATATATAGACTGCTATATCAAAACCTCATGGTAACAGCAAACTGAAAATCTACAATGGATACATACCCAAAAAAAGGAAAAAAGGAATCTAAACACAACACTAAAGAAAGTCATCAAATCAGATGAAAAAAGAACAAAAGTGTAAAGGAAGAAAAAAGACCTAGAAAAATAAATCCAAAACAACTAAAAATATGGCAATAAGAACAAACATGTCGATAATTACCTTAAATGAAAATGGAATAAATGCTCCAACGAAAAGACAATGAATGAATGAATACAAAAACAAAATACTTATATATGCTTTCTACAAGAGACTCATTTCAGATCTAGGGACACATACAGACTGAAAGTGAGGGGACAGAAAAAGGTATTCCATGCAAATAGAAATCAAAAAAATCTGGAATAGCAATACTAATATCAGACAAAATAGACTTTAAAATAAAGACTGTTACAAGAGACAAAGAAGGACACTACACAAAAATCAAGGGATTGATCCAAGAAGAAGATATAACAATTGTAAATATATATGCACCCAACATAGGAGAACCTCAATATAAAAGGAAAATGCTAACAGCCATAAAAGAGGAAATAGTAACACTTATTGTGTTGGGGGATATGAACACCCGTGGAAAGTTCTTCCAGGTTGAAATGAAAAGACATTACTTAGAAACATGAACACATATGACAATAAACAACACATTGGTAAAGCAAGTATATAATCAGACTCAGAATACTATAGTACTGCAATATGGTAGTGTGTTAACCATTTAACTCTAGTGTAAAGATTGAAGGAAAAAATAATAAAATAGATATAGCTTTAATAATTTCTAAAGAAAACTATAAAAAACATCATATCCCACTTTCAACAATGGATATATCATCCAACAGAAAATCATAAAGGAAACATTTCACTTTATGCCAAATGAACCTATAAGAGATTACAGATCTTTCAATCCAACAGCAGCAGAATACACCTCCTCTTCTAGTACACACAGAATGTTCTCTAGGATAAATCATATGCTAGGTTATGAAACAATTCAGTAAATTTTAAAAGATTGAAATCATAGCAATTATATTTTTTTTACCACAGTAGTATAAAACTAGAGATCAATAACAGGAGGAAAACTAAAGTACACAAATATGTAGAAACCAAAAACACACTCCTGAACAACGAGTGGATAAAAGATGAAGCCAAAAATATAAATTTAAAAGAGACATGGAAACATAACATACAAAAACTCATTGAATGTAGCAAAAACAGTGCTAAGAGGGGAGTTTATAACAATAACACCTACACTAAAGGAAAAAAAATATCTCAAATAAACAATCTAAATTTACAACTCAAGGAACCAGGGGGAAAAAGCTGTAAGTTAGCTGAAGGAGGAACTAACAAAAACGAGAGCAGAAAAGAAAAGAATTAGAAAATAGAAAAGTTCAATAAAACTGAGTTGATGTTTTAAAAAGATAAAAAAATATTGACAAACCACTAGCTAGGCTTACCAGAAAAAAGAGAAATAACTGAGATGAATTAAGTTATAAATTAAAAGGAGACATTACAACTGAGACCACAGAAATACAAAGGCTCATAAGAGATCACTTTGAACAATTATACACCAACAAAGAGATGGATAAATTTCTAGAAACATAACATACCAAGTCTGAATGAGGAAGAAATAGAAAATCTGAACAGACTGATAATGAGTAAAGAATTTGAATCAGCAATCAACAACCTCAAAACAAAGAAAAGCCCAGGACCATGTGACATTGCAGGTGAATTCTACTAAACATTTAAAGAAGAATTAATGCAAATTCTTCTTAAACCTTTCGAAATAAATCAGACAGGGGAAAGAAACTGATTTTACAAGTCCAGCATCAGCATGACACCAAAGCCAGACAAGAATCTAAGAAAACTACAGACACATCCCTTATGAATATAGATACAGAAGTTTTCAACAATTATTAGCAAACTAAATTCAACAGCACATTGAGAGGATCATTCACCCTGATCAATATGGATTTGTTCCTGGGAGGCAAGAATGCTTTAACATACACAAATTAATAAATGGGATACATCACATTAATAGAATGAAAGACAAAAACGATAAAATTATCTCAATAGATCCAAAAACATTTGAAAAATTAAAACATTCTCTCACAATAAAAACTCTTCACAAATTGTGTGTAGAAGAGACATATCTTAATGTAATATATCCATATATGATAAACCACAGCTAGCACCATGCTCAATGGTGAAAGGTTGAAAGATTTTTCTCTATAATCAGGAGACGAAGATAAGAGTGATGACTCTTTCCACTCCTATTCAATGTAGTAGTGGAAGGTCCTACCCAGAGCAGTTAGGCAAGAATAAGTAATTAAAGGCATCCAAATTGGAAAAGAAATACTCTGTGCTGATGATAAAGTATTATATAAAGAAAATTCTAAACACTCCTCCAAAAACTATTGGACATATTAAACAAATTCATAAAGTTCCCAGATACAAGATTAACATAAAAAAATCAGGTAAATTTCTATAAGCTAACAATGAACTATCTGAAAAAGAAATGGAGAAAACAATCCCATTTACCATAACATCAAAAACAATAAAATACTTAGGAATAAATTTAACCAAAAATGTGAAAGACCTATACTATAGATCTATGGTTTTGAAATATCGAAACTATACGATATTTATGAAAGGAATTAAAGGAGACACAAATAATAAGTAAGATAGCCTGTATAAATAGGTAAGAAGAGTTAATATTGTTAAAATATCAATATTACCCAAAGTCATGTGCAAATTCAATGCAATTTCTATCAAAATCCCAATGGCATTTTTTCAAAGAAATAAAAAATACAATCCTAAAAGTTTTATGTTACCACAAAAGATGTAATAGCCAAAGTAAACTTGAGAAAGAGCCTAGCTGGAGGTTTTAGAAATCCTGACTTCAAACAATATTAAAAACCTATGTTACTCAAAACCATTTAGTCCTGTCATAAAAGCAGACACATAGACCAATTGAAAAAATTAAGGCCCAGAAATAAATCCACACATATATGATCAACTAATATTTGATGAGGGAGCCTGTAATATTCAATGGGTAAAGGGTAGTATCTTCAATAAATATTATTGGAAAACTGGATAACCACATGCAAAAGAATAAAATTGAATGCTTGGGGTTTCCCTGGTGGCGCAGTGGTTGAGAGTCCACCTGCCGATGCAGGGGACACGCGTTCGTGCCCCAGTCTGGGAAGATCCCACATGCCGTGGAGCAGCTGAGCCCGTGAGCCGTGGCCACTGAGCCTGTGCGTCCAGAGCCTGTGCTCTGCAATGGGAGAGGCCACAAGAGTGAGAGGCCCGCATACCGCAAAAAACAAAAGCAAAAACAAAAACAAAATTGAATGCTTATCTTACACCATTCACAAAAATTAAATCAAAATGAATTAAGAATGTAAACATAAGACCTGAAACAGTAAAACTCTTAGAAGAAATGTAGGAAAAATGGTCCTTGTCATTGGTCTTGGCAAAGTTGTTGTGTTTATGACACCAAAAAGTACAGGTAACAAATAAAAAATCAAGTGGGATTACATCAAACTAAAAAGTGCCTGCACAGATAAGAAATAAACAATATTAAAAGGCAAGCTATGGAATGGGAGAAAATACTTGCAAACCATATATCAGATAAGGGGTTAATATCCAAAATATATGAGGAACTCATACAAATCAGTAGCAAAAACAAACTATATGTTTAAAACACTGGCAAAGGACTAGAAAAGACATTTCTCTAAAGAAGACTTACAAAGGGTCAACAAGTATATGAAAAGATGTTCAACATCACTAATCATTGGAGTAATGTAAATCAAAACCTCAATGAGATACTAATAAACCTGGTAGAATAACCATCATAAAATATTAAGAAATAACAAATGCTAGCTCAGATGTTGAAAAAAGGAAGCCTTATGCATTGCTGGTTGGTAAGTAAATTGATACAATTACTATGGAAAACAGTATACAGCAATCCCACTTCAGGGCATATATCCAAAGGAGATAAAGGAACTTTCTCAAAGAGATACTGCACTCCCACATTTACATCAACTTTATTCCCAATATACTGCTGAGCATAGTGCCCAGTCCCAATCATCTTGTAAGCCTGACCATAAAACACAGGCAACTGCAGAGTCCATTTTAAAGGCACATTGAGCTGGGAACCAAGCCAGCATTCCCATCCAAACGTTCTCAAGGGAACATTAAATTAATTAAAATTAATGGACAGATAGTTCATGCCCAAAACAGGAAGACGCAATTTTTCAAGATGTCAGTTCTTCCCAACTTGATCCTTAGATTCAATGCAAAGCTAATTAATAACCCAGGAGGTTATTTTGTGGATATCAACAAATTCATTTTAAAGTTTATATGGAGAGACAAAAACACCAGAATAGCCCACATCACTGAAGGAGAAAAACAACACTGAAAGACTGATACTACCAAATACAAAGGCAATATAAAGCTATGGTCATCAAGAAAGTTTGGTATTGGCATAAGAATAAAAGAGTAGATAAATGAAATGGAATAGAAAGCCCAGAAATAGACACACATAAATATGGTAAATTGATTTTTGAAAAAGGAGCAAAGAAAATATAATAAAGCAGAGAAGTCTTTTCTGCAAATAGTGCTGGTAAAAGTGGAAAATTAAATGCTGAAAAATAAATCTAGATACAGCCTTTACTGCCTTCACAAAATTCAACTCAAACTTGGTTACAGAGCTAAATGTAAAACACAAAATTATAAAGCCCCTAGAAGATGGCATAGAAGAAAACTTACATTATCTAGACTATAGTTATGACTTTTTAGGTAAAACACTAAAGGCATGATCCATGAAGGAAATAATTGATAATCTAGGCTTCATTAAAATGAAGAACTCCTGCTCTGCAAAAGACAATGTTTGGAGGGAGTGAAATAAGGATCAGAGTGAAGCGAGATGTTCCCTTTTTATCTCCCATTCAGTCTACAATCAGTAAAACACCCACAACTCAACAAAGTTTCTTCTGCCCAACACACCAGGGCTCTGGAAAATACCACACATCTGTACATCTATAGTTGAGTGGACTGGAACACATAGAGTAGACAGAACCAGGGAACAGCAACGATGGTGCCAGTGATCTTGAACCCCCCAGCCAGAGCAGCTGAGCCCACAACCCCAGAGAACCCAGTAACACAAAGGAGGCAGTGCACACAACTCGGGCCTCCTGGCTATAGCAGCAGAAATGAAGGCACTAGGCAATGCTTAAGACAGAGGCAGTGGAGGGGAAAAAAATGTCAATTTTCAAATATAACCAGAAGCAATCCAGATTAGAGAAAACTAAAACTTGTGCTATAACACCACCTACTGAATAACAAAAGACATACATAAAAAGAAACGAAATTGAGCTATTTGTAGTGAAGTGGATGGACCTAGAGTCTATCATACAGAGTGAAGTAAGTCAGAAAGAGAAAAACAAATACCGTATGCTAACACATATGTATATGGAATCTAAGAACAAAAAAAAGGTCATGAAGAACCTAGGGGTAAGACGGGAATAAAAACACAGACGTACTAGAGAATGTAAGTAACATTTTTACATGTAACAT
The DNA here is from genome assembly GCF_003031525.2 of Neophocaena asiaeorientalis asiaeorientalis. Classification (NCBI taxonomy): domain Eukaryota; kingdom Metazoa; phylum Chordata; class Mammalia; order Artiodactyla; family Phocoenidae; genus Neophocaena; species Neophocaena asiaeorientalis. The sequence continues at coordinate 442,181 of NW_020174485.1, read as the reverse complement.
GTAACAATGTGTCAAAAAGAAAATGGCAATTATTCAGAAACCAAAGTTAAAATAATGGAATATTCCATTCTGATACAGAATTCATAACAGTTGTCGTAAAGAAACACAAAGAGCTACAAGAAAACTCAGAAAAGCAGTTCAACAATCTCAGGAATACAATTAATGAGCAGAAGGCATACTTTACCAAAGATATTGAAACTCTAAAAAAAAAAAATTCTAAGGCTAATGAACTCAATAAATTAAGTGAAAATGCACTAGAAAGCATTGGAAATAGAACAAATCATACGGAAGGGAGAATACCGAGCTCAAGGATAGAAATCTATAAATGATGCAGGAGGAGAGGAGAGAGATTTAAAGATCAAGAAAAAAAAAAAAAGGCGGAGGATAATGAAGAGGAGGAGTAGAAGAAGAAGAATAAATTTTATGCAAACTATCTGACTCATTCAGGAAGGACAACATTAAGATAATGGGTATCCTAGAATGAGAAGAGAGGGAGAAGGGAGCAGAGAATCTATTTTAAAAAATAATAGGTAAGATCTTCCCATACCTGGGGAAGGAACTGAATGTACAAGTCAATGAAACTAAGGAAACATTTAACATCACACAAAAAGACCTTCTCCAAGGCAAATTATATTAAAACTGTCAAAAGTCAATAACAAAGAAAAAAATTTACAGGAAACTGGGGGGAAATGGTAGCCTACAAAGGAATCCTCATTAGGCTATAAGTTGATTTCTTGAGCGTCGGTGTGGGTGACTCTTCCTGCAGCAATGTGGGTTTGAGGAGGCAGCTTGTGGGGGTGAGGCATTTAGGTGCGTGGCCTTCCCACTCTCGTTGGGTGAGGTAACACAGACCTTGGAGGCAGATTTGTTCGGCTTTTACTCCAGCCCCCAAATTTAAGTGCTCTATGGCTTTGGGCAACTCAGGTAGCATGAATCTCATCAGCACCGAGAGAAAGCTTCACTGAAAACTCATTGCAGAGTGGTGGGGGAAGTCAGATTCCATGATGGCAGCAGTAGGTTTTGTGGCAAGATCATGGCTTGCAGGCCACCCTGGGAGGTCTCGTCTTCCTGTAGCTTGTAGACCCTCAGGCTTAAGAGCTGTTTCAAGCACACAACCTTGAGAGACTAAGGTGTTCTTGACACCACCTGTACTGAATCCATGACTAAATCCAGTGACGCCTCTATATAAGCATTTAAGATTCTGGCAGCACATGCAGAGACCTACTCTTTTAGCCAACAGGTGCTGGAGACAGCCTCAAAGACAAATTGCTATCAAGTCAGCCTGTTCTAATTGAACAGCTATTGTAGACTCTCATAATCTGACTTCATAATGGAGACTACCACATTCACTGCCATGTGGCTGCCAGGGTCTTGGTGCTCCGGCCAGGTGTCAGGCCTGAGCCTCTGAGGTGGGAGAGCCAAGTTCAGGACACTGGACCACCAGAGACGTCCTTGCCCCACATAATATCAATCGGCAAGAGGTCTCCCAGAGATCTCCATCTCAACACTAAGGCCCAGCTCCACTCAATGACCAGTAACCACCAGTGCCGGAAACCCCATGCCAAACAACTAGCAAGACAGGAACACAACCCCACCCATTAGCAAAGAAGATGTCTAAAATCACACTAAGTTCACAGACACCCCGAAACACACAACCAGACACAGTACTGCCCAAAAGAAAGACAAGATTCAGCCTCATCCACCAGAATAAAGGCACCAGTCCCATCCACCAGGAAACCTAAACAACCCACCGAACCAACCTTAACCACTGGGGGCAGACAACAAAAACAATGGGAACTACGAACATGCAGCCTGTGAAAAGGAGCCCACAAACACTGTAAGTTAAGCAAAACAAGACAGAGAAACACACAGCGGATGAAGGAGCAAGGTAAAAAACCCACCAGACCAAATAAATGAAGATGATATAGGCAGTCTACCTGAGAAAGAATCAGAATAATGATAGTAAATATATCCGAAATCTTGGAAATACAATAGAGACAACACAAGAAACATTTAACAAGGACCTAGAACTAGAGAGCAAACAAACAATGATGAAAAGCACAATAAATGAAAATTTCTCTAGCAGGAAGCAATAGCATAATAACTCCAGCAGAAGAACAGATAAGTGATCTGGAAGATAAAATAGTGAAAATAACTACTACAGAGCAGAATAAAAAAAAAAGAGAATGAAAAGAATTGAGGACAGTCTCAGAGACCTCTGGGACAATATTAAATGCAACAATATTCGAATTATAGGGGTCCCAGAAGAAGAAGAGAAAAAGAAAGGGACTGAGAAAATATTTGAAGAGATGATCATTGAAAGCTTCCCTAATATGGAAAAAGAAATAGTCATGCAAATCCAGGAAGTGCAGAGAGTCCCATACAGGACAAATCCAAGGAGAAACATGGCAAAATACATATTGATCAAACTATCAAAAATTAGAAACAAAGAAAAAATATTAAAAGCAGCAAGGGAAAAGCAAGAAATAACATAAAAGGAAATCCCCATGAGGTTAACAGCTGATATTTCAGCAGAAATTATATAAGCCAGAGGGAGTAGCAGGACATATTCAAAGTGATGAAAGGGAAAAACCTACAACCAAGATTACACTACCTAGCAAGCAACTCATTCAGATTCAGTGGAGAAAATAAAACTTTTACAGACAAGCAAAAGCTGAGAGAATTCAGCATCACCAAACCAGCTTTACAACAAATGCTAAAGGAAATTCTCTAGGCAGGAAACAAAAGAGAACAAAAAGACCAACAATAACTAATCCAAAACGATTAAGAAATGGTAATAGGAACATGCATATTGATAATTACCTTAAATGTAAATGGATTAAAAACTCCCCAAAAAAGACAGTGACTGGCTGAATAGATCCAAAAACAAGACCCGTATATATGCTATCTATAAGAGACCAACTTCAGACCTAGGGACACATACAGACTGAAAGTGAGAGGGTGGAAACAGATATACCACACAAATGGAAATCAAAAGAAAGCTGGAGTAGCATTCTCATATCAGACAAAATAGTCTTTAAAATAAAGACTATTACAAGAGACAAAGATGGACACTACATAATGATCAAGGGATCAATCTAAGAAAATGATGTAACAAGTGTAAATATTTATGCACTGAACATAGGAGCACCTCAATACACAAGGAAAATGCTAACAGCCTTAAAAGTGGAAATTGACAGTAACACAATAATAGTAGGAGAGGTTAACTCCCCACTTTCACGAATGGACAGATCAACAAAAGTGAAAATAAATAAGGAAACACAAGCTTTAAATGATACATTAAACAAGGTGGACTTAATTGATATTTATAGGACATTCCATCCCCAAACAACAGAATGCACTTTCTTCTCAAGTGGTCATGGAACATTGGCCAGGATAGATCATACCTTGGGTCACAAATCAAGCCACATTAAATTTAACAAAATTGAAATTATATCAAGTGTATTTTCTGACCACAAAGCTATGAGACTAGATATTAATTACAGGAAAGAAACTATAAAAAGTAAAAACACATGAAGGCGAACGAATACGCTACTAAAAAAACCAAGACCTCACTGAAGAAATCAAAGAGGAAATCAAAAAATACATAGAAACAAATGACAGTGAAAACACGATGGCCCAAAACTTATGGGATGCTGCAAAAGCAATTTTAAGAGTGAAGTTTATACCAATATAATCCTACCTCAAGAAACAAGAAAAATCTCAAATAAACAACCTAACCTTACACCTAAAGAAATTAGAGAAAGAAGAACAAAAAAACCCCACAGTTAGCAGAAGAAAAGAAATCATAAAGATCAGATCAGTAATAAATGAAAAAGAAATGAAGGAAATGATAGCAAGTATCAATAGAACTAAAAGCTGGTTCTTTGAGAAGATAAACAAAATTTATAAACCATTAGCCAGACTCATCAAGAAAGAAAGGGAGACGACCCAAATCAACAGAATTACAGATGAAAAAGGAGACATAACAACTGACACTGCAGAAATACATAGGATCATGAGAGATTACTACAAGGAACTATATGCCAATAAAATGGACAACCTGGAAGGAATGAGCAAATTCTTACAAGAGCACAACCTTCTGAGACTGAACCAGGAAGAAATAGAAAATATAAACAGACCAGTCACAAGCACTGAAATTGAAGCTGTGATTAAAAATCTTCCAACAGCACTTCCCTGGTGGCACAGTGGTTGAGAGTCCGCCTGCCGATGCACGGGACACGGGTTCGTGCCCCGGTCCGGGAAGATCCCACATGCGGTGGAGAAGCTGGGCCCGTGAGACATGGCCACTGAGCCTGCACTTCCAGAGCTTGTGCTCCAAAATGGGAGAGGCCAAAACAGTGAGAGGCCCACGTACAGCAAAAAAAAAAAAAAAATTCTTCCAACAAACAAAAGGTCAGAAGGACCAGATGGCTTCACAGCCTTCAGAGGCGAGTTCTATCAAACATCTAGAGAAGAGCTAACACCTATCCTTCTCAAACTCTTCCAAAATTTCACAGATGGAGGAACATTCCCAAACTCCTTCTATGAGGCCACCATCACCCTGTTACCAAAACCAGACAAAGATGTCACAAAAAAGGAAAACTACAGACCAATATCACTGCTGAACATAGATGCAAGAATCCTCAACAAAATACTAGCAAACAGAATCCAACAGCACATTAAAAGGATCATACACCATGATCAAGTGGGGTTTATTCCAGGAATGCAAGGATTATTCAATATATGCAAATGAATGAATGTGATAAACCATATTAACAAATTGAAGGAGAAAAAACATATGATCATCTCAATAGATGCAGAAAAAGCTTTTGACAAAATTCAACACAGATATATGATAAAAACCCTCCAGAAAGTAGGCATAGAGGGAACTTACCTCAACATAATAAAGGCCATATAGAGAAACCCACAGCCAACATCGTTGTCAATGGTGAAAACATGAAACCATTTCCTCTAAAATCATGAAGAGGACAAGGATGCCCACACTCACCCCTATTATTCAACTTAGCTTTGGAAGTTTTAGCCACAACAATGAGAGATGAAAAAAAAAAATAAAAGGAATCAAAATCAGAAAAGAAAACTAAAATTGTCACTGTTTGCACATGAGAAGATACTATAGAGAATCCTGAAGATGCTACCAGAAAAGTACTGGAGCTAATCAATGAATTTGGCAATGTAGCAGGATACAAAATTAATGTACAGAAACCTCTTGCATTCCTATACACTAGTGATGACAAATCTGAAAAAGAAATTAAGGAAACACTCACATTTACCATTTCAACAAAAAGAATAAAATACCTAGGAATTAACCTACCTAAGGAGACAGAAGACCTGTCTGCAGAAAACTATAAGACAATGATGAAAGAAAATAAAGATGATACAGACTGATGGAGAGATATACCACATTCTTGAATTGAAAGAATCAACATTTTGAAAATGACTATACTACCCAAAGTAATCTACAGATTTAATGCAATCCCTATCAGGCTACCAATGGCTTTTTTCACAGAACTAGAACAAAAAAATTTTCAATTTGTATGGAAACACAAAAGACCCCAAATAGCCAAAGCACTCTTGAGAAAGAAAAATAGAGCTGGAGGAATCAGTCTCCCTGACTTCAGACTAAATTACAAAGTACAGTAATCAAGACAGCATGATACTGGCACAAAACCAGAAATATAGATCAATGGAACAGAGTAGATAGCCCAGAGATAAACCCACACCCACATGTTCACCTTATCTTTGATAAAGGAGGCACGAATATATGCCTCTCTTGTTTCGGAGCACAGTCTCTAGGCACATGGGCTGCAGTAGTTGTGGCACGTGGGCTCAGTAGTTTTGTCTCATGGACTGATGAGTACAGGCTCAGTGGTTGTGGCACACGGTCTTAGTTGCTCCATGGCATGTGGGATCTTCCCAGACCAGGGCTCGAACCTATGTTCCCTGGATTAGCAGGTGATTCTTAACCACTGTGCCACCAGGGAAGTCCCTATGTAGACATTTAAAAAAAAACTCATGGTAACAACAAGATATAAGAAAATGGAAAGTGAAAAAAATCATAGAAAAATATCAAACTAAAATGGCAGAGAGAAACAAAAGGAAAAATAAATAATGGAGATATAGAAAAACCAGAAAATGAAAGATAAATGGCAGTACTAGTTCTCATTTGTCAATGATTACCCTAAATGTAATTGGATTAAATTCACCAATCAAAAGACACAGAGTGGCTGGATGGATTAAAGAACAAGACCCACTTACATGCACTCTGTAAGAAACTCTCCTCAGCTCTAAAGGCAAATATACTCTCAAAGTGAAGGGATGAAAAATGATACACCAAGCTATTGTCAGCCCAGAGAAAACAGATGTAGCCATATATATGTCATACAAATTAGACTTCAAGGAAAATAATGTAACAAGAGACAAAGACAATAATTATAGGAAGATGGTGAAAGAGTAAGACACGGAGATCAACTTCCTCCCCACAGATACACCAGAAATACATCTACACGTGGAACAACTCCTACAGAACACCTACTGAATGCTGGCAGAAGACCTCAGACCTCCCAAAGGGCAAGAAACACCCCACATACCTGGGTAGGGCAAAAGACAAAAAAGAAAAAACAGAGACAAAAGAATAGGGATGGCACCTGCACCAGTGAGAGGGAGCTGTGAAGGAGGAAAGGTTTCCACACAATAGGAAGTCCCTTTGCGGGCGGAGACTACGGGAGGAGGAGGGGGGAGCTTCAGAGCCATGGCGGACAGCACAGCAACAGGGATGCGGAGGGCAAAGCGGGGAGATTCCCGCACAGAGGATCGGTGCCGACCAACACTCACCAGCCCGAGAGGCTTGTCTGCTCACCCGCTGGGGCAGGCGGGGCTGCAAGCTGAGACTTGGGCTTCGGTCGGAGTGCAGGGAGAGGACTGGGGTTGACGGCTTGAACATAGCCTGAAGGGGTTAGTGCACCACGGCTAGCCGGGAGGGAGTCCGGGGAAAAGTCTGCACCTGCCGAAGAGGCAAGAGACTTTTTCTTCCCTCTTTGTTTCCTGGTGCACGAGGAGAAGGAGTTAAGAGCGCTGCTTAAAGGAACTCCAGAGACGGACGCGAGCCGCGGCTAAAAGCGCAGGCCCCAGAGATGGGTGGGAGATGCTAAGGCTGCTGCTGCCGCCACCAAGGGCCCTGTGTGCGAACACAGGTCACTCTCCACACCCCTCTTCCATGGAGCCTGTGCAGCCCGCCACTGCCAGGTTCCCGGGATCCAGGGACAACTTCCTCGGAAGAACGCATGGCAGGCCTCAGGCTGGTGCAACGTCACGCCAGCCTCTGCTGCCGCAGGCCTGCCCAGCACCCTGTGCCCCTCCCTCTCACTGGCCTGAGCGCACCAGAGTCCCCGAATCAGCGGCTCCTTTAACCCCGTCCTGTCTGAGCAAAAAACAGATGCCCTCCGGCGACCTACACGCAGAGGCAGGGCCAAATCCAAAGCTGAGCCCCTGTAAACTGTGAGAACAAAGAAGAGAAAGGGAAATCTCCCAGCAGGCTCAGAAACAGCGGATTAAATCTCCACAATCAACTTGATGTACCCTGTATCTGTGGAATACATGAAGAGATAACGAATCATCCCAAATTGAGGAGGTGGACTTTGAGAGCAAGATCTATAATTTTTACCCCTTTTCCTCTTTTTGTGAATGTGTATGTGTATGCTTCTGTGTGAGATCTTGTCTGTATAACTCTGCTTCCACCATTTGTCCTAGGGTTCTCTCCGTCCATTGTTTTTTTTTCTTTTATTTGCTTTTCTTAATAATTAACTTTAATTTTAATAACTTTATTATACTTTTCTTTCTTTCTTTCTTTCTTACTTCCTTCCTTCCTTCTTTCCTTCCTTCCTTCCTTTCTTTCTTTCCTTCCTTCCTTTCTTCCCTTCTTTAGACAATGAACCATTCCAAATTGAGGAGGTGGATTTTGAGAGCAAGATTTATGATTTTATCCCCTTTACCTCTTTTTGTGAGGGTGTATGTGTACACTTCTGTGTAAGATTTTGTCTGTAGAGCTTTGCTTCCACCATTTGTCCTAAGGTTCTATCCGTCCCCCCTTTTTTTTCCGTAGCCAGAAGGGAGTGGCAGGGCATACTGAAAGTGATGAAGGAGAAAAAGCTGCAAACAAGATTACTCTACCCAGCAATGATCTCATTCAGATTTAATGGAGAAATTAAAACCTTTACAGACAAACAAAAGCGGAGAGGGTTCAGCACCACCAAACCAGCTTTACAACAAATGCTAAAGGATCTTCTCTAGGAAAGAAACACAAGAGAAGGAAAAGACCTATAATAACGAACCCAAAACAATTTAGAAAGTGGGAATAGGAGCATACATACTGATAGTTACCTTAAATGTAAATGGACAAAATGTTCCCACCAAAAGACACAGATTGGCTGAATGGATACAAAAAAAAGGCCCATATATATGCTAGCTACAAGAGACCGACTTCAGACCTAGAGAAACATACAGACTGAAAGTAAGGGGATGGAAAAATATATTCCCTGCAAATGGAAACCAAAAGAAAGCTGGGTTATCAATTCTTATATCAGACAAAGTAGACTAAAATAAAGACTATTAGAAGAGACAAAGAAGGACACTACATAATGATCAAGGGATCGATCCAAGAAGAAGATATAACAATTGTAAATATTTATGCACCCAACATAGGAGCACCTCAATACATAAGGCAAATACTAACAGCCATAAAAGGGGAGATCTACAGTAATACATTCATAGTAGGGGACTTCAACACCCCACTTTCACCCATGGACAGATCATCCAAAATGAACATAAATAAGGAAACACAAGCTTTAAATGATACATTAAACAAGATGGACTTAATTGATATTTATAGGACACTCCATCCAAAAACAACAGAATACACATTTTTCTCAAGTGCTCATGGAACATTCTCCAGGATAGATCATATCTTGGGTCACAAATTTAAGAAAAGTGAAATTGTATCAAGTATCTTTTCAGATGAAAACACCATGAAACTAGATATCAATTACAGGAAAAGATCTGTAAAAAATACAAACACATGGAGGCTAAACTATACACTACTTACTAACGAAGTGATCACTGAAGAAATCAAAGAGGAAATTTAAAAATACCAAGAAACAATAGATCAGAAAGAAATGAAAAAGAAATGAAGGAAACAATAACAAAGATCAATAAAACTAAGAGCTGGTTCTTTGAAAGATAAACAAAATAGATAAACCGTTAGCCAATAGGCCAATATCACTGATGAACATAGATGCAAAAATCGTCAACAAAATACTAGCAAACAGAATCCAACAGCACATTGAAAGGATCATACACCATGATCAAGTGGGGTTTATTCCAGGAATGCAAGGATTCTCCAATATACACAAATCTATCGATGTAATAAACCATATTAACAAATTGAAGGAGAAAAACCATATGATCATCTCAACAGATGCAGAGAAAGCTTTTGACAAAATTCAACACACATTTATGATAAAAACCCTCCAGAAAGTAGGCATAGAGGGAACTATCCTCAACATAAGGAAGGCCATGTATGACAAGCCCACAGCCAACATCATTCTCAATGGTGAAAAACTGAAAGCATTTCCACTAAGATCAGGAGTAAGGCAAGGTTGCCCACACTCACCACTCTTACTTAGCACAGTTTTGGGAATTTTAGCCACAGCAATCAAAGAAGAAAAGGAAATAAAAGGAATCCAAATCGGAAAAGAAGTAAAGCTGTCATTGTTTGCAGATGACATGATAATATACATAGAGAATCCTAAAGATGCTACCACAAAACTACTAGAGCTAATCAATGAATTTGGTAACGCAGCAGGATACAAAATTAATGCACAGAACTCTCTGGCATTACTATATACTAAGGATGAAAAATATGAAAGTGAAATCAAGAAAACACTCCCATTTACCATTGCAACAAAAAGAATAAAATATCTAGGAATAAACCTACCTAAGGATACGAAAGACCTGTATGCAGAAAATTATAAGACACTGATGAAAGAAATTAAAGATGATACAAATAGATGGAGAGATATACCATGTTCTTGGATGGGAAGAATCAACATTGTGAAAATGACTCTACTACCCAAAGCAATCTACAGATTCAATGCAATCCCTATCAAACTACCACTGGCATTTTTCACAGAACTAGAACAAAAAATTTCGCAATTTGTATGGAAACACAAAAGACCCCGAATAGCCAAAGCAATCTTGAGAACGAAAAAAGGAGCTGGAGGAATCAGGCTCCCTGACTTCAGACTATACTACAAAGCAACAGTAATCAAGACAGTATGGTACTGGCACAAAAACAGAAAGATAGATCAGTGGAACAGGATAGAAAGCCCAGAGATAAACCCACGCACATATGGACACCTTATCTTTGATAAAGGAGGCAGGAATGTACAGTGGAGAAAGGACAGCCTCTTCAATAAATGGTGCTGGGAAAACTGGACAGGTACATGTAAAAGTATGAGATTAGATCACTCCCTAACACCATACACAAAAATAAGCTCAAAATGGATTAAAGACCTAAATGTAAGGCCAGAAACTATCAAACTCTTAGAGGAAAACATAGGAAGAACACTCTATGACATAAATCACAGCAAGATCCTTTCTGACCCACCTCCTAGAGTAATGGAAATAAAAACAAAAATAAACAAATGGGACCTAATGAAACGTCAAAGCTTTTTCACAGTGAAGGAAACCATAAACAAGACCAAAGGACAACCCTCAGAATGGGAGAAAATATTTGCAAATGAAGCAACTGACAAAGGATTAATTTCCAAAAGTTACAAGCAGCTCAATAACAAAAAAACAAACAACCCAATCCAAAAATGGGCAGAAGACCTAAATAGACATTTCTCCAAAGAAGATATACAGACTGCCAACAAACACATGAAAGAATGCTCAGCATCATTAATAATTATAGAAATGCAAATCAATCCTACAATGAGATATCATCTCACACCAGTCAGAATGTCCATCATCAAAAAATCTAGAAACAATAAATGCTGGAGAGGGTGTGGAGAAAAGGGAACACTCTTGCACTGCTGGTGGGAATTTGAATTGGTTCAGCCACTATGGAGAACAGTATGGAGGTTCCTTAAAAAACTACAAATAGTATTACCATATGACCCAGCAATCCCACTACTGTGCACATACCCTGAGAAAACCAAAATTCAAAAAGAGTCATGTACCAAAATGTTCATTGCAACTCTATTTACAATAGCGCAGAGATGGAGAAAACCTAAGTGCCCATCATCCGATGAATGCATAAAGAAGATGTGGCACATATATACAATGGAATATTACTCAGCCATAAAAAGAAATGAAATTGAGCTATTTGTAATGAGGTCTATAGACCTAGAGTCTGTCATACAGAGTGAAGTAAGTCAGAAAGAGAAAGACAAATACCGTATACTAACACATATATATGGAATTTAAGGAAAAAAAATATCATGAAGAACCTAGGGGTAAGACAGGAATAAAGACACAGACCTACTGGACAATGGACTTGAGGATATGGGGAGGAGGAAGGGTGAGCTGTGACAGGGCGAGAGAGAGGCATGGGCATATATACACTAAAAAGCATAAGGTAGATAGCTAGTGGGAAGCAGCTGCATGGCACAAGGATATCGGCTCGGTGCTTTGTGACCACCTGGAGGGGTGGGATAGGGAGGGTAGGAGGGAGGGAGACGCAAGAGGGAAGGGATATGGGAACATATGTATAACTGATTCACTTTGTTATAAAGCATAAACTAACGCACCATTGTAAAGCAATTATACCCCAGTAAAGTTAAAAATAAATAAATAAAATAACCAGGACATGGAAAAAAAAAAGAATTATATAATGATAAGGGGAGTAATTCATCAAGAAGACTAAGAATTACTAATAGATATACACCTAATACAGGAACACCAAAATATACCAAGCAATTTGTAGCAGACCTAAAGTGAGAAATTGACAGCAACACAATAATAGGGGAATTTTACTCCCCAATTACAGCAATGAATAAGTCATCCAGAAAGAAAGTCAGCAAGGAAAGAGCAGATTTAAATCAAATATTAAATGAGATGGATTTGATAAATTTATATCTAATATTACATCCAAATATAGCACATTACACATTTTTATCAACTACACATGGAACATTCTCAAGCATAGACCATATGTTGGAATGCAAAATAAGTCTCAATAAAATTAAGACTAAAATCATTTCAAACATCTTTTCCAATCACAATGGTATGAAATTAGAAATCAACTACAAGAAGAAAGCTGGAAAAATCACAAATGTGTAAAGATTGAACCACATGCTACAGAGCAACTATCAAGTCATAGAAGAAATCAAATGAGAGATTAAAAAACACCTGAAGATGAATAAAAATGAAACTGTGACATACCAAAATCTATGGGATGCAGCAAGAGCTGTGCTAAGAAGGCCAATTATAACAATACAGGTTTACCTCAAGAAACAAGAAAAATCTCAAAGAAACATTCTAACCTTATATCAAAAAAAAAAAAAAAACTAGAAAAAGAAGAAAAAAGAAAAGCAATGCCTAAATTCAGTAGAAGGAAGGAAATAATAAATATCAGAGTGGAAATAAATAAAATAGAGGCTAAAAAGCAATAAAAAAGATCAGTAAAACCAAGAGTTTTTTCTTTCAACTAAGAGTTAACTAAGAGTTATGTCTGAAAACATAAACAAAATTGAGAAACTTAGCTAGAGTCACTAGGAAAAAAACAGAGAAGTTTCTGATAAATAAAATCAGAAATAAAAATGGATACCATAGAAATACAAAGGATTGTAAGGCAATATTATGAACAGCTCTTTGTGAACAAAAGAGACAACTTAGAAGAAATGGAAAGATTCTTAGAATCATGGTACTTCCCAACAGAATCATGAAGAAATAGAAAATCTGAATGGACAGATAACAAGTAAAGAGATTAAAACAATAACTACAAACTCCCAAGAAACTAAAATTCAGGACCAGTTTCACAATGAATTCCACCATTCAAAGATTTAATAACTATCCTCAAACTCTTCTGAAAAATTGAAGAGGGAATGCTTCCTAAATTTTTGAGGCCAACACAACCCTGATATCAAAACCAAAATGTAAGACACAATAAATGAATCATACAGGTCAATATTTCTGATGAACATAGATGCAAAAATCCTCAAAAAAATTAGTAACAAACAAAACTCGATAATACTTTAAAAGAATCATACAGCATTACCAAATGGGATTTATTTCAGTAATACAAGAATTGTACAATGTTAGTGATGATCTTATTTGCAAAGCAGAAATAGAGACACAGATGTAGAGAACAAATGTAGGGATACCAAGGTGGAAAGGGATGGTGGTAGGAATTGGGAGATTGAGATTGACACATATACAGTATTTTTACTATGTATAAAATAGAAAACTAAAGAGAACCTACTCTATAGCTCAGGGAGGTCTACTTAATGCACTGTGGTGATCTGAAAGGGAAGGAAGTCTAAGAGGGAGGGGATATATGTATATGTATGGCTGATTCATTTTACTGTACAGTAGAAACTAACACAACATTGTAAAGCAACTATACTCCAATAAAAATTAATTTTAAAAAATAATGGTACAACATTTGCAAAGCAACCAATGTGAAACATCAAATTAACAAAAGGAAGTAAACAGTTACAGAATCATCTCAATAGATAAAGAAAAAGCATCTGACAAGATTCAGCACCCGTTTACATTAAAAACTCAATAATATGAGTATAGGAAAAAATACCTCAATATAATAAAAAGCCATATATAACAAACCTGCAGCTGATATCTTACTCAATGGTGAAAAACTGAAAGTTATCCCTCTAAGATGAGAAGTGAGGCAAGCATGCTCAGTTTTGCCACTCTTATTTGACATAGTATTGGAAGTTCCAGCCAGAAAAATTATGCAAGAAAAAGAAATAAAATCATCCAAATTGGAAAGTAGGAAGTAAACCTGTCCCTATTTGAAAATGTTGTGATTTTATGTGTAGAAAACCTTGTAGACTCTACAAAACAAAAAAGAAACTATTAGAAATAGTAAATGAATACAGTAATGTTTCAGAGTACAAAATCAATATACAAAAACTGTGGTGTTTCCGTACACTAAGCTAGTAGAAAGAGAAATTAAGAAAACCCTCCAAATTAAAATCACAACAAAAATAATAAAATGTCTCAGAATAAATTCAATCAAAGAGATGAAAAGTGTGTACCTTGAAAACTATTAAATATTCTTGAAAGAAATTGAAGACACAAAAATATATGTTGTTCTCAAGGATTGGAAGAATTTACACTGTCAAAATGCCCATATTACCTAAAGCAATCTACAGATTCAATGCAATCCCTATCAAATTCCAAATGACATTTTTTTACAAGATAGAACAAAAAATCCTAAAATTTGCATGGAATTTCAAAAGATCCCAAATAGCCAAAACAATCCTGAGGGAAAAAAAGAACAAAACTGGAGATATCACACGTACTGATTTCAAACTATATTACAGTGTTATAGTAATCAAAAGAGCACTGTAATGTCAGAAAAACAGACATATAGATCAATGTTAAAAATTCGAGAACCCAGAAATAAACCTACACCTATATGGACAATTAAATCTAGGCAAAGGAGCAAAGAATATACAATGGAGAAAGAATGGTCTCTTCTATAAATGGTGTCTGGAAAACTTGGGAGACTCATGAAAAAGGATGAAACTGGACAACTATCTCACATCATACAAACAAATCAACTCAAAATGGATCGAAGACTTGAATGTAACATCTTTAACTATAAAACTCCTAGAAGAAAACATAGGCGGTATGCTCTTTGACATTTACATTAACAATGTCTTTCTGTATATGTCTCCTCAGGCAAGGGAAACAGAACCAAAAATTTAAAATAGGACTACATCAAACTAACATCCTCCGGTGCAACAAAGAAAGTGAAAAGACAACCTACCGAGTGGGAAAAGATATTTGCAAATTATATATCTGATAAGAGGGTAATATCCAAACTGTATAAAAACTTATAATTCAACAACAAAAAATAAACAGCCTGGTTTAAAAGTGGGCAAAGGAGATGAATAAACATTTTTTCAAAGAAAACATACAGATGGCTAAAAGGCACATGAAATATGACACCAATTAGAGAAATGCAAATCAAAATAACTGCGATATTTTGTTAAGCATGTTAGAATGGTGATTACCAAAAAGGTAAGAAATAACAGGTGTGGAGAAATGGAAACCCTCAAACATTATTAGTGGGAATGTAAATTGTGCAGCTGCTGTGTAAAACAGTATAGAGGTTCCACAAAATTTCAGAATAGAACTACCACATGATTCAGCTATTCCACTTCTAGGTATTTATCTGAAGAATACATAAAAAATAATTTGAAAAGACATATTCATTTCTATATTCATTGCAGCATTATTTACAATAGCCAAGATATGGAAAAAACCTTAGAACAATAGTAGCCATTTGCAGATGAATGGATAAAGAAGATGTGGTATGTATATCTATTATCTATCTGTCTATCTATCTATCTATCATCATCTATCTATCCACATACTCTCATACAATGTGATACTACTCAGCCATTACAAGATGAAATCTTGCCATTTGCAACAATGTGGGTGGACCTTGAGGGTATTAAGCTAAGTGAAATAAAGCAGACAAAGGTAAATACGGTTTGATTTCCCTGATATGTGAAATATAAAAAGCAAGAAAACAAAGAAACAAAATAAGTGAACAAACCAAACCAAGGAAAAACACACATGTAGATATAGATAACCAAATAGTGGTTACTAGAAGGGATGAGGGGAGTGAAAAACAGGTAAAGACAGTCAACCATATGTTCACAGATAAAAGCTGAATTCTGGGGGTGACCACACTGCAGCATATACAGAAGTTGAAATATAATGTTGTATACAGAAAACTTATATAATGTTATAAATCAATATTACCTCAAAAAGGCAAAGTCAAGAGAATGAGACAATAAGACAGACTAGGAGAAGATATTTGAAAAAGATATATCTGATAATAGACTGTTACCTCAATTATCAAAATTCAATAGTAAGAAAACAAACAATCCAATAAAAACAGGCCAAAATCCTTATCAGACCCTCACTAAAGAAGATATACAGATGGCCAATAAGTATATAAAAGGATGCTCGACATAACATCATCATTAAAATGCAAATTAAAACAGGAATGGGACAGCACTAAACACATATTAGAATGGCCAAAATCTGGAACACTGACATCAAACGTTTTGAGGATGTGGAGAAACAGGAAATTCCCTTCATTGCTGCTGAAATATAAAATTATATATTCATATTGGAATACAGTTTGGACATTTCTTACAAAAGTAAAAGTATGCTTAACATACAATACAGACTAACAAATGCTAAGCAGCATAAAATTTTTTAGTTGATTTACAATATTGTGTTAGTTTCAGGTGGAAAGCAAAGTGATTCAGTTATACACATGCATATATCCATCCTCTTTCAGATTATTTTCCAAATAGGTTATTACAGAATATTGAGTAGAGTTCCCTATGGTATACAATAGGTCCATGTTGATTATTTATTTTATATATAGTACTGCATACATGTTAATCCCAAACTACCAATTTATCCCTCTCCTCCACATTTCTCCTTTGTAAAGACAAGCTTGTTTTCTAAGTCTATGAGTCTGTTACTGTTTTGTAGATAAATTGATTTGTATCATTTTTTCACATTACACATATAAGTGATATCATTAAGATATTTGTCTTTCTCTCTCTGACTTACTTCACTTACTATGATAATCTCAAGGTCCATCCATGTTGCTGCAAATGGCATTATTTCATTCTTTATTATGGCTGAGTAACATTCCACTGTATATATATATATGTATATACCATATCTTCTTTACCCATTCTTCTGTCAATGGACATTTAAGTTGCTTCCATGTCCTGGCTATAGTAAACAGTGCTGCAATGAACATCAGGGTGCATGTATCTCTTTGAATTATGTTTTTTTTTATGAATATATGCCCAGAAGTGGGTGTGCTGGACCATATTGGTAGTTTTATTTTTAGATTTTGAAGGAACCTCCATACTGTTCTCCATAGTGGCTGTACCAATTTACATTTTCACCAACAGTGTAGGAGAGTTTCCTCTTCTCCACACCCTCTCCAACATTTATGTTTGTAGACTTTTTTTGAAATGCATTTTATTTAACATCTTTATTGGAGTATAATTGCTTTACAATGGTGTGTTAGTTCCTGCTTTATAACAAAGCGAATCAGTTATACATATACAAATGTTCCCATATTTCTTTCCTCTTGCATCTCCCTCCCTCCCACCCTCCCTATCCTACACCTCTAGGTGGTCACAAAGCACATGGACATATATAAACTACCAAACGTAAAATAGATAGCTAGTATGTTTGTAGATTTTTGATGATGGCCATTCCGACCTGCGTGAGGTGATACCTAATTGAAGTTTTGATTTGCATTTCTCTAATAATTAATGATATTGAGCAAAATTTCATGTGCATATTGGCCATCTGTATGTCTTCCTTGGAGAAATGTCTATTTAGACTTCTGCCCATTTTTATTATTATTTTTTATATTGAGCTGCATGAGCTGTTTTTCTATCTTGGAGATAAATCATTTGTTGGTAACATAATCTGCAGTATTTTCTCCCAGTCCATGTGTGGGCTTTTCATCTCGTTTATGGTTTTCTTTGCAAAAACTTTTAGGT
The DNA here is from genome assembly GCF_003031525.2 of Neophocaena asiaeorientalis asiaeorientalis. NCBI lineage: Eukaryota > Metazoa > Chordata > Mammalia > Artiodactyla > Phocoenidae > Neophocaena > Neophocaena asiaeorientalis. The sequence continues at coordinate 424,359 of NW_020174485.1, read as the reverse complement.
TTAATGATGCCACATTTGTTTATTTACCTGTTTTTATTTTATTTTATTATTTTTAACAACTTTACTGGAGTTTAATTGCTTTACAATGTTGTGTTATTTTCTGCTGTATAACAAAGTGTAACTATATGTATACATGTATCCTCATATCCCTAAATACTATAAAACACAATGGTGTTTTAGTTTCTGCTTTATAACAAAGTGAATCAGTTATACATATACATATATCCCCATATCTCTTCCTTCTATCATCACCTGCCCTCCCACTCTCTCTATCCCACCCTTCTAGCTGGTCACAAAGGACTGAACAGATCTCCAGGTGCTATGCGACTGCTTCCCACTAGCTATCTAGTTTACATCTGATAGTGTTTATATGTCCATATATACACTACCACTGGCTCACATTGTCCCAGCTTATCCTTTCCCTTCCCGGTGTCCCCAAGTCCATTCTCTAGTAGGTCTGCATCTTTATTCATGTCCTGCCACTAGGATTTTAATGACTTTTTTTTTTTCTTTTTTAGATTCTATGTATATGTGTTAGCATACGGTATTTTTTTTCTCTTTCTGACTTACTTCACTCTGTATGACAGACTCTGGGTCCATGCACCTCACTACAAATAACTCAATTTCATTTCTTTTTATGACTGAGTAATAGTACATTGTATATATGTGCCACATCTTCTTTATCCATTCATCTGTCAATAGACAATTAGGTTGCTTCCATGTCCTGGCTATTGTAAATAGAGCTGGAATGAACATTGTGCTACATGACTTTTTGAATTATGGTTTTCTCAGGGTATATGCCCAGTAGTGGGATGGCTGGGTCGTATGGAAGTTCTATTTTTAATTTTATAAGGAACCTCCGTACTGTTCTCCACAGTGGCAGTATCAATTTACATTCCCACCAACAGTGTATGAGGGTTCCCTTTTTTCCACACCCTCTCCAACATTTATTGTTTGTAGATATTTTGATGATGGCCATTCTGACTGGTGTGAGGTAATATCTCACTGTACTTTTGATGTGCATTTCTCTAATCATTAATGAAGTTGAGCATTCTTTCATGTGTTTGTTGGAAGTCTTCATATATTCTTTGGAGAAATGTGTATTTAGGTCGTCTGCCCATTTATGGATTGGGTTGCTTGTGTTTTTAGATATGGAGCTGCTGGGCTGTTTGTAAATTTTGGAGATTAATCCTTTGGCAGTTGCTTCATTTGCTAATATTTTCTACCATTCTGAGGGTTGTCTTTTCGTCGTGTTTATGATTTCCTTTGCTGTGCAAAAGCTTTTTAAGTTTCATTAGGTCTCATTTGTTTATTTTTGTTTTTATTTCCATTCCTCTAGGAGGTGGTTAAAAACGGATCTTGCTGTGATTTATGTCATAGAGTGTTCTGCCTATGTTTTCCTCTTAGAGTTTGATAGTGTCTGGCCATACATTTAGGTCTTTAATCCATTTTGAGTTTATTTTTGTGTATGGTGTTAGGGAGGGTTTTATTTCATTCTTTACATGTAGCTGTCCAGTTTTCCCAGCACTACTTATTGAACAGGCTATCTTTTCTCCATTGTATAGCCTTGCCTCCTTTATCAAACATACAGTGACCATATATGTGCGTGGGTTTATCTCTGGGCATTCTATCCTGTTCCATTGATCTATATTTCTGTTTTTGTGCCAGTATCATACTGTCTTGATTACTGTAGCTTTGTAGTATAGTCTAAAGTCCAGGAGCCTGATTCCCTCAGTTCCATTTTTCTTTCTCAAGATTACTTTTGCTTTTCGGAGTCTTTTGTGTTTCCATACAAATTGTGAAATTTTTTGTTCTAGTTCTGTAAAAAATGCCAGTGGTAGTTTGATAGGGATTGCATTGAATCTGTAGATACCTTTGGGTAGTATAGTTGTTTTCACAATATTGATTCTTCCAATCTAAGAACATGATATATCTCTCCATCTTTTTGTATCATCTTTAATTTCTTTCATCAGTGTATTATAATTTTCTGTGTACAGTTCTTTAGTCTCCTTAGGTAGATTTATTCCTAGGTATTTTATTTTTTTTGTTGCAATAGTAAATGTGACAGTTGTCTTACCTCCACTGTCATAGTTTTCATCATTAGTGTATAGGAATGCAAGAGATTTCTGTGCATCAATGTTGTGTCCTGCTACTTTACCAAATTCATTGAGTAGCTCTAGCAGTTTTCTGGTAGCATTTTTAGATTTCTCTATGTATAATATCATGTTATCTGCAAACAGTGACAGTTTTACCTCTTCTTTTCCTATCTGGATTACTTTAAATACTTTTCCTTCTGTGATTGCTGTGGCTAAAATTTCCAAAATTATGTTGAGTAATAGTGGGGAGAGTGGGCAACCTTGTCTTGTTCCTGTTCTTAGTGGAAATGGTTTCAGTTTTTCATGATTGAGGACGATGCTGGCTTTGGGTTTGTCATATAAGGCCTTTATTATGTTGAGGTAATTTCACTCTGTGCTTGCTTTCTGGAAGGTTTTTAGTCATAAATGGATGTTGAATTTTGTTGAAAGCTTTCTCTTAATCTCTTTAGATGATCATATTTTTCCCCTTCAATTTGTTAATATAGTGTATCTCATTGATTGATTTGTGAACATTGAAGAATTCTTGCATTCCTATGATAAACCCCAGTTGATCATGGTGTATGATCCTTTTAATGTGCTGTTGGATTCTGTTTGCTAGTATTTTCTTTAGGATTTTTGCATCTATATTCATCAGTGATATTGGTCTGTAGTTTTCCTTTTTGGGGACATCTTTGTCTGGTTTTGATATCAGGGTGATGGTGGCCTCGTAGAATGAGTTTGGGAGTGTTCCCCCCTCTGCTATATTTTGGAAGAGTTTGAGAAGGCTAGGTGTTAGGTCTTCTCTAAATGTTTGATAGAATTTGCCTGTGAAGCCCTCTGGTCCTGGTCTTTTGTTTGTTGGAAGAATTGTAATCACAGTTTCAATTTTAATGCTTTTGATTGGTCTGTTCATATTTTCTGTTTCCCTGGTGCAGCCTCAGAATGTTATGCATTTCTAAGAATTTGTCTTTTTTTGCAGGTTGTCCATTTTATTGGCATAGAGTTGCTTGTAGTAATCTCTCATGATCCTTTGTATTTCTGCAGTGTCAGTTGTTACTTCCCCTTTTTCATTTGTAATTCTGTTGATTTTAGTCTTCTCCCTTTTTTTATTGATGAGTCTGACTAATGGTTTATCAATTTTGTTTATCTTCTCAAAGAACCAGCCTTTAGTTTTATTGATCTTTGCTATCGTTTCCTTCATTCCTTTTTCATTTATTTCTGATCTGATCTCTATGATTTCTTTCCTTCTGCTGAGTTTGTTCTTTTTTGTTTGTTTTTCTTTCTCTACTTGCTCTAGGTGTAAGGTTAGGTTGTTTATTTGAGATGATTCTTGTTTCTTAAGGTAGGATTGTATTGCTATAAAATTCCCTCTTAGAACTGCATTGCTGCAACCCATAGGTTTTGGGGTGTCATGTTTTCATTGTCATTTTTTTCCTAGGTATTTTTTGATTTCCTCTTTGATTTCTTCAGTGATCTCTTCGTTATTAAGTAGTGTATTGTTTAGCCTCCATGTGTTTGTATTTTTTACAGATTTATCCCTGTAATTGGCACCTAGTCTCAAAGTGTTGTAGTCTGAAAAGATACTTGACATTATTTCAATTTTCTTAAATTTTCCAAGGTTTCACTTGTGAACCAAGGTATGATCTGTCCTGGACAATGTTCCATAAGCACTTGAGAATAGAGTGTATTCTGTTGTTTTTGTGTGGAATGTCCTTTAAACATCAATTAAATCCAGTTTGTTTAATGTATGTTTTAAATCTTGTCTTTCCTTATTTATTTTCATTTTCGGTTATCTGTCCATTGGTGGAAGTGGGGTGCTAAAGTCCCCTACTATGTTTGTGTTACTGCTGATTTTCCCTTTTAAGGCTGTTTGTATTTGCTTTATGTGTTGAGGTGATCCTATGTTCAGTGCATAAATATTTACAATTGTTATTTTTTCTTCTTGGATTGATCCGTTGATCATGATTTAGTGTCCGTCTTTGTCTCTTGTTATAGTCTTTGTTTTAAAGACTATTTTGTCTGTTATGAGAATTGCTACTCCACCTTTCCTTTGATTTCCATTTGCATGGAATATCTTTTTCCATCCTCTCACTTTCAGTCTGTATGTGTCCCTAGGTCTGAAGTGGGTCTCATGTAGATAGCATATATATGGGTCTTGTTTTTGTATCCGTTCAGCCAGTGTATGTCTTTTGGTTAGAGCATTTTATCCATTTATATTAATGTAATTATCAATATGTATGTTCCAATTACCATTTTATTAGTTGTTTTGGGTTTATTACTGTAGGCCTTTTCTTTCTCTTGTGTTTCCGGCCTAGAGAAGTTCCTTTAGCATTTGTTGTACAGCTGGTTCTGTGTTGCTGATTTCTCTTAGTTTTTGCTTGTCTGTAAATCTTTTAATTTCTCCATCACATCTAATGTGATCCTTGCTGGCTAGAGTAATCATGGTTATAGGTTTTTCTCCTTCATCACTTTAATTATGTCCTGTCACTCCCTTCTGGCTTTCAGAGTTTCTGCTGAAAGATCAGTTGTTACCTTCTGGGGATTCCCTTATGTGTTATTTGTTTTTTTTCCCCATGCTGTTTTTAATATTTGTTCTTTGTATTTAATTTTTGGTAGGTTGATTAATATGTGTCTTGCAGCGTTTCTCCTTTGATTTATCCTGTATGGGACACTCTGTGCTTCCTGCACTTGATTAACTATTTCCTTACCCATATTAAGGAAGTTTTCAGCTCTAATCTCTTCAAGTATTTTCTGAGTCCCTCTCTTTTTCTCTTCTTCTTCAGGGACCCCTATAATTTGAATGTCAGTGTGTTTATCATGGTCCCAGTGTTCTCTGAGTCTGTCCTCAATTCTTTTCATTCTTTTTTCTTTACTCTGCTCTGCAGTAGTTATTTCCACTATTTTATCTTCCAGGTCACTTATCTGTTCTTCTGCCTTAGTATTCTGCTATTGATCCTTTCTAGAGAATATTTAATTTCATTTATTGTGTTGTTCATGATTGTTTGCTTGCTCTTTAGTTCTTCTAGTTCTTTGTTAAAAGTTTCTTGTATTTTCTCTATTCTATTTCCAAGGTTTTGGATCATCTTTACTATCATTATTTTGAATTCTTTTTCAGGTAGACTGCCTATTTCCCCTTCATTTGTTAGGTCTAGTGGGTTTTTACCTTGATCCTTCATCTGCTGTGTATTTTTCTGTCTTCTCCTTTTGCTAAACTTACTGTCTTTCGGGTCTCCTCTTCGCAGGCTGCCGTTTTGTAGTTCCCGTTGTTTTTTATGTCTTCCCCCTGTGGCTAAGGTTGGTTTAGTGGGTTGTGTAGGCTTCCTGGTGGAGGGGACTTTTGCCTGTGTTCTGGTTGATGATGCTGGATCTTGTCTTTCTGGTTGGCAGGTGCACATCTGGTGGTGTGTTTTGGGGTGTCTGTGACCTTTTTATGATTTTTGGCAGCCTCTCTGCTAATGGGTGGTGTTGTGTTCCTGTCTCGCTAGTTGTTTGGCATAGGTTGTACAGCACTATTACTTGCTGCTCATTCAGTGGAGCTGGGTCTCGGCATTGAGATGGAGATCTCTGGGAGATTTTGGCCAGTTGATATTACGTGGAGTTCTGAGGTCTCTGGTGGACCAGTGTCCTGAACTTGGCTCTCCCACCTCAGAGACACAGCCCTGATGCCTGGCTGGAGCACCAAGAGCCTGTCATCCACACTGCTCAGAATGAAAGGGAGAAAAAAAGAAAGAAAGATAAAGATAAAATAAAAAGTTGTTAAAATAAAAAACGAAAAATAATTATTGTAAAAATTTTTTTAAGTAATTAAAAGAAAGAATGAAATAATAAACAACCAAACCAAAAAAAATTCCACCAATCATAACAAGCGCTAAAAACTATACTAAAAAGCAAACAAACAGAAAAAAAACTCAAAAAAAAAAAACAGATAGACAGAACCCTAGGACAAATGGTAAAAGCAAAGCTATACAGACAAAATCACACACAGAATCATATGCATACAAAATCATAAAAAGAGGAAACGGGACAAAAAATATATATATATCATTGCTCCCAACATCCACTTCCTCAATTTGGGATGATTCATTGTCTATTCAGTTATTCCACAGATGCAGGGTACATCAAGTTGACTGTGGAGATTTAATCCGCTGCTCCTGAGGCTTCTGCAAGAGATTTTCCTTTCTCTTCTTTGTTCACACAGCTCTTCGGATTCAGCTTTGTCTTTGGTCCTGCCTCTGTGTGTAGGTCGCCTGAGGGCGTCTGTTCATTGCTCAGGCAGTAGGGGGTTAAAGGAGCAGCTGCTTCGGGGGCTGTGGCTCACTCAGGCCAGGGGGAGTAAGGGGTACGGAGTGCAGGGCAAGCCTGCCCCTACAGAGTCTGGCGTGACGTTACTCCAGTCTGAGGCATTCCCTGTGTTATCCTGGGGAAGCTGTCCCTGGATCACGGGACCAAGGCAGTAGCGGGCTGCACAGGCTCCCCAGAAGGGAGGTGTGGATAGTGACCTGTGCTTGCACACAGGCTTCTTGGTGGCTGCAGCAGCAGCCTTAGCATCTCATGCCCATCTCTGGGGTCCATGCTGATAGCTGCGGCATGCACCCATCTCTGGAGCTCCTTTAAGCAGCGCTCTTAATCCCCTGTCCTTATGCACCAGGAAACAAAGAGGCAAGAAAAAGTATCTTGCCTCTTCGGCAGTTTCTGACCTTTTCTTGGACTCCCTCTCGGCTACCTGTGGAGCACTAACCCTCTTCAGGTTGTGTTCATACAGCTAACCCCAGTCCTCTCCCTGGGATCTGACTGAAGCCAGAATCTCATCTCCCAGACCCCACCCGTCCCAGCGGGTGAGCAGACAAGCCTCTCCGGCTGGTGAGTGCTGGTTGTCACCCATGCTCTGTGCAGGAATCTCTCCACTTTGCCCACTGCAGCCCTGTTGCTGCACTCTCCTACGTGGCTCCGAAGCTTCCCCCCCCCCCGCCTCCCACAGTCTGCACCGGCATAGGGACTTCCTAGTGTGTGGAAACCTTTCCTCCTTCACAGCTCCCTCCCTCTGGTGCAGGTCCCTTCCCTATTCTTTTGTCTCTGTTTTTTTTCTATTTTCTTTTGCCCTACACAAGTATGTGGGGAGTTTCTTGCCTTTGGGGAGGTCTGAGGTCTTCTGCCAGTGTTCAGTTGGTATTCTGTAGGAGTTGTTCCATATGTAGATGTATTTCTGATGTATTTGTGGGGAGGAAGGTGATCTCCATGTCTTATTGTTCTGCCATCTTGAAGCTACTTTCCTGAGTTTATTTTTGTGTGTGGTGTTAGGGAGTGTTCTAATTTCATTTTTTTACATGTAGCTGTTCAGTTTCCCCAGCACCATTATTGAAGAGGCTGTCTTTTCTCCATTGTATATTCTGGCCTCCTTTATCAGACATAAGGTGTGTGGGTTTATCTCTGGGATTTGTATCCTGTTCCTTTGATCTATATTTCTGTTTTTGTGCCAGCACCATACTGTCGTGATTACTGTAGCTTTGTAGTATAGTCTGAAGTCAGGGAGCCTGATTACTCATTCTCCATTTTTCTTTCCCAAGATTGCTTTCATTATTTGGGGTCTTTTGTGTTTCCATAGAAATTGCAAAATTTTTTGTTCTACTTCTGTGAAACATGCTATTGGTAGTTTGGTAAGTATTGCAGTGAATCTGTAGATTGCTTTGGGTAGTATTGTAATTTTCACAATGTTGATTCTTTCAGTCTAAGAACATGGTATATCTCTCCATCTGTTTGTGTCATCTTTAATTGCTATTGTCAATGTCTTATAGTTTTCTGCATACAGGGCTTTTTTCTCCTTAGGTAGGTTTATTCCTTGCTATTTTATTCTTTTTGTTGCACTGGTAAATGTGAGTGTTTCCTTTATTTCTCTTTCAGATTTTTCATCATTAGTGTATAGGAATGCCAGAGGTTTTGGTGAATTAATTTTGTATCCTGCTACTTTACCAAATTCATTGATTAGCTCTAATTGTTTTCTAGTAGCATCTTTATGATTTTCTATGTGTAGTATCTTGTCATCTGCAAACAGTGACAGTTTTACTTCTTTTGTGATTTGGATTCATTTTATTTCTTTTTCTTCTCTGATGGCCATGCCAAAAACTTCCAAAATTATTTTGAATAATAGTGGTGAGAGTGGGCAACCTTGTCTTGTTCCTGGTCTTAGAGGAGACTGTTTCAGTTTTTCACCTTTGAGAACAATGTTGGCTTAAGGTTTGTCATATATGGTCTTTATTATGTTGAGTTAGGTTCCCTCTATACATACTTTCTCCAGTGTTTTTATCATAAGTGGGTGTTGAATTTTGACAAAAGCTTTTTCTGCATCTATTAAGATTATCATATGGTTTTTACCCTTCAATTTGTTCATATTGTGTATCACCTTATTTGGTAGAATCCTTGCATTCCTGGGATAAACCGCACTTGATCATGGTGTACTATCCTTTCAATGTGCTGTTGGATTCTGTTTGCTAGTGCTTTGTTGAGGATTTTTGTATCTATGTTTATCAGTGATATTGACCTCTTATTTTCTTTCTTTGTGACAACTCTGGTTCTCGTGTCAGGGTCATGGCAGCCTCCTAGAATGAGTTTGGGAGTGTTCCTCCCTCTGCTATATTTTGGAAGAGTTTGAGAAGGAGAGGTGTTAGCTCTTCTCTAAATGATTGATAGAATTCACCTGAGAAGCCGTATGGTCCTGGGCTTTTGTTTGTTGGAAGATTTTAAATCACAGTTTCATTTTCAGTGCTTGTGATTGTTATGTTCATATTTTCTCTTTATTCCTGGTTCAATCTTGGAAGATTGTACTTTTCTAAGAATTTGTCCATTTCTTCCAGGTTGTCCATTTTATTGGCATATAGTTGCTTGTAGTTATCTCTCATAATCCAGTGTATTTCTGCAGTGTGAGTTGTTACTTCTTTTTCATTTCTGATTCTGATTTGAGTCTTCTCCCTGTTTTTCTTGATGAATCTGGCTAGTGGTTTATCAATTTTGTTTATCTTCTCAAAGAACAAGGTTTTAGCTTTATTGATCTTTGCTATTGTTTCCTTCATTTCTTTTTCCATTTATTTCTGATCTGATCTTTATGATTTCTTTCCTTTTGCTAACTTTGGGGTTATTTTTGTTCTTCTTCCTCTAATTTTTTAGGTGTAAGGTTAGGTTGTTTATTTGAAATTTCTTTTGTTTCTTGAGGTAGGATTGTATTGGTATAAACATCCCTATTAGAAATGTTTTTGCTGCATACCATAGATTTTGGGTGGTTGTGTTTTCATTGTCATTTGTTTCTAGGTATATTTTGATTTCTTCAGTGATGTCTTGGTTATTTAGGAGTGTAGTGTTTAACCTCCATGTGTTTGTGTTTTTTACAGTTTTTTTTCCTATAACTGATACCTAATTTCACAGCATTGTAGTCGGAAAATACATTTGATATTATTTTAATTTATTAAATTTACCAAGGCTTGATTTGTGACCAAAGACATGATCTATCTTAGAGAATACTCCATGAGCACTTGAGGAGAAAGTGTATTCTGTTGTTTTTGGGTGGAATGTCCTATATTTTTTAAATAAGTGTATTTATTTCATTTATTTATTTTTGGCTGCAAAGGGTCTTCATTGCTGCATGTGGTTTTTGTCCTGTTGTGGTGAGTGGGGGCTACTCTTCTTTGTGGTGTACTGGCTTCTCATTGTGTTGGTTTCTCTTGTTGCAGAGCAAAGGCTCTAAGCAGGCAAGCTTCAGTAGTTTTGGTACATGGGCTCAGTAGTTGTGGCTCATGGGCTCTAGAATGCAGGCTCAGTAGTTATTGCTCAAGGGATTAGTTGGTCTATGGCATGTGGGATCTTGCTGGACCAGGGCCCAAACCTGTTTCCCCTGCATAGGCAGGTGGATTCTTAACCACTCTTCACCAGCGAAGCCTGGAATGTCCTATAAATATCAATTAAGGTCATCTGGTCTAAGGTGTCATTTAAAGCTTGTGTTTCCCTATTTATTTTCAATTTGGATGATCTGTCCATTGGTGAAAGTGGGGTGTTAAAGTCTTCTACAGTTATTATCTTACTGTTGATTTCCCTTTTTATGGCTGTTAGCATTAGCCTTATGTTTTGAATTGCTCCTACGTTGGGTTCATAAATATTTACAATTACTGTATCTTCTTCTTGGTTTGATCCCTTAATTTTTATGTAGTGTCTTTCCTTGTCTCTTGTGATAGTCTATTTTTTTTAAACAACTTTATTGGAGTGTACTTGCTTTACAACGGTGTGTTAGTTTCTGATTTATAACAAAGTGAATCAGCTACACATATACATATATCCCCATATCGCCTTCATCTCCTTCCCACCCTCCCTATCCCACCTTTCTAAGTGGTCACAAAGCATGGAGCTGATCTCCCTGTGCTTTGTGGCTGCTTCCCAATAGCTATCTATTTTACATTTGGTAGTGTATATATGTCCATGCCACTCTCTCACTTTGTCCCAGCTTATACCTTCTCCTCTCCATGTCCTCAAGTCCAATCTCTACGTCTGTGTCTTCATTCCTGTCCTGTCCCTAGATTCTTCAGAAACTTATTTTTTCTTTTTAGATTCCATATGTATGTGTTAGAATATGGTATTTGTTTTTCTCTTTCTGACTTACTTCAGTATGCATGAGAGACTATTTTTCCATCCTGTGATAGTCTTTATTTTAAAGACTTTTTTTCTGATATGAGTATTCCTACTCCAGTTTTCTTTTGATTTCCATTTGCATGGAATATGTTTTTCCATCCCCTCCCTTTCAGTCTATATGTGTCACTAGGTCTAACTAGGTCACTAGTTTGATTAATATGTGTCTTGGCGTGTTTCTCCTTGGGTTTATCCTGTATGGGACTCTCTGTGCTTCCTGGACTTGATTGATTATTTCCTTTGCCCTGTTGGGGAAGTTTTCAACTATAATCTCCTCAAATATTTTCTCAGACCATTTCTTTTTCTCTTCTTCTTCTGGGGAGCCTACAATTTGAATATTGGTCCACTTACTGTTGTCTCAGAGGTCTCTGAACTGTCTTCATTTTTTTTTTCATTCTTTTTTCTGCTATGCTGTATTTTCCACCATTATATCGATGATGGGCGCTTAGGTTCTTTCCATCTCCAGGCTATTGTAAATAGAGCTGCAATGAACATTTTGGTACATGACTCTTTTTGAATTTTGGTTTTCTCAGGGTATATGCCCAGTAGTGGGATTGCTGGGTCATATGGTAATTCTATTTGTAGTTTTTTAAGGAACCTCCATACTGTTCTCCATAGTGGCTGAACCAATTCACATTCCCACCAGCAGTGCAAGAGTGTCCCCTTTTCTCCACACCCTCTCCAGCATTTATTGTTTCTAGATTTTTTGATGATGGCCATTCTGACTTCCACCATTATATCTTACAGCTCACCTGTCTGGTCTTCTGCCTCAGTTATTCTGCTGTTGAGTCTTTCTAGTGTATTTTTCATTTCAGTTATTTTGTTTTTCATCTCTGATATCTGTTCTTTACTTCTTCTAGGTCCTTGTTAAACATTTCTTGTATCTTCTCAGTCCGTGCCTCCATTGTTTTTCTGAGATATTGGATCATTTTTACTATCATTACTATTAATTCTTTTTTAGGTAATTTGCCTATTTCTTCTTCATTTATTTGGTCTTGTGAGTTTTTATCTTGCTACTTTGTCTGGAAGATATTTCTCCATCTCTAATTTTGTCTAATTTACAGTATTTGTGGTCTCCTTTCCCTAGACTTCAGAGTCGTAGTTCCTCTTGCTTCTGTTCTCTGCCACCAGTGGTGAGGTTGGTCCAGTGGCTTGCATTGTCTTCCTAATGGGAGGGACTGGTTCCTGTGTTCTGGTGAGTGGAGCTGAGCCTTTTCCCTCTGATGAGTAGGCCCATGTCAGGTGTTGTGTTTTGGGCTGTGTGTGAACTTAGTATGACTGTAGGTAGTCTGTGTGATATTGGGTGGGTTTGAGTTCCTGTCTTCTTTGTTATTTGGTGTGAGCCATCCTGTTCTGGGAACTGCAGGTAGTTGGGTGGAGCTGGGTCTTGGGTTCAGATAGAGGTCTCTGTGAGAGCTCTCAGCAATTAATATTCTCTGTATGGGGCTGGGATTTCTCTAGTGTTTCAGCATCCTGGAAGAGGTGTTCCCACTCCAGTGCCTCAGGCCTGACTTCTGGTCGGGGAGCCAAGACACTGCAAGTTGTTCATCATGGCAATAAGGTGGATTAAGAAAAATTAAAAGTAAGGACTAACAAAACCCCAGACAAACTAAAATCAAACAAACAAAAACAGAAACAAGGAAACTTGCACATACACAAAAGAAACAGAACCAAATAAAGCACAAAGCTAGAGAACAACCAGACAAACAAAGGAAGCCATGAATGAAATCAAATAATTAAAAAGAAAACTAAGAAAAACGAAAGAACAAAACCAAAGCAGAGTGCCCACTGAAGGATGAAGCAAAGAAACAAAGAAAGAAACTGACAAGAATGATAAAAAAAGAAAAAGGGGAAAGAAGACAAAACAATGGAAAAGCAACATAGAAATAGAAATATTAAAGAATACATAATAATAAATATATTAAAGAAAAGTAAAGACAAACAAAACCCTAGACAAATGGTAAAAACAAAATCAAGCAAACTATAACAAAAACCAGGAAACACACACACAAAAGAAACAAATATAGAACCAAATAAAACAAAAAGCAAGAGAACAACCAAGCAGAAGAACCCAAAAACGAAATCAAACAATCAGAGTCAAAACTAAGAAAAACACAAAACCTAAAAACAAATGCAGGTCTTCCCTGGTGGTGCAGTGGTTGAGAGTCTGCCTGCCGGTGCAGGAGACATGGGTTCATGTCCCAGTCCGGGAAGATCCCACATGCCGTGGAGAGGCTGGGTCTGTGAGCCATGGTTGCTGAGCCTGTGTGTCTGGAGCCTGTGCTCTGCAATGGGAGAGGCCACAACAGTGAGAGGCCCACATACTGAAAAAAAAAAAATTCAAAGCAGTGTGTCAACTGAAGAATAAAGTGAAGAAACAGATAAAAATGATTTTTTTAAAAAAGGGGGGAGGAAAGCACAGAACAACAGAAAAGGAAAGTAGGAATGGAAATATAAAAACTATATATAAAAGTATATTAAAGAAAATGAAGAAGAAAAATAAGGGAAAGGTGCACAGAACAATGCAGAAGCAAAGTAAAAATAGAAATATATAATAAAAATTACAAAATACAAAATGTGTTATAAAACATGAAGATACCAAAAGACTAAATAAAAAAGAAATACTAAAAAAGCAAAACAAAAAACAAAAACCTGAACCAACAACAGAATGAATCAAAACATAATAAAAATAATAGTAATAATTATGTTTCCTTGTGGTCTCATCTGTAAGTGTCCTTGCACACGCCATGAGCCACACCAACACTCTGCCTCTCCAAGAGGCCCTCCTCTGCCACTGGGTTGGTGTCTGGTCCTACTGTGGGCTCTGCGGGGACCACTCAGACCCTTGCATGTGCTTGCCCCCAAAGTCCACAGCTGCCAGAGCTAGACCATTTTCATTTTCATTTGTGGGAGCACTCATTGTCTACTCAGATATTCCACAGATGCAAGGTCTACCTAGCTGATTGCAGGGATTTAATCTGCAGCTTGTGTAGGTGATGGAAAGATTTTAGATCCTTTTCCTTAGTCACCCTATCTTTGGGGTTCTTCCCTCCAAAGTCCAATTCCTGCGTGTGCTTACCCCCAAAGTCCATGGCTACCAGAGCTAGACCTTTTTCATTTGTGGCAGCACTCATTATCTACTCAGATATTCCATAGATTCAGGGTCTAAGTAGCTGATCACAGGGGTTAATTTGCAGCTTGTAGAGGTGATGGAGAGATATTTGATTCTCTTCCTTAGTTGCCCCATCCCTGGGGTTCAGCTTTGGTTTTATCCCCACCTCTGCATGTGGTCCAGCCACAAGAGTCTTGTCCTGAGGCTGCCTTGGAGCTCTTGAGTCTGCCTCAGTGAGGACAGAGTGCAGAGGTGGTATGACTGCTTGGATTGTGGGACCCTCAGTAGTGCCACATGCACAAGGAAGCCAGGGCCACAAGCACAAGAGATATGGCCCTAGTGAGGGCCTTTTCTGTTGCCTGGGGTAAGGCGTGCGAGAGCCAGCCCTGAGAACGCTTTTTCTATTGTCTGTCAGCAGGTGCTGGCGTGTTGGGAGAGAGAGGCTACAATAGTGGCTCCTCTCCCTGCGTGTGACTCAGCAGTAGTGCCCTGCTTCCATGGCAGTCCGGTCTTCCTCCATAGGCATTCCCTGCTGTAGATTTCCTCCTTCCAGCCGCTTCATTCCATCTCCCCACTGCCACAAACAGTTCTCACCCTGGGCCTGTTCTCCAGTCCCCATGCTCCAGCTCCCAGCCCCCTTGCACAGCTGTCTACATGTGTCCCAGTCCAGGGTATGTAGGGCCACAGTATGGACCATCTGTGTAGTTCTCACTCTGTCCTGTCTGCCACAGATTGGCCTCTTCACCCTCTACTGACAGCTTCAAATGCTGCCCTTCTGTCCCAATAGACTTCCCTGTTGGAGAGGGGGTTTCGTCATCAGAGAGGTGTTTTCCCCCGATTCAGGAATCTCTCCTCTGCTTCAGCTCCCTGGCCCTGAGGTGCATGTCCCATCCCACGGCCTCTCCTTCCCTCTCCCTTCTTTCCTTCATCCTATCCAGTTATGCAGGGATCTTTATAGTCCTTTGCAGTGTCCAAGCTCTTCTGCTGGTGTTCACCTGGTGTTTAGTGAGAATTGTTGTATCTATAGATGTATTCCTGATGCATCCATGGAGAGAGATTAACTCCACATCCTCCTACTTCTCCACCATCTTGGGATGTCTATCCTTCATTTTAGCTTGAAGCATTCCTTTTAGCATTCCTTATAAGGCAATTTTAGTGGTGATGAACTCCCTCAGATTATTTTTTCCTCTAAAAGTATCTGTATCTGTTCTTTGTTTCTATAGGACAGCTTTGTCAGGTAAAATATTCTTTGTTGGAATCTTTTTTTTTTTCTTTCAACACTTTGAATATATCATCTGTCTCCTGGCCTGTAGGTTTCTAGTGAGAAATTCCCTGATCCTTATGGGGATTCCCTTGTAAATTACGTTTTTTTCCCCCCCCCC
>NW_020174485.1:399398-409101 GCF_003031525.2 Neophocaena asiaeorientalis asiaeorientalis | reverse complement strand
CCTTTTAAGATTCTCTTCCTTTCTTTGAATTTTGATAGTTTTATTATAGTTTGTCTTGGAGAGAATCTCCTTAGTTGTTATTGTTTGGAGACCTATGAGCCTCATGAACTTGAATAACCAGATATCTTCCCATATTTGGGAAATTCTCAGCCATTATATCTTTAAATAATCTTTCTTTTTTCTTTTCCTTCTCTTCTCCTTCTGGAACTCCAATAACTTTTAAAATGGTTCTTTGATGGTATCCATATATTACATAGACTTTATTCACTCTTTATCATTTGGTTTTCTTTATTCTCATCTGATTGGATAATTTCAATGTTCATGTCTTCAATTTCACAGGTTATTTCCTCTGTCCACTCAAGTATGCTGTTGAAGCTCTCTATTTCATTTTCATTTTATCCTTGTATTCCTTAGCTCCAGAATTTCTATTTCGTTCTTTTTTATGATTTCTGTCTCTTTGTTAAACATCTATTTTTGTTCATGTTTTTTTTCCTGATTTCATTGATTATTTTTTCTGTGTTTTCTTTTAGCTCATTGAGTTTCCTTAAAACAAGTATTTTGAATTATTTATCTGTTAAATCACAGATCTCCATGTCTTTGGATACAGGAAAATTAATTTGATCCTTTGATATTATCATGTTACCTTGATTTTTCATGTTCTTTGAAGTTTTAACTTGCCATTTTCATATTTGCAGTAGCAGTCACCTCCTTCATTCTCTACTAAATGCCTTCATAAGAGAGATACCTTCTGTCAGCCCTGCTATTGATACTGAGGATTTCAGAACTTTTATATATATACCTGTTCCATGCTTCCTGATCCCTCTTGTGTCAGAATTCTTAAGCTTGGTTCCTTCTCTGGATCTTGCAATGTACCAGACAGAGTGCTGCTTACAGCCTCATTTTTGTGTTCACAAAGGTGGTACTAAATCTTAAGTTTTTGTGTCTTTCTCTGTCCCCAAGGTTTCACCAACTTTCTGCACATGCTCACTAGGCATTAGCCAAAGCCTGCTTACTCTGATATCCAAAACAATAATAGTAAGCTGGCCACAGGTTGGAGGAGTGTTTGAGTGAGGCAAGTGGAGAACTTCAGCTTCCCATGTGCCATTTATGGGTATCTGTGGGTGAGGCATTCCCAGCAGCTTGTGGGTCAGCTTATTGATAGATCCTGTGAAATATTTAGTATATCTCTGTTCGTTTAATGTCTTCTGAGAGTTCTAATTGCCTTCCTCTCCTCCTCTTACCACTTCCGAGTCATGTAGATCACAGTTCAGTGATGGGATGAGACAGAAATGATCCCCTTTGGCAGCAGACCATACAGCTAAGGAAGCTGGGTACTCATTCACACGTTCTCCCTTTCCCTTGTGGGATAAATTATGAGTAAAGGAAAATCTCTGTTGGCTCTAACCTGTGTCACCATGTGGGAGAGGTGATGCAGGTAGTCAATCTGCTTCTCTCACCTATTTCAATGCATTAAAACTCATATTTTTCTTGTCCAGATGTGTTCTGCAACCTCTTGGAAACATGTACTTTCACAAAGTTTCTCTCATCTGTGGGTGACTATGTCAGTATTTTCTAGGGACACCTGAACTCTGGGTGAGAGGAGCTGGAGCAATTTCACATGCCACTGCAGGCTGCACAGCCAGAACCAAGTTTTGTCTGCCCATTACTCTACATGTGGGTGGGCAAGGTTCCTCCTGGATTACTTGGTATGTGGTGGTGGATTCCACAGATCCTTCAAAGGCACATATATCTGTGGATGGATACCAAATTTTTGTTGTTGAGAGGGGACAAAAATGAGGGACATCTTATACTACAATGATTATGACATCACTTAGGGTGTGTCTTATGGCCAAGAATGTGATCTATTTTGGCAAATGTTCCATGTGAACTTGAGAATAACGTGTATGCTGTTATTTTTAGATGAAGTAGTCTATAGATGCCCATTATATATAGTTGAGTGATGATGTCATTGAGTACAACTATGCCCTTACTGATATTATATCTGATGGATGTGGAGCATGTTTTTAAATTCTCTAAGTATGATAGTGGATTCATCTAGGTCTCCTTACATTTCTATCAATTGTTGCCTCATGCATTTTGATGCTTTCTTTTGGGGTGCATACATAATAAAGATTGATATGTCTTTTTGAAGAATTTATCCCATATCATTATCACATCTCCTTCTTTTTTTTTTTTTTTTTTTTTTTTTTTTTTTTTTGGGGGCCTCCCCCTTTTTGGGCCTCCTGACAACCACTCATCTGTTTTCCATTTCTAAAATTTTTGTCATTTCAAGGATGCTTCACAAATGGACTCACACAGTAACCTTTTGAGATGGGCTGTTTTCACTCAGCAGAATTCCCTGGAGATTCATCCAAGTGTTTGGGTGTATCAGTAGGAACTGTAGGTTCCTTCAACTGGAGGAACCCAACTCAATTCACCCACCGAAGGAATTGTAGGTTCCTTTCCATTCTTCGGCTATCACGGATAAGGCTGCTATGAACATTCACGCACAGGTTTTATCTGAACATAAGTTTCCATTTCTCTGGGACAAATGCCCAAGAGTGCAATGGCTGGAACACATGGTAATTATATGTTTAGTTTTACAAGAAACTGCTAAACTAGTATCCAGAGTGGCTATACCATATTACGTTCCTACCGGCAATGTATGGACAAACTAATTTATGCACATTTTAGCCAGCTTTTGGTGTTGTCACTACTTTTTTTTTTTTTTTTGCTGTATGCGGGCCTCTCACCGTTGTGGCCTCTCCCGTTGCAGAGCACAGGCTCCGGACGCGCAGGCCCAGCGGCCATGGCTCACGGGCCTAGTTGCTCCGTGGCACGTGGGATCCTCCCGGACCGGAGCACGAACCCGTGTCCCCCGCATCGGCAGGCGGACTCCCAACCACTGCGCCACCAGGGAAGCCCTGACATGTCCTTCTTTATCCTTGATAAATTTCCTTGCATTGAAGTTAGTTCTGTCTAAAATTAATATTGCTACTTTTGCTAGCATCTGATTAGTGTTAGCATAATATACTTATTGTTATTTATTTATTTTTAATCTATATGTGTCTTTACATTTAAAGTAAGTTTATTGTAGAAAATATCTACTTGGAACTAGATTTTTGACCCACCTGGACAATCACTGTCATTTAACTGGTGTATTTATTTATTTTTTTAAAAAACTTTTATTGAGATATAATTGTCATAATAACATTATATTAATTTCAGTTATACAACATAATGATAACTAGACAATAAGTCTAACTAACAACAATCACCAGGAGAACCTTCAAGTTGGTGGAGGAGTAAGACCTGGAGATCACCTTCTCCCTGCAGATACATCAGAAATATATTTACATGTGTAACAACTCCTACAGAACACCTACTGAACGCTGGCAGAAGACCCCAGACTTCCCAAAAGGCAAGGAAATCTCAACATAACTGGACAGGGCAAAAGGAAAAAGAAAAATAAAAGAGAGACAAAGGAATTGAGACAGGATATGTGTCTCTGGGAGAGAGCTGTGAAGGCGGAAAATTATCCACACAGTAAGAATCCCCCTCACTGGTGGGGATAGGGAAGTCTCAGAGGAGAGCACAGAAGCAGGGGTGTGGAGGGCAAAAGAGAGAGACTCCCACACAGAGGATTGGAACGATACCAATCAACACTCCCGAGCCTGAGTCGCTTGTCTGCCAAGTGGAGCAGGTGGGGCTGGGTGCTGAGGCTCGGGCTTCAGAGGTCAGACCACAGAGAGAGGACTGGGGTTGGCTGCATGAAGAAAGCCTGGGGTGGGGGTATGCCATAGCTGACAGAGTCCAGGAAGAGGCCTGGGCCTGCTGGAGTGGCAAGGGACCATTGTTGAGGAATGCAAGAGGAGAGGGATGGGTCCGCCATAGGAGCTTCTTTCTCTGTGTGCTCACAGGTGGCAAAGTGCTACCTGCACAAGCTCTGGGGATAGGCACGAGACATGGCTGCTATCTTGAACACCAGAGGTGAGCGCAGATGGCTACCACTGTTGCCGCTGCCACCAAGGGTTCAGTGAGCAAATGCAGATCACTGCGTACAACTTCCTGGGAACCTGTGCAGCCCACCACTGCCAAGGGTCATGCCACACGATCTGGGGCCAACTTCCCCAGGAGAGCACCTGGTGCAACTCAGAAAATTGCCACTTCCTGATGGCCTCTGTCACTGCAAGCATTCCTTGCACATCCCAGTATTGACTGCATTATCCCTTCCTCTCCGCAACCTGAGAGAGCAAGTGAGCCCTAATCAGCTGCTGCTTTCTGCCCCTCTTGCCTGGGTGGGAAACAGATGCCTGAAGGTGGCCCAATCACAAAGGCGGGGCCAAAATCAAAGCTGAACCACAGTGGTGGTGCTACCAAAGAAGAGGAAGGGAAATCTTTCCATGCAGCCACAGGAACAGCAGATTAAACCCCCACAATTAACTTGGTAAACACTGCATCTGTAGAAAATAGGAATAGACAACGTGTTCTCTTCCAAAGCCTCCTCCAGCTGCACTGGCCCCTGAAGACACACCCATATAAGCCTGGGTCCCATCTAGCCTGCATGGGCAAGTGTGCTCTGGGCCAGCTTCAGGAGCAGATGCTGGTGAAATGAATACATGCAGATATGGAGCTGACACAGCGGGTCCAGGGACCTACCTAGAAGTATTGGAGGACTTCCGGGGTAGGCAGAGATTGGCTGTGGCTCACTGTGGGGGCAATGACACTGACAGCTGAGACCCAAGGAAAATATTAGTAGTATTTTTTGTTTCATTTTGTTCTATTGTTCTTTTTTTCATTATTATTTTAATTTTTTATTTATTTTCATTTTCTTTTTATACTTACTTTAACATAATTTTTATTTTCTTTCTATTTCTTATTTTTAACATCTTTATTGGAGTATAATTGCTTTACAATGTTATATTAGTTTCTGGTGTATGACAAAGTGAACCAGATACACATATACATATATCCCCATGTAACCTCTCTCTTGTGCCTCCCTCCCACCCTCCCTATCCCACCCTTCTAGGTGATCACAGAGCACAGACCTGATCTCCCTCTGCTATGCAGCTGCTTCCCACTAGATATTTTATATTTGGCAGTGTATATATGTCAATGCTACTCTCTCTTGTCCCAGCTTACATTTCCCCTTTCCTGTGTCCTCAAGTCCATTCTCTACATCTGCATCTTTACTCCTGTCCTGCCCTGGGTTCATCAGAACCATATATTTTGGTTTCCATATATATGTGTTAGCATATGGTTTTGGTTTTCTCTTTCTGACTTACTTTACTCTGTATGACAGACTCTAGGTACATCCACCTCACTACAAATAGCTCAATTTCATTTCTTTATACAGCTGAGTAATATTCCATTGTATATATGTGCCATATTTTCTTTACCCATTCCTCTGTTGATGGACACTAAGGTTGTTTCCCTGTCCTGGCTATTGTAAAGAGTGCTGCATTGAATTTTTTTTTAAACATCTTTATTGGGGTATAATTGCTTTACAATGGTGTGTTAGTTTCTGCTTTATAACAAAGTGAATCAGTTATACATATACATATGTTCCCATATGTCTTCCCTCTTGCGTCTCCCTCCCTCCCACTATCCCTATCCCACCCCTCCAGGCTGTCACAAAGCACCGAGCTAATATCCTGTGCCTTGCGGCTGCTTCCCCCTAGCTATCTACCTTACTACATTTGTTAGTGTGTATATGTCCATGACTCTTCCGTCCAAAACCGAAACCCGAGCCTCAGCTCGCTGCCCCGCCCGCCCGGGCGGGCGAGCAGACAAGCCTTTCGGGCTGGTGAGTGCCGGTCGGCACCGATCCTGTGTGCTGGAATCTCCCCGCTTTGACCTCCGCACCAGTCGCTGTGCACCACTCCGCGGTTCCAAAGCTCCCCGCTCCGCCTCCCGCAGTCTCAGCCCGCAGAGGGGCTTCCCAGTGTGTGGAAACTTTTCATCCTTCACAGCTCCCTCCCACTGGTGCAGGTGCCGTCCTTATTCTTTTGTCTCTGCTTTTTCTTTTGCCCTACCCAGGTGCGTGGGGAGTTTCTTGCCTTTTGGGAGGTCTGAGGTCTTCTGCCAGCCTTCAGTAGGTGTTCTGTAGGAGTTGTTCCACGTGTAGATGTATTTCTGGTGTATCCGTGGGGAGAAAGGCGATCTCCGCGTCTTACTCTTCCGCCATCTTCAAGGTCCGGTCTGCATTGAATATTATAGTACATGTCTCTTATTGAATTATGGTTTTCTCAAGGTATATGCCCAGTAGTGGGATTGCTGTGTCATATGGTAGCTCTATTTTTAGGTTTTAAGGAACCTCCATACTGTTCTCCATAGTGGCTGTATTAATTTACATTCCCACCAACAGTGCCAGAGGGTTCCCTTTCTCCACATCCTCTCCATCATTTATTGTTTGTAGATTTTTAATGATGGTCTTTCTGACCAGGATGAGGTGATACCTCATTGTGGTTTTGATTTGCATTTCTCTAATGATTAGTGATGTTGAGCATCCTTTCATGTGTTTGCTGGCAATCTATGTATATTCTTTGGCAAAATGTCTATTTAGGTCTACATTTTTGTTATATTGTGTTTTATCCTTGTTTTAGCTTTTTTTCCCATTGTTTTACTTTTTTATCTTTTTAAACTATATTTTCTATTTTTACTTTACTTTTCTGGTGTGTTGTGTTTTCCTCTTTCTTTTGTTTTTAGCTTTTGTTTGATCATTATTGTGTGTTTGTTTTATGCTTTCTTTGCCTGTTTTTAGTTTGCTCTCTGCTTTTGAATTTTGGAATTTTTTTGTTGTTGTTAGTTCAGGTTTTAGTGTTTGTTTTCATTGTGGTGTTTGTTTATTTGTTTGGTTGCTCTCTTTTTTGTTTTCTCTCTTTCTGTGTGTGTGTGTTACTTTTTATGTCTTTGCTTTTGCTTTTACCATTCATCTTGGGGTTTTGTTTGTCTGTTCATTTCCTTTTTTTCCCCCAATTTTCTTCTGTGCCATGTGGCTTGCAGGGTCTTGGTGCTCTGACCAGGGGTTGGATCTGAACCTCTGAGGTGGGAGAGCCAATTCCAGGACGTTTGACCACCAGATAAGTCCAAGCCTCAGGGAATGTTAATCAGTGAGACCACTCCCTGATGTCTTCATCTCAATACTAAGTCCTGGATCCAGCAAATGGCCAGCAAGCTCCAGTGCTGAACACCTCATGGCAAACAAATAGCAAGACAGGAAAACAACTCCACCCTTTAGCAGACAGGTTGCCTCAAGTGATACTAAGCTCACAGAAACCTCAAAACACACCATCAGATGCCCTGCCCATGAGAGGGAGAAGATACAGGTCCACCCACTGCAAAACCGGCACCAATCCCCCCCATCAGGAAGCATAAACAAGTCACAAGACCAACCTCAGCCACTGGAGGCAGACACCAGTAGTAAGAGGAAATATGACCCTGCAGCCTGCTGAAATGGGACCCCAAACACAGTAAGTTAAACAAAATGAGAAGACAGAGAAATATGCTGCACATGAAGGAGCAAAGTAAAAACCCACAAGATGAAGTAAATGAAGAGGAAATATGCAGTCTACCTGAAAAATAATTCAGAGTAATGATAGTAAGGATGATCCAAAATCTTGGAAAAAGAATGGAGGAAATACAGGACATGTTTAACAAGGACATAGAAGAACTAAAGAACAAACAAACAGTGATGAACAACACAGTAACTCAAATTACAAATACTCTAGAAGGAATCAATAGCAGAATAACTGAAGCAGAAGAATGGATAAGTGAGCTGGAAGATAGAATGGTAGAAATAACTAAATAACTAACACAAAGCAGAATAAAGAAAAAAGAATGAAAAGAATTGAGGACAGTCTCAGAGACCTCTGGGACAACATTACACCCACCAACATTCAAATTATAGGGTTCTCAGAAGAAGAAGATAAAGAGAACATGTCTGAGAAAATATATGAAGAGATTGTAGTCAGAAACTTCTCTAACAAGGGAAAGGAAATAGTCAGTTAAGTTCAGGAAGCACAGAGAGTCCCATACAGGATAAATTCAAGGAGAAACATGCCAAGACACATATTAATCAAACTATCAAAAATTAAATGCTAAGGAAAAATATTAAAAGCAGCAAGGGAAAATCAACAAATAACATACAAGGGAATCCCCATAAGGTTATCAGCTGAGTTTTCAGCAGAAATTCTGCAGGGCAGCAGGGAGTGGCAGGATATATTTAAAGTGATGAAAGGGAAAATCTACAGCCAAGATTACTGTACCCAACAAGGACCTCATTCAGATAAGACAGAGAAATCAAAAGCTTTACAGACAAGCAAAGGATAATAGAATTCAGCACCAACAAACAAGTTCTACAAAAAATGCTAAAGGATCTTCTCTACATATTAAACACAAGAGAAGAAAAAGACCTACAAAAACAAACCCAAAACAATTAAGAAAATGGTAATAGGAATGCATATATTGATAATTACCTTAAATGTGAATGGATTAAATGCTCCAACCAAATGACACAGACTGGCTGAATGGACACAAAAACAAGACCCATATATATGCTGTCTACAAAAGACCCACTTCATACCTAGGAACACATACAGACTGAAAGTGAGGGGATGGAAAGAGATATTCCATGCAAATGGAAGTCAGAAGAAAGCTGAAGTAGCAATACTCATAACAGATGAAGTAGACTTTAAGACTATTGCAAGAGACAAGGAAGGACACTATATAATGATGAAGGGATCAATCCATGAAGAAGCTATCACAAATATAAATATATATGCATCCAACATAGGAGCACCACAACACATAAGGCAAATTCTAAGAGTTATAAAAATGGGAAATTAACAGAAACCCATTAATTCCTAGGGAGTTTAACACCTCACTTACACCAATGGACCGACCATCCAGACAGAAAATTAATAAGGAAACGCAGTTTCAAATGACACAATGGACCACATAGATTTAATTGATATCTATAGGAAATTCCATCTGAAAACAGCAGCATACACTTTCTTCTCAAGTGCAAACAGAATGGTCTCCAGGACAGATCACATTTTGGCTTACAAATCAAGACTCGTTAAGTTTAAGAAAATTGAAATGTATCAAGCATCTATTCTTACCACAACTCTATGGGATTAGAAATAAATTACAAAAAAACTGTAAAAAACAAACACTTGGAGGCTAAACAATATGTTATTAAACAACCAATGCATAACTGAAAATATAAAAGAGGAAATTAAAAAATACCTAGGGACAAATGACAATGAATACATGACGACCCAAAACCTATGGGATGCAGCAAAGGCAGTTCTAAGAGTGAAGTTTAAAACAGTAAACTCCTACCTCATGAAACGAGAGGTACCTCAAAATAACAACCTAACCTTACACCTAATGCAACTAGAGAAAGAAGAACAGACAATCCTAAAGTTAGTAGAAGAAAGAAATCATAAAGATCAGAGCAGAAATAAATGAAATAGAAACAAAGAAAACAATAGCATCAGATCAATAAAACTGAAAGAGGGCTCCCCTGATGGTGCAGTGGTTGAGAGTCTGCCTGCCGATGCAGGGGACATAGGTTCGTGCCCCGGTCCGGGAAGATCACACATGCCATGGAGTGGCTGGGGCCATGAGCCATGGCCACTGAGCCTTCGTGTCCAGAGCCTGTGCTCTGCAATGGGAGAGGCCACAACAGTGAGAGGCC